>NC_064615.1:541509217-541814967 GCF_023898315.1 Schistocerca nitens
TGTGCGGATGCACACATATTCCACGAACTCTTACGGGACTTGGTAAGAATGTCTTCCACGACTAATGAGTGTGTTGGGGTGGGACACTACGAATGTAGTGTGTGGACATACAAGGTGAGAATGTGGGTCTCGCGCTATCCACTGTGCCCTCGGTGGCTCAGCTGGATAGAGCGTCTGCCATGTGATCAGGAGATCCCGGGTTAAAGTCCTGGTCAGGGTACATATTTTCACCTGTCCCCGTTGATATATATCAACGCCCGTTAGCAGGTGAAGGTATTAATGTAATTCTACTTTCGCTCTAGACGTGCACCATATTCACATAAGTAAAATTCGAAGGCGGTGGTGTTATGGTGTGATCGTGTCTTTCATGGAGGGGGCTTGCACCTCTTGTTGTTTTGAGTGGCACTATCACAGCACAGGTCTACATCGATGATTAAAGCACCTTCTTGGTTCTCACTGTTGAAGAGCAATTCGGGGATGGCGACTGCATCTTTCAACACGATCGATTACCTGTCCATAATGCACGGCCTGTGGCGGAGTGGTTGCACGACAATAACATCCCTGTAATGAACTGGCCTGCACAGAGTCCTGACATGAATCCTATAGAACACCTTTGGGATGTGTTCAGCACTCAAGAATGGGCTGCCATTCCCCAAGAAACTTTCCAGCACCTGCGAGAGTGGAAGCTGTCATCAAGGCTAAGGATGGGCCAACACCATACTGAATTTCAGAGTTACCGATCGAGGGCACCACGAACGTGTAAGTCATTTTCAGCCAGGTTTCCGGATACTTTTGATAACATTGTGTAGGATAAGACATATTCGATATGCCTGCCATCATTGGCGATGATGTGGCGCAGACGAATAGCAATATTGTGCATGACCCGCTGAATTTTCGGAACATCGATGCTGTCGATGACTTCCTGAATGGCTGTTTTAAGCTCAGCAGTGGTTTTGGGGTTATTGCGGTACACTTGTCTTTAATATAGCTCCAAGACCTGTGCCAGTGGCCACTGGCTACCCCAGAACCAGAATTTGGTCCCTAAAGTGCTCCTCCAGAACATAAAACACTCTCCTATTTCGACGGGGTCGAGCTCCGTCTTTCATGGACCACATCTTATCGAAATCAAGGTCACTTTGGATAATGGGGCTGAAATCATCTTCCAAAATATTCATGTACGGTTCGGAAGTCACCGTGCCATCAAGTAATATCGCACCAATTGTTCCGTAACTGGACATTGCACACCACACAGTCACACGTTGAGGGTGAAGAGACTTGATGATCGCGAAATGCGGATTCTCAGTCTCTCCAAATACGCCAGTTCTGCTTTTCGACGATCCTATCCACATGAAAGTGGGCTTCCTCACTAAACCAAACCGTGCTTGCTGACACTAATTCCCATCACGCCCCGCGACCAAACGTGCAGTTTGAACGTTCTAACGCAAACCGTTCGGAAGTTAATGAAACTTTTATTTCATATAGTTCAATAATTGTCACCCTGTGTATATACTAGATAGAGGTGACAGGTAGCTGAATGTTGCTAAGACAGTGGAGTAATTGCATCAGCAGTTTGTACAGAAGCGGTACATATGCGACCGCAGTTGATGAAAAGGTGTCACTGTTAAGTCTGGAAGATGGCGTCTAATGGAAATTCCCAGCTGCTTGTTAAGCAACTGTTCGCCGCAGCGAATTAGTGCGCTACGGTTTTTCAGCATTAAAAGATAGTATTCTTGCAAGCTGTCGCACGCTTTAATCTCAAATATGTGTCCGAATGAAGCTACTCATGTACCACCACAGTAAAATAAAAACTGTGAATAGTAGGTGGAGTATGATTGAGAAAAGTGGTGTATTTATGTTCACAAAATAAAGACATGTTTTATTAAACCTTTATTTACTCTAACTGGCTGATAAATCTTACAGAAAAATGACAAGTACAAATCAGATAAGCAGTGGTGTTTGATGAGCAAAGCACACATACAACTACGATCAGCTATACCACAAACTATATTTCACCTGAGAATGTAGAGCTGTGAGTACCATTTAACAGTGCTACGCCGGCGCTGCAGTACTTTATCCTTTCACCTTGACTCAGGCGGCATAGGGAAACGGCACGCAGTGGGCGAGGAGTGATCGCTGCGGCAGCTGTAATGTTCTGGCGCGTCCACGAAAGTATGCAAACTGCAAGGTCTGGCGTTCTAATTTATCAGAACTCGGAGAACTCCCCTATCAGTGTCCTGAAATCCCGAAGACTTCAGTATTAGGTGCACCCGTCTGCTGGTCTGGCCAAGCCACTTTGACACACAGGCACGGCGGTGCGTGCTGGAATTGTCAAACGTCAGATGGCCGACTCAGGACGAACAAGTTCACCCTCGTGACACACAATAAGTCCGACATGACATGCAGTTCTACCATCATTATAGTTAGAAACTGTCGCAGGCTCATAGTCCACCACAAGATACAGACCACAAGTCTCACCTACTACGGAAAGAACTGAAGTTCTCCACTAGGGAGGACCAGAAGGGTCCTCAAACAATCACCACCTCTTTCCACAAAGCCTCACCACGGGCGACGAATTAGCAAAACGAAAATGGCGCCCACATTGCATAAACCAATTGAACTGTATTCTACTTACTGAAACTCCCCTCCTGACAGTTTTGTCATTGCACCGGGCTCCCACGTTGGGGAGCAAGCCTCAGCTTTCCATATCCTGAGAGGAACCGATCAGCGACTCCAAACCTCACTTGTCTGAAAAAAGAAGATTTGAGACTAGGGAGCTGTCGTTCTCGTGATATGCATGCTCATGTTTTGGCCTAGACAAGGCCACTGTCCCTCATTTACGGCGCTACAGTCTAGAACCGCGCGACTGCTACGGTCGCAGGTTCGAATCCAGCCTCGGGCATGGATGTGTGTCATGTCCTTAGGTTAGATAGGTTTAAGTAGTTCTAAGTTCTAGGGGACTGATGACCTCAGAAGTTAAGTCCCATAGTGCTCAGAGCCATTTGAACCATTTTGAACCTCACTTACGGAGTGATCTAATCTTTCCGGGACAAGCATTTCCAGTTTCTGAAAAAAGGCTGTTAAGTTTCACAGACAGTCATGCCCTTGAAAGATATGTTTTTGACGGTCACTAAAAGAACCTGGCGACTTCCTGGTGTCAGAGAGAGGGGGGGGGGGGGGGGAGAGTTTGCAGTGTTACCTCCACTAGACACGTATGCCAGCTGCTCTGTCCTTATAATCCCAGTTTCCACCGTGAGAATGCACTGAATTGTATGACCTTCCCACTGTTCGCACCGTTGCTCAGTTCACAGCAGTCTCCCTTAATTGGCTTTCTCCTCCCACTTTCAGCCATCCGGCCATCTTCCGTGAACGACTGGCGCATGGCCCACGTATAATGTTCTGCGAATCGGGGCCCTTCTGTCTGACCCTAAGCAGGAAGAGGAGACACTTTTGGCCAGAAGTCTCTCTGCAGGCACGAACTACAGAACACTGTCTCCCAGAATCACTTGCACGCCCCGGTCGCTGCGCTCAGCATTTATGGCCTCCATTTCATCTCGCTGCCTGTTCTTGATCGCCTCCACTGTAGCCCCCCAGGTACAAGCTCTCTACAGTTACACATACAGATACAAGAGCATTCTGCTCACAATGTCCTCTTGTAGAAAAAGTCATTTACCACACATAGCAAATGTAGTACCAGGAACACCGAAATCAAGCCCTAAAATATGAGTGTTAATCTGATTAACAATGGTGGTGGTGGTGTTAAGTTACTATGCTTACACACTACTTAAGGTAACTTAAATTAACTTACGCTAAGAACAACACACACACCCATGTCCGAGGGAGGACTCGATCTTCCGACGGAGGGAGCCGCGCGAACTGTGGCAAGGCGCCTTAGATCGCGCGGCAACATTGGGCGGCCTTTTTGGCAGAGAACAAAAGACTGTGGTATACTGCTTGCTGAGGTGACCGATTTCGATGAAATACGACACAGCTTAAGGACACGATTCAGGACCAAAACAGTCATGACCAACACGCCACGACAGTCACATTAAAGTGACCACCAGTCAAAAGTCTGAATAACGAACTTGCAGCACGGACGACTGCGAACCGTGTATATAGAGAGTCAATGAGGTTTTAGAAGATACCGACAGTGATATGGAGCCATGCTGACTCCAGTCGTGTGGCCATTTGTGGTAGGTTTCTTGGCTGAGGATCCACAATGCGTACAGTCCGATCACGGTGATTCCACAGGTTCTCGATTGGGTTTAAAACAGTGGAGTTTGGAGGTGAGGGGAGTATCGTAAACTCATCCTAGGGCCCTTCGAAACACAAGTGTACACTGTGAGCTGTGTGACATGTTGCATTGTCCTGCTGGTACATGCCATCATTCTGAGGAATAACAAACTACATGTAGGGATGGACATGGTTCTCAAGGATTGATGCTTACTTGTTTTGATCCACTGTGCATTCCAGAATGACGAGATCACCCAGAAAATGCCACAAAAACATTTCCCAGATCATAAGACTTGCCCATCCGGCCAGGACCTTTCCGGCGATTGTTGCTGGGTGTTTGCTTTCAAATCTAATGATGCACGAAATGTGATTCATTTGACAAGGACAGTGTCGACACTCAGTGGATGTCCAGTTGCGCTACTGGAGTGCAAATTGTAACCTTTGTTGCCAATGAACAGAAGTTACCATGGGGTTCATTAAACAGGCGCATGCTGCTGAGGTCCATACACCGCAAACATTCGCTGAACGGTCGTTGAGGAAACGCTCTTGGCAGCCGCTTGGTTGTACGTCTATTCGCTCGTACACATCTGCAGCCGTCTAGCAGCCCAGTCATCTATAGTGCACCACAATTGCCTAGGTGGCGGTTTTGGACAGCGCTATTTTGCCATGCACAGTATACTTTAACCACTACGGCACGGAAACAGTTTACAAACTTAGCCGTTTCGGAAATATTTTCACCCCTGGCGCAAAAGCCAATGACTGTACCCTCTGGACGTCCGACAAATCGCCTCATTTTTCCGCATTACAATGACATCGCTGCTTTCTGCGCCCCTCCTCCCCCCCCCCTCCCCCACCCCCCAACACATTTTACGTACCTTTCACTGCTAGTGCTGCCACCTGGCGTCTGTGAGTGGTTATTGCAGCTGACGTCGAACATACGCGGTGGTCACATTAATTTGACTGGACTGTGTAGTTCCTTGCAGTCTCAGTCCTTTCATAGCATGAACGCACATATGGTGTTTCAGGAGGGTTTGGGATAAAACAATCGATATAAAGTATCTAATGTTTTTCGTTGTAGAAATAACTTTTCATTTCCCTTGTTGGTGCACCATTTGCTATGGTTCTTTCCCATTTTTCGATGACTATAAGTGACTGTAAGCAGCTAAGGGTGTTCATTTCATTGTAATTTCATTCTGCATGGTCACCGATGGTATCTGTTCTTTCGGACATGTCCGAAAGAACAGATACCATCTTAGTATATACATAGTTAAGGCTCACCGGCCACTTGACCATCTTATTCTTCTGTGCGAATGCACAAACAGTGCCCGAGCTCTTACGGGAATCGGCAACGCGCCGCGAGTAATGAGTATAATGGGCGGGGGCACTACGTGTGTAGTGCGGGACAATTACGTTGAGAATGTGGGTTTCGCGGGAGGCGTGCCAGAGATAAATCCCTGCAGTCGCACTATCGTCTGTGTCCTCGGTGGCTCAGATGGATAGAGCGTATGCCATGTAAGCAGGAGATCCCGGGTTCGAGTCCCGGTCGGGGCACACATTTTCATCTGTCCCCCTTGACGTATGTCAACGCCTGTAAGCTAAGGGCAGTCTGCTTTCGGCCGGTGAGTGGCGAGGACGTCTTGTGAGTGGCGAGGACGTCTTGTTTACGTCCCGTCCGCAGAGTCGCGAGCGCGCGTAGTTTGATTACTTCCTCGCCGCAGCTAATACTCGCGTCCGTTAACACTGAGGCGCCATGGCTCATTTGTACAGAAAAGCTACCATCAAGATCAGCTTCCAGCCCGACTACGCACGACCACGAGCCTTTGAAGTCGAACGATTCAACCGTGACGAAGTTCAAATACCAACACAGCACATCATCGGTATCTACCTATCCATCACAAGTAGCGTCATTTACGTCAAGATGGTCGATGACGAGTTATGTCACGCAGTTGTGAACAGATGCGCGAACACTCTCAAGTTCAAACACTCCGATGGTCACATCGGAGAGGTTACTGTTGACCTTGCTGGACTAGGATTACGCACGCTAAGAGTCTTCGAACTCCCTTTCGAAGTACCACCGAACGTCGTTACCTCAGCTTTCCGCCCTTATGGGACGGTAATTAGCCACGTGGCCGAAAAATGGAACACCTTCGAGACGTACCAGGTCCTCAACGGCGTCCGACAAGTGAAAAGTGAATTAAAGAAGCATGTGCCGTCCTACTTAGTCATAGGTGGCTGTCGAGCAATAGTAATGTACGACGGACAACCTCGTACTTGTTCTGGTTGCGGCCAGGAGGGTCAAGTGCGCTCGGCGTGTATTCAACGTCGGGTTACACAACTTCCATTGCATGACACGACACCACCTCCTACACTCACGGCCCTCCCCCTCAATTACGCAGAGGTGACACGATCGACCGTCATGACAGACAACAACCCCCCCGGAAGACAGGAAGCGTTAGAATGCGCACCTGTCGCCGGTCCTGGATTGACCAACACCATTACGGTGTCTGCAGAGGTTGAAGAACGCCGCCCATCGACTCCACATGAAGATTCGGATGAGAGAATGGAACTCGACGCTAGGGTTGTACCGACCTCTGCCTTTCTACCTGAGGGGGATGCTATACGGGAACCACAAACTCTTTCGGACACAGAAACCCACGTCCGCAAACAAAGGTAACCGAGAAAACATAAAAAGCGACGTCGCAGACCCTCAGACGATTGCCTCCAGCGGACGTCTTCTCCAGTTGACGACCGGACGGCCGACGAAACGACGAGGAAAATGGATGACACGAGATCGCCCTCACCTGTCACTTTGTCTGATTTTTACAAACCCGATTCCGCTCTCTCGGACAAACGGATGGCCAGCACAGCGCCCGCCGTTGGTACACAACTGGAAACAACTGCAGATTCACCCTTAGTCAAAAATGGTTCAAATGGCTCTGAGCACTATGGGACTTAACATCTATGGTCATCAGTCCCCTACTTAAACCTAACTAATCTAAGGACAGCACACAACACCCAGTCATCACGAGGCAGAGAAAATCCCTGACCCCGCCGGGAACCGAACCCGGGAACCCGGGCGTGGGAAGCGAGAACGCTACCGCACGACCACGAGCTGCGGACTCAACCTTAGTCACTCAGCCCACAAGTGTTCTACCGTAGCCACCGTTAACTTACGGATCTTGGGCGGATGACATTGAAGTCGATTCTACGGCCGCTGTGGTGGATGAAGAGAGGGGTCTCTCCTCCCACACTTCGGCCCCTCCCGAGTAGCAACAGATGACGGCGCGGACGCGGCCAGCAGATCACAGGCCCCACCTCTTACGGCGACACTGACGGCGGCCCCCACCGCAGGAGACGATCTACAGACCTATCGCATAACGACCATCAACATTAACACCACTCGGACACGTACGAAGTTGTCGCTGCCCCAAGACATGCTCAATGCAGCAGACGTTGACATTGTCTTTCTCCAAAAAGTCTTCGTCGCCGATTTCCCGGGTATGTATGGTTATACGGCTCATGTGTCCCACGCCTCGCCAACTAACAGTGGAGTCGCAATTCTCCTCAGAGAGGGCCTTGAGGCGGACGAAGTCCGATATCTCCCCGACGCTAGAGGAATGGTCGTAACGGTGCAAGGCGTCCGGTTTATCAATGTGTACGCACCTTCCGGAACGAATCGCGGTCGTGACCGATCGCTCTTCTTCGCAGAAGGAAAAGCGCCGCTTTTTCAGGGCAGGCACGATGACTTGACATTAGGGGGCGATTTCAATTGCACCCAAGCACCTAAATATCAGCTGCCACGCCATTCACCGTGCCCCGAACTTGGGACACTCATCGGCGATCTCCAGCTGGTAGATACATGGGAAATGTCCGAGGAAATAGACCGGGATACACCCATTTCACGAGTCACTCGTCTAGTCGCATCGATAGGATTTACGTCTGCCGTTCTCTCGCGGCAACGGTGAGTGACGCGGAGGTGTGTCCAGTAGCCTTTTCTGATCTCGAGGCCTATGTATGTGCCGTCACCCTTCGTCGCCAACGGGTGTGGCGCAGCCGACATCCCTGGAAATTAAACCTTGCTCATCTCGTTTCTCCGGATTGTCGACGCGCCATCGAAGACACGTGGAGTTTGTGCGTCCGCCGCCTCCCCAACGTATCCTACGTCGATTAGTTGGTGGTTAACCTGCGCCAAGCCGGCCCTACGGCGAACTTTTATTACGTATGGTCGTGAGACTGTTGCTTGGAGGCGGCAGACCCTTGATTTTTATTTCACCGTCCTTCGCGAATGCGCCTCCTTGCCACCCACACCGGAACGACAGTTCAGCGTGCGAAAGCACAGATCGTAGCCCATATGCGCCGACACCTCGAAGGGACGATCGTCAGAGAGCAAACACAAGACAGACTCGCAACGGAACGACCCACCATGTACCACGTCATCCGAGAACGTACACTGCGAAGACGGGCGATGATACATGCCATTACCACTGAGGACGGCCGTCATCACACCACACAACGCGATATTGCTGCAGCCTTCTTCGACCATTACGCACGACTTTATTCTGCTCAATGTTCCGACCCGACGACGGTGATAGCAGTCTCACAACTGGTTTACGGCATTGTCCCACAGGATTTAAAAACTGAATTATTGAACGACATTACGAAAGACGAAGTTATTGACGCCATCGGTAAAGGAGCGGCGAATAAGTCTCCTGGTCCCGACGGGCTCCCTGTGGAGTTTTATAGAACTTTCCAGTATATACTGGCTCCCAAGTTAACAGACATCTGTCGGGAGCTTATGTCCCTCGCGGTGCCGCTCCCTGCGACCTTCGTAGAAGGAATAATTATACCGGTTCACAAACCTAAAGGTGGGGCTCGAATACAAGATTACCGCCCGCTAACACTCGTCAACTGCGACATGAAGATATTCACCAGATTTTTAGCAAACCGTCTACCACCGACCCTACCTTACGTCATCTCGCCAGATCAGACTTCCCTAGGGGGTATCAACAACATTCACACAGCACTGTCTCGATACCGTGACTTAATAGCCCTAGCCAGGGCACGCCGCATCCCGGGAGCGCTGGCATCACTAGATTTTGGTCAAGCTTTTGATCGAGTGGATCACGCGTACCTAACGTCCGTTCTCCAGCACATGCAGTACCCACAGAAATTCACAGACGTCGTGATGCGCCTCCTCCGAGGGGCGACTTCCAAAGTGCACGTTAACGGGCGTCTCTCGCAGTCCCTCCCGATCTTCCGCTCCGTTCGTCAAGGCTGCCCCTTGTCGACGTTACTATATGCTCTGGCACTGGAACCGCTCCTCTGTGGCCTCCGTCAACGCCTCACCGGTCTTACCCTACGTGACGTCACATTTCGCTGTACAGCATATGCAGACGACCTGGTTCTCGTGTTCCGCAATCGCGACGATGTCAACAGAGCACTAGAATAGATTACCACGTACGGTGTGGCTTCCGGCAGCTGTCTCAACGTCGCCAAATCGGTCGCCATGGCCATAGGAGACGGGTCGACCCCAGCGTGTGTCGAACCCCTATAGCTTCGTGGCACTATCAAATGTCTCGGAATAGAGTTTCACGACGACATACGGCGCACTGCTGCTCTTAACTACCGCCGCGTATGACAACAAATTCGGGTCCAGATCTTCAACCTTCGTCTGCGGACCCTCGACATTCTCCAAAGGACACACTTCGTCAATGTTTACCTCGCATCGCGCCTTCCACACATAGCGCGTGTTCTTCCAATACCGTTACTGATGGCTCGACGTCTATTAGCGGCATTCGGAGCCTAAGTCAGTACAGGCATGTTCTTCAAAGTCAGTTATGAGTCACTGACCCTTCCCCCAGAAAGGGGAGGTCTTGGTCTAGTCCATGTCCACGACAGAGCTGTGGCCCTGCATGTCAGCTCACACATCAAGCTGTGGCGCCACCGCCCGGAAAGTTTGACAGGTTTGCTGTTGGAGTCCTTAGTTCCGCCCTCCCTTATGCCCCCACTGACGACGCAAGACATACCCCCACCCTTCTACTACTTCGGGAACTTTTACATTGAACACAGCTATGTCCGTATCGCAGTAACACCGACGAAACAGGCGTCGGCGCGGGATATATATCATGTCCTACAGCAGAGGCGCCCACCAAACATCGTGGAGACCAAAAGCCCTCAGGTTAACTGGAAGGTGGTGTGGAAGACGATTCACGCGGTTCCACTAGACACAGCCGTCTGATCCACATGGTACATCACAGTCAATGGTAAACAGATCACCCGATCACGCCTCCACAAGATAAACATGGCGGAATCGCCTCTCTGCGTAGACTGCGGGATACCAGACACGGACGAACACCGTCTCACATGTGGCGCGGCAGAAGACGTATGGCGCTTGGTGCTACAAATTTTGTCGTATTTTCTACGAGTGACTCCGGAACACATTACACCTCGGTTTCTACTATTTCCGGAACAACAGTATTTCCCGCGCGCCAAGACCAACGCTGTCACGTGGATCCGTGCGTATGCGGTACACTACTTATTTCACCATGGACCTGAAGATGTATTCGACTTTTGGAACTACCTACAAGAACGTCATTGCAAGATCGTACGGAACCCAAAATACAGACAGTATTTTTCTAATTACTTAGGGAGTGCCCTACGCGACCCTCCACGCAGCTGGGTCATCAAAAGGTAGGAGAAGACACCCATTGAGTGAGCTGACAAAACTAAGTTCGATTCTCGGTGGAATAACATGATATACGTGAAGACGTACCTGGATGATGAAGCGTAAGGAGAGTAGCGACACACCCTTCTGCATCCTGTATGAAACACTTTTTTTTTTTTTTCGTTTTCCCCATATACATTACCTCGGTGTAGGAACGTGCCGAGATATTGTTTTCTTTCTCTCAGAGCACGATGCGGTGCTAGATACATTTATTTTTGTTGTGGTATAAAGTAAAACCACATTAAGAATGTATTAAAAACAGTAAATAAAAATAAATAAATAAATAATAATTCCCACAAAAGATTTCCCCTTCCCATCCTTGATTCCTTGACGGACGGGGGGGGGGGGGGGGGACACTGTGACCAGGCCTCGGGTTACGACCCCTGATCGCTCTGCCTTCCCCGCCCTCCCCCCACCTCCTAAAAGAAAAAAAAAGTGGCGTAATGGTCAGTGTCGCGCACTGTAAATTAAATGGCGTGAGTTCGACTACATTCACTGCTACATTTTTATATTAAAAAAAAAACAAAAAAGGTGTTCATTTCATTGTAATTTCACTAAATTTTTCAACTGTGGCCGTGATATATTGGCCAAATGTTATGCATCGTTTAAGCACGCCGGCGGATTTACGAATTCTGAGTATGCCTAATGGCATTTGTGTAAAGGTTTTGTGATGGAAAAGCTGCTACTGCTTGGGGATAGTGCAGTAGAGGATTTCTAACCGCTCAATACCAGATTCAACGGTGTTTACTCGTGTTTCTGTTACACTGCTTGAGGCTGGTGCTTGTCTCAACAGTCATATATCATCTGAACGTGGAAATGAACAGAGTGTCAATGAGGCGGAAGACAGTATTCAGTTCGTAGAGCGAAGCTCTTCAACAAGCACACGTAGAATCTCTACACTTACAGCGTCCCATGGTATACATTACGTATGCACGGGCTCTACCCTTTACACTTAAAAAGCGTATCTAACACCTTCGAGAAGGAGATGAAGACAGACGGAAGACAGACGGCTGGAGCTTTGCCCCTGGCTGACTGAAAATCGCTGAGTAACCTTCATTAAGCCTGTTTACTGATGAACCTTTTTCAAGAACGCTTCTCTGTAAATGTGTGGTATGGTATGATTATTGGAAGAGTTTCTTATGGCGACGAGCATTGGTATGTCCTTCCAGCATGATGAGGCTCCTGCACATTCTAGTAGTTAGGCAATACATCATCTAAACCTAACAGTCCCCGGAAGATGCACTGGCGAAGCTGGTCACGTTCCTTGTCCACCAAGGCCCACGGACGGTGCCCTTTTAGTTTTTTGTCTGTGTGGGTGGCTCAGAGGCGGAATCTATAGAGAAAGAGTAAACACAAGAGGCCAACTGGTCGTTCGGCTTATGAACAGGGCGGCTCCATAAAAGGACGCCAGGAAGACGTCACAAGGGCTACACGCCGTGTTACCATGGGGATCCTAAAGTGCACTGAAGTCGGAGGTTGATTTTATGAAAATCAACTCAATCATTTGCATTTGCTTAACACCTTCTGTGAGTATTTTTTTGGTTACATCCTAATATCTGAACATTTGAACTGGATATATATTATACAGAACATTTTACTCAAATTGATCTATCTGCCACCTCTTTAAAAAATTGCTGTTACTCCTGAAACATAGTCTGTGAGTTCTGTAAGTGCTACAGTCGTGAGATAAGAATGCATATCCTAACCATGTTGATAAAGTGACAAACCGTCATTACTTGTTTAGGTATTCTGAGGAAAAATGATTCAATGCCGCGGGTACGCTACATTCTCGTTTTTTCCATAGGGTGGGAGAGCATTGTAGTTTTACCCTTTAGCAATAAAAAACCAATATAGTCCTATTAGGTCCAATGCGGGAAGGGACACTGAGTCTATAACAGCTACTACATTATGGAAAACTAACTTCGCTGCAATTTAATGGTAACACAATTCTTGCAAATGGTTCAAAATGGCTCTGAGCACTATGGGACTTAACTTCTGAGGTCACTAGTCCCCTAGAACTTAGAACTACTAAAACCTAACTAATCTAAGGACATCACACACATCCATGCCCGAGGCAGGATTCGAACCTGCGACCGTAGCTGTCGCGTGGTTCCAGACTGTAGCACCTAGAACCGCTCGGCTACCTCGGCGGGCTCTTGCAAATCACCTAGTCGTTTATTGATGTAACAACGTGACATTCCACTCCTCACATTTTGGAGTTCATGTCATTGTGCGACAAACCAAGGGTTATCAAATTACAATTACGAATGACTCCCCATGTTCAAATACGTTCCCGTATTTCTCACACTAACTGCAAGTACATTAGCTCACGCTATGTGGGCTGCAGAAGCTTCCTACTGACCACAGTGCTATCCGAATTCGAAGCAGATATTGTTTGAAAGCTTCGAGACAGTTATCTAACATAATCTCCAGGAAGCGCGTCGTTGAATACATTGGAAAGACGGACTGATAATACATCAAGGATTGATACGTTGCTGCGCCAGACAATTGAGGGAAGAGTGATGATGTATTACACATACTTCTGGAATTTCCAGTGTCTTAAACTTGTAATAACCAGTATATACCAGGCTCTGGGTACCCCACGTTAAGATATGACTTGTCAGTTACCGCGCTACACAATAGGTAGGAACAACACTTACGTGTAAAGGAGGTCCATTTGATTTAATTACATCTTCGGAGTGACTGCTTCATTTTCCGCTGGATGTTTACGAGATAAATCACTTTCTTGCACAAGGGGGAAAACTACAGATTATGTTAGGCCTGACACGCACCCTCCTCCCTTTGATTTGTCAAATGGCTCGGAGCACTGTGAAAATGCAGCAGCATAAATTGTTGTCATTAACCTAGTAACATAAAATGACTGGCGGGTAGCAAATAAAGTTTTAAATGGAACCTTGCCGCGCGGGATTAGCCGAGCGGTCTAAGGGCGCTGCAGTTACGGCCTGTGCGGCTGGTCCCGGCCGAGGTTCGAGTCCTCCCTCGGACATGAGTGTGTGTGTTTGTCCTTAGGATAATTTAGGTTAAGTAGTGTGTAAGCTTAGGGACTGATGATCGTAGCAGTTAAGTCCCATATGATTAAAAAAGATGGAACCTTAGAATAGTTGCTCGAGTTAGACAGAAAAATAATATCTTCATTTATGTTAAATAGGTCAATGTTGCCTTCAGGAAGTTGGAAATGGTTTGAAACTAACCTTGTATACATGTCCTGTAAAATGACTCATTCCACATCATTTCGATAAAAACTGGTTCAAATTATCTATGGAACATATAGGTAACTAACTAACTCTAGCCCGCACTAATACCGTAAGGATTCAAGTGTAATGAATGATTGGTTTTTATTACACGGACAAAGTACTGTTTAACTGAAGGCCTCTATGCACAGACAAGCTGTGTGGTTTTATCATTGTCTTACAATGAGAAACAGTTTTGAATAATTGTCTGCACTTTTGCTTCCTAGAGACATAAGATGTCATACAGTTACTCCGTCATAGGAGGACACCAAAAGAAGTCTAATGGTACAAGTTTGGAAACTTGTGTTGTAGGAATCAACAAGCTTATCAGTCTAATTTTTTGGTTGCTGTTGTTGTTGCTGGTGGTGGTTTTGTTGTGAACTGTTCAGTGTTACTGTCTCTAGGGTAATTTTGGAGCGGACGCACATATACTTTCTCTTTTTCACGATCGCAGACTGCACTTTGTGTCACCTGTAGTGCTGAATGACTGTTGTCCAACGTGCCACACACTATTATTAAAATAAAGAAACGTTGTCGTTTAAAAATGTTGTTTAGCAACACAGTTTCAAGTGGTCGTTAAATTTTCATTAGCCTTTTCACTTGAAATAATGGTTGCTTAAAAACTAACTATACGAAAGACTCTGGGTATTATAAGATATAATTATTATAAAAAATATTTCACCTCTTCAATGAAATGATGTGCAGTTTTTTTAGGAAAGCGCGTAATTTGGTTTCTTTGATGTGTTGGTTGTGATAAATTCCTTTTCCCGTAAGGTTTATGATATTACTCTTTGCTACAAATAAAAGAGTATAATTTAGCAACATGTGCAGTGCATATCTAAGTAGTTATTTTACGATTTGAAATAATCTGCATTCTTGAGTAAATTAATAGAACTTGTATTTCTCAACCTGCATACTGTAAAGTTAACACACAATCCTTCCATTCATCTGCCGTATTTATGTGTCATTTCCATTGTTTAACTTTATATTTGGAAGTAAATGCCAGCTACTTTGACCCTTCTGCAAGTCATAAGTCGTGTCAGAAAGAGTATACTTCGCGATGACTGGTCTTGACTGATCGGGCGACGAAGTTTACATACATTGATCAGCCTAACTAATTGCCGGTATGTCCACCTTTGACACGAATAACAACGGCGACGCGTCATGGTATGGAAGCAATGAGGCCTTGGTATGTAGCTGGAGTGAGTTGGCACTACATCTATACACACAAGTCACCTAATTCCCGTAAATTCCGTAGAGGGGGGCGATGAGCTCTGACGCCACGTTCATTCACATCCCAGATGTGTTCGATCGGGTTCAGATCTGACGAATTGGGAGGGCCAGCACATTAGCCGAAACTCGCCACTGTGTTCACACTCCTGGCCTTGTGACATGGCGCATTATCTTCCTGAAACATGCCACTGCCGTCAGAAAAATTATCGTCCTGAAGGGGTGTACGTGGTCTGTAACCAGTGTACGACACTTCTTGGCTGTCATGGTGCCTTGCACTAGCTCCACTGGACTCATGGATGATCACGTAAATGTTCCCCAGAGCATAATGGAGCCGCCATCAGCTGGTTTCTGTCACGCAGTACAGGTGTCAAGGAGCTGTTCCCCTCCCATATGTATGATGGAGAAGCTATTGGGTTCCATCAGACCATGCAACTCTCTGCCACTGCAGCAACGTCCAGTGCCGACGGTCACGTGCCCATTTTAGCCGTAGATGCCGACGTCATGGTGCATGCGTGGGTCGTCGGCTGCGGGGCCCATCGTTAGGAGTGTTCGGTGCACTTCGTTCAGACACACTTGTACTCTGTCCAGCATTAAAGTCCGACGTTAGTTGCGCCACAGTTCGCCGCCTGTCTTGTTTTACCAGTCCGCCAAGCCTAAGACGTCCGACATCTGTAATGAGGCGTGGCCGCCCTACCCCATGACGACTGGACGTGGTTATACCTCGGTTTCGCCGCGTATTGAAGACACGCACCACAGCACTCCTCGAACCCCCGATAAGTCATGCAGTTTCCGAAATGCTCGGCCGAGCCTCCGGGTCATCAAAGTCCGCTCTCGGTCAAACTCAGGTAAATCGCTCGCCTTCCCCATTCTACACAAGGGCATTACCGTGCGTGTGTCGGACTAGCAGTCACTCCTCGCCAGGTGACGCTGCTGTCGCCTGGACGGGTTTACATGGGCAGTAAGTGGGTCGTCATAATGCTCTGGCTGATCATTAGATAGCGAAATATCGGGCGAACATTTCTTTCAAGCAGCTGAAACAGATACCAAGTATCAACACAAACAAGTTCGTCATTCGGGTATACATGTTCTCAGTGTAGTATAGTGTAGTGTATTTGCACGCATGCAATCAAAATCAGCAGTCTTGATGGATAAGAGACAGCATCCATTGATTACAATAAACGTATGAGGGCACTGCTGAACACTTGTGGTCAGAGAGAAGACGGTATCAAAAGACGTTTGTCATCTTTCCTTATCACTGGTGGCATGACGTTTTACAGCATGCCCATTTTGAAATCTATATACATTTCATTAAATTAAAAGAATGGCGTCAAGTCAGAGAAATGAAGTTTCCGGGAAAAGGCAACAGATGTTTACCGATTCGGCGCTGTTTCCTCGCGGACAGAATCAAGGAGAACGAGTTACACCCAATCCTACGGAGCAAAGCTGTCGAGTCGGCGTGGAAGCCGGGTCAGGCTACGATAAAGGCTTCCTGCGGATAGCGCGCCCCTCCGTGTGGCAAGGTCGCCCCAGTGGCGAGCCCCGTCTTCCGCCCCCCGCTACAACCCGGCCTTCAGGCTCCGGGCTGCCCTCGCACAATGTCTAGCGTGATAGGGACACTCGAATAGAAACAGTCCCATCGGTTTGATTGTTGAAAACAATCGACTCATTTGGTTGCAGTTTAGCGTATTGGTTATATTATTCATTCATTCTTTTCCAGTCAGTCTATGGGAACAATCGAATGACAAACTCAGTCCAGCCGGTTGTAGTTTTACAAAAATGGTTCAAATGGCTCTGAGCACTATGGGACTTAACATCTGAGGTCATCACTCCCCTATATCTCAGAACTACTTAAACGTAACTAACCTAAGGACATCACACATATCCATGCCTGAGGCAGGATTCGAACCTGTGACCGTAGCGGTCGCGCGGTTCCAGACTGAAGCGCCTACAACCGCTCCGCCACACCGGCCGGCGTAGTTTTACATATCGACTGGATTATACATTCAGTCTTTTGAGTGAAACCAGTCCATAGAACAGTCGATTCAGTTACTTGTCGTTTTATATAGTGATTGGATTATTATCCGTTGATTTCTTTCAAGTGAAACTGGTCTAAGAAAGCAACTTAGTGAAAAGAGTCGACACGTTCTATTGCAGTTCTGCATATCGACTGAATTATTCTTTCTTTCTTTTTAATAAAACAAATATTTCTGTCGGCTGAACCATATATTCGTTCATTCAATTCAAACCACTGTTTAGAGATTTAGTTCGGTGAGCTATCCATTTATTCTTCTGAGGGCGCCTGACTCACGACGTATGTAACTCTAAGCAGAATGAATCGATTGTTTTGGCGTTGATAAATCACTACTATTGACTGCGCTCTGTTATAGCCTGCGTCCACTGTTATTGTCGTTCCAATATTTAGCGCCAGTAAGTAGCTTTTAGGTGAGTTTTCGCCCATGCTCATGATTAGTGCGTTTACTTAATAATGAATTTTGTGTCTCGATCGAAATGCGGAAACGCTCAGTGGCGCGGGGATGCGAGAAATTGCATGACATGATTAAAAGTGATCCTCAAGATGGATTTAATGTGTTATATCTGCAGTGATCATTCATATTCTCAAAGTACGTTAATTAAGGAAATTCAAAAAATATTAACGAATGATGACAAATTTTTTCAAGACAAAATATTTCGATATGGGGCAAATATGCTTAAAAAACCACGTGATTAACTTATCAAACAATTAAAAAATTGTATCGTATACGCTTTCTGTTCACGTCACCTCAGCATTTACGGGTGATGTGTGCAAACCAGTAGGAAGACTAATATTAAATTTAAATAAAAATAGAAACTGTTCATTTCTTGAAACATTAATTTACAATGTACTACTAGTTACTGAAACTTTATACCAAAAAAACGATGTCTAACGTCACAAGGACAAAAAGTGTGTATACAGTATAAGTAAATAAATACATGAATTTTGAAAATCCTTCATTTGAAAAAATTAATTTTGTTTCTATCTAGTTGGAAATCGTAGTCATGGTTCATGTACAACAAAATAGGCATTAACAAATGTTTAATAGAAACCACTCAAACCCAGAGACTTAGTGAAAACATGCGTACAACTGACATAACCATCAGAGATTTCCATCAGCCGGTTAGCTCACATGAAGTGCCACCACTCAGGCCCGGAGACTAAGTGAAAAACTGTCATATAGCTGACGTGGACACAGAGATTATTTTCATTCAGCTGTTTCATTTGACTGAAGAAACCGACTGAACGGAAAACAATCGACTGGCCAATCGGTTGTTCATCACTCTTCCTGAAAGACGATTTATTAACGCAGCTTTGGGGCAGTGCAAAGGCTTCTTATCAACGTTTTAACGTGTTTCTGTCAAGGATATTGCCAGAATTTTTTAACGAGGGCTAAATAGGAATCCTTTACAGTCATGCAGTATCTGATCAGGAGTATCCGGACCCCGTTATGTAATGCGAGATTGTTCACTACATTCCGCGAAAGGCGCAGTCGCCATTAGAAAAGATGGCGGAGAGTACTGTGTTGTCAGGACAAAAGTAGTAACAGCAGGATGGGCCTGTCACGAAAGCTCAGTGACTTTGAACGTGGACTACCCACTGGATGTCACTTGAGCAACAAATCCATGAGCGACGTTTCAACCCTTCTAAAGCTGCCAAAGTCGGCTGCTGGTGAGGTAATTCTGAGGTGGAAACGTGATCAACCACAGCTATACTGAGACCAGACAAGAAATCATCATGTACAGACGGACAGGGATCGTCGAACATTGCGGACATCTGTTGAAGGAAATCGCATGAAGTCAGTGGAAGGTATCACATGTGAATTCCAAAGCGTCATCATCAGTCCAGCCATAACAATGATGGTGCGTAAGAATTTCTATGAATTAAGTACAATGGTCAACCAACTACTCATAAACCAGACATTTCTGCGGTCAATGCTAAGAGGCGATTGAGCTGGTCTAAAGAGCAATGCCACTGGACAGTGGATAACTACAGACTAGTGATTTAGGGGGATTAATCACGCTATATCTTCTTGCAATCCGATGGAAGGATTTGAGTTTGGTGAATGCCTCGTAAACGTTGCCTGCCATCATGTGAAATATGGGGCAGGACGTATTACGAAATGGGGGTGTTATCAGTGGTTAGGGTGTGGTTTCCTTGTTGAGCTCAAAGAAACGCTAAATGTGGAAGGATATGAACATATTTTACAGCGTTGTGTACAGCGTATAGTAGAGGAACAGTTCGAATACGACGACTGTTTGTAGCACCATGACGATTAACCCACCCATAAAACAGTGTATGAGTGACAAGAACATACCTGAAGCGAACTGGTCTCCCAGGAGGACTGACGTGATTCCAATTGAAAACCTTTGGAATGAAAGTCGACTTCGGTCCAGACCCCCGCTACCTCCTCTGGCTTCGTTTCCTCAGTCAGAATGGAGTCTCGCTTCTCCACAGACATTGATACCTCACTAAAAATGCCCCCAGCAGAGTCCAAGCCGTCACTCCATGTTAATATACTAAACTAAACTCCGTCCGAACAGGCCTTGGAAATCTCAACGGTACAGACCGTCAGCCGCGTGATCCTCAGCCCACAGGCGTCACTGGATGCGGATATGGAGGGGAATGTGGTCAGCACATCGCTCTCCCAGCCATACGTCAGTTTACGAGTTGCTCCTCAATCAAGTAGCTCCTGAGATTTCCTGACTAGGGCTGAGTGCACCCCATTTGGCAACAGCGCTCGGCAGACCGGACGGTCATTCATCCAAGTGCTAGCCCAGAGCGACAGCGCTAAACTTCGGTGATCTGGCGGGAATCGGTGTTACCACTGCGGCAAGGTTGGCATGTTAATGTACACTGGATATTTTTATCAGGACAGTTTTTATCAGATAGTGTATTAAAGATTTTTACTATGGATATGGTGACAGTGACAGAGGAGGTTCTTCTGACCAGAAGGGCGAGTCAGTTGAGAACAAGAAACATTCTTCGTGCTTGCCTTTTAAATTAAATATACAGAACTGTAAAAGAGTTTACATGTGTTACGAAAAATCTTTTCGTCAACACTAACTCAAGAAATACAACCCACATGTTACACTGTATAACTCTACACGTATTACACGCAGCACTCAAACCAAATATTGAGGAACGTGTCCACGAGATATTCCTCTCGGTGAGCACGCTGACAGATGTGTGAAAATACCTAAAGCGCGTATCAAACACTTCATAATGTCGTAACTTGCGATTCCTAGTGAGGCTACTTAACGCTTTAATCACTGCTACAGAAGGCAACAAAATTGTACCCTTTCTTGATGTGTCTCTTTATCGGTAGTACCAACTACTTATGAAAACGAACGTCGATGCTGTAAAGATACAACGTGAGAATTCACTCGTAAATTATATTTTCCTCATATTATAAATTACTTTATTTTTTACGAAGGAGTCAACTTTTTGCACCAAAGTACACGTTACGGTAGAGAAATACTAACATAACACTGTTTGAAACCACGAACCCACAACGCTGTCGTAGCTTGAGGAGATGTGATAATCTCATGTGGCGCGTCCCAGGTGGCGGATAGGGAGGTCCTCGCCGGCTTGCCGGCGCACTTGAACGAAATAAAATAGCTCTCGCGGACCAAAGGGACTAACCCAAGCCAAACATTAGGTACTCTTCGAGGCTTACAACCTTAGCAATATCTTTATCTGTGTGAAATATCACTGATTCCGACGTACAGTTTTTTCAGATGTCACAAATATGGAGAAATGTTCAGCAGCAGCTATTGCCCCAGGTGGTAATCCAATCCACCGTTCTCTTGTAAGACGCAGGCAAGCTTCCGGATTCTGGGGAATCCCACACCGACATGCTCGCAAGCATCGGGAGACTCCAGAAAACATCGCGACAAATCAGCAAACAAGATTAAACGCCGAACATTGCTTCGAGTTAGAAGGTTACAGAATCTTTAAAGTCAAGACTTTGGGCTCGATTATGGACTTCATCTGTCCTAACAGCCGAGGCTCTACTCTTCCTTTCGGCACACAAATAGCGTTTACACAATGATAAATGCACGTGCGCCAATCAGTTAGGTGGTTACTGTAAACTAGCCAGCTCACATGAGAACCAAATGTAGTGGAGACTAGTGGAGTTATACAGAGCATTCAGTCTGATTCTAAAGTTAAGTGCTTGCAAACATCTGCCCAGAAAACAGAAGACCCGGGCATATCCAAAATGCAGCCTCGGTGAATTCCAAATTGACCATCTCGCCTTTGCACGAAAAGTGAAAGTTGTTGTTGTTGTTGTTGTTGTTGTGGTCTTCAGTCCTGAGACTGGTTTGATGCAGCTCTCCATGCTACTCTATCCTGAGCTAGCTTCTTCATCTCCCAGTACCTACTGCAACCTACATCCTTCTGAATCTGCTTAGTGTATTCATCTCTTGGTCTCCCTCTACGATTTTTACCCTCCACGCTGCCCTCCAATGCTAAATTTGTGATCCCTTGATGCCTCAAAACATGTCCTACCAACCGATCCCTTCTTCTAGTCCAGTTGTGCCACAAACTTCTCTTCTCCCCAATCCTATTCAATACCTCCTCATTAGATACGTGATCTACCCACCTTATCTTCAGCATTCTTCTGTAGCACCACATTTCGAAAGCTTCTATTCTCTTCGTGTCCATACTAGTTATCGTTCATGTTTCACTTCCATACATGGCTACACTCCATACAAATACTTTCAGAAACGACTTCCTGACACTTAAATCTATACTCGATGTTAACAAATTTCTCTTCTTCAGAAACGATTTCCTTGCCATTGCCAATCTACATTTTATATCCTCTCTACTTCGACCATCATCAGTTATTTTACTCCCTAAATAGCAAAACTCCTTTACTACTTTAAGTGTCTCATTTCCTAATCTCATTCCCTCAGCATCACCCGATTTAATATGACTACATTCCATTATCCTCGTTTTGCTTTTGTTGATGTTCATCTTATATCCTTCTTTCAAGACACTGTCCATTCCATTCAACTGCTCTTCCAAGTCCTTTGCTGTCTCGGACAGAATTACAATGTCATCGGCGAACCTCAAAGTTTTTACTTCTTCTCCATGAATTTTAATACCTACTCCGAATTTTTCTTTTGTTTCCTTTACTGCTTGCTCAATATACAGATTGAATAACATCGGGGAGAGGCTACAACCCTGTCTCACTCATTTCCCAACCACTGCTTCCCTTTCATGCCCCTCGACTCTTATAACTGCCATCTGGTTTCTGTACAAATTGTAAATAGCCTTTCGCTCCCTGTATTTTACCCCAGCCACCTTCAGAATGTGAAAGAGAGTATTCCAGTCAACATTGTCAAAAGCTTTCTCTAAGTCTACAAATGCTAGAAACGTAGGTTTGCCTTTTCTTAATCTTTCTTTTAAGATAAGTCGTAAGGTTAGTATTGCCTCACGTGTTCCAACATTTCTACGGAATCCAAACTGATCTTCCCCGAGGTCCGCTTCTACAAGTTTTTCCATTCGTCTGTAAAGAATTCGCGTTAGTATTTTGCAGCTGTGACTTATTAAACTGATAGTTCGGTAATTTTCACATCTGTCAACACGTGTTTTCTTTGGGATTGGAATTATTATATTCTTCTTGAAGTCTGAGGGTATTTCACCTGTCTCATACATCTTGCTCACCAGATGGTAGAGTTTTGTCAGGACTGGCTCTCCCAAGGCCGTCAGTAGTTCTAATGGAATGTTGTCTACTCCCGGGGCCTTGCTTCGACTCAGGTCTTTCAGTGCTCTGTCAAACTCTTCACGCAGTATCGTATCTCTCATTTCATCTTCATCTACATCCTCTTCCATTTCCATAATATTGTCCTCAAGTACATCGCCCTTGTATAAACCCTCTATATAGTCCTTCCACCTTTCTGCCTTCCCTTCTTTGCTTAGAACTGGGTTGCCATCTGAGCTCTTGATATTCATACAAGTGGTTCTCTTCTCTCCAAAGGTCTCTTTAATTTTCCTGTAGGCAGCATCTATCTTACCCCTAGTGAGACAAGCCTCTACATCCTTACATGTGTCCTCTAGCCATCCCTGCTTAGCCATTTTGCACTTCCTGTCGATCTCATTTTTGAGATGTTTGTATTCCTTTTTGCCTGCTTCATTTACTGCATTTTAATATTTTCTCCTTTCATCAATTAAATTCAATATTTCTTCTGTTACCCAAGGATTTCTATTAGTCCTCGTCTTTTTACCTACTTGATTGTCTGCTGCTTTCACTACGTCATCCCTCAGAGCTACCCATTCTTCTTCTACTGTATTTCTTTCCCCCATTCCTGTCAATTGTTCCCTTATGCTCTCCCTGAAACTCTCTACAACCTCTCGTTCTTTCAGTTTATCCAGGTCCCATCTCCTTAAATTCCCACCTTTTTGCAGTTTCTTCAGTTTCAATCTGCAGTTCATAACCAATAGATTGTGGTCAGAATCCATATCTGCCTCTGGAAATGTCTTACAATTTAAAACCTGGTTCCTAAATCTCTGTCTTACCATTATATAATCTATCTGATACCTTTTAGTATCTCCAGGATTCTTCCAGGTATACAACCTTCTTTTATGATTCTTGAACCAAGTGTTAGCAATGATTAAGTTATGCTCTGTGCAAAATTCTACAAGGCGGCTTCCTCTTTCATTTCTTCCCCCCAATCCATATTCACCTACTATGTTTCCATCTCTCCCTTTTCCTACTGACGAATTCCAGTCACCCATGACTATTAAATTTTCGTCTCCCTTCACTACCTGAATAATTTCTTTTATCTCGTCATACATTTCATCAATTTCTTCATCATCTGCAGAGCTAGTTGGCATATAAACTTGTACTACTGTAGTAGGCATGGGCTTTGTGTCTATCTTGGCCACAATAATGCGTTCACTATGCTGTTTGTAGTAGCTAACCCGCACTCCTAAGTTTTTATTCATTATTAAACCTACTCCTGCATTACCTCTATTTGATTTTGTGTTTATAACCCTGTAATCACCTGACCAAAAGTCTTGTTCCTCCTGCCACCGAACTTCACTAATTCCCACTATATCTAACTTTAACCTATCCATTTCCCTTTTTAAATTTTCTAACCTACCTGCCCGATTAAGGGATCTGACATTCCACGCTCCGATCCGTAGAACGCCAGTTTTCTTTCTCCTGATAACGACGTCCTCTTGAGTAGTCCCCTCCCGGAGATCCGAATGGGGGACTATTTTACCTCCGGAATATTTTACCCAAGAGGACGCCATCATCATTTAATCATACAGTAAAGCTGCATGTCCTCGGGAAAAATTACGGCTGTAGTTTCCCCTTGCTTTCAGTCGTTCGCAGTACCAGCACAGCAAGGCCGTTTTGGTTAATGTTACAAGGCCAGATCAGTCAATTATCCAGACTGTTGCCCCTGCAACTACTGAAAAGGCTGCTGCCCCTCTTCAGGAACCACATGTTTGTCTGGCCTCTCAACAGATACCCCTCCGTTATGGTTGCACCTACGGTACGGCCATCTGTATCGCTGAGGCACGCAAGCCTCCCCACCAACGGCAAGGTCCATGGTTCATGGGGGGGAAAAGTGAAAGGAGATATCCAAAACGTAAAGTTTTTGACAAATGCCAGCATAGACTCGGATCACCACATTTCGAAGATCGAAGTTAGATTAATTCCGCGAAATACCAAGGAGGTGACTCACAGAAAAATGTTAACGGCAGAGACAAGCGAATGAGCACACAAAAGTTCACCCACAAGTTGAAAACTTTAAATCCGGAGAATTGGCAACAACAACAAGAGGCTATAGTCAGAGCAGCTGTGGAGACTGTCCTTATCACAAAATCAGGAAATGGTGGGATGAAAAATGAGATGTAGCAGTTCAGCTCAGACAGGCTGCTTGACAGAATTAAAATTGCCGGAAAAATGAATCGAAAAGGAACTGATTCTCACACACGAGAAAAATTGCATCAAAAAACATCTGTGGAGTGAAGCGTTTGTTTCATAAGAGCGCAGATAGAGCAAAACTTAAAAAAAAAAAAAAATGAACTAGTTCAAAGATTCCAAAGGGACACAAGCCCCTACTGTTCCTTTTTGTCTGATGCCTTTGTCCCGCATCGGAGCATGTTCGGCACGGTTATTAACGGATTTGGCATAGTTAATTTAAGAGGTGGCCGGATGCCCTGCCTGTCGCCACCTCGTTATCACCTGGGACGGAGTACGTGTACCGCAACTGCCTACGTAGTTTGTTATTCAAGTGAAAGTGTGTGGAAGTGTTTCCGTAACGTTTGTCAGCCGTGTAACTAAGGCGTGACTTGGGTACAAGCCAGATATTTATTTAGTGTGATGTAGGAAACCGCCTAATGACCACATCCAGTCTGGCCGGCTAATCGACCCTCGTCGTTAATCCGCCAGCGCGTATTCCCATCCAGGAAGCGGCGCTTTAACACGCACAACCATTCAGGTGGTTCGGAAACTTGCCCACGGCGACGAAGACAATTTCCAGATTCTAGTAAAGTATTTTGAATGTCTCCTCAACTGCGAGGCTCCAGAGACCGTATTCGTTTACGAAAGCCATCCAATGATCCACCAAGATTCGTGTCCACCTTCGAAGGAAGAACTCAGGAAGATCATCCAAGCACTAAAGTACAACAAGGCACCCGGTGACGATCAGGTAATGCTGAACTGTGGTAGCACGCAGGGGTAAGATAATCGATAAACTTGTTGCAATTATTCATGACATTTGGGAATGTGAAAATTTCCCAAGTGGATGGACCCCTTTCGTAATTCATCCACTGTAAAAAAAAAAAAAAAAAAAAAAAGGGGGGGGGGATAGAGCAGACGTAACAACTACCGTGGCATCTCTCTCCTGCCTACAGCTTAAAAGATCCTCTGAAAAGCTGTACAGAATACGGTGGAACAACAAATTTCATTTTCTTTCTTTTGCGGGGGGGAGGGGGAGAGACGGAACGAGCAGATTGTGAATCTGAAGTCCATTCTTTCACACCTGAAACTTAGGCACAGATAATTCACCATGACCTTTGTCGATTTCTGAAAGATGTAGAATTTAGTTTATCGGACCATCACATTTCTAATCCTTGAAGAGTTTGGCTAACTAGACAAAGGCTATTATCCAGCAAAGTCTAATCAACATCACCTTCGAAGTGAAGCTCAAGGAGTTATGTCTGATCCCTTTGAAATCGGGACAGGAGTGAGACAAGGAGATGGACTGTCACCTCTGGTCTTCAACTCTGCTTTAAAACATCTAAGAATGGCGGAAAGAAATGAACAATTCAGAGGTAGAAAATGGTGCAAGGCTGGGCTACGTGTATTTAAAAAATCTTACTGTCTACACTGTGCGCATAATCCAGTCATCTTTTCAGACTCCATAGTTAAGGCCTCAAAACTGCTTAACCAGTTGAGGACACAGGCAGCGAAGGGCGGAGTTCAAATCTCATTTGAGAAGACGCAATTTGCGACAAACATAAAATCATCAGCATCACGAGAATTGGTGGTCGGAACATTGAAAAATTACACAGGCAGGAAAGTTTAAATACCAAGGTGAACGAATAGAGAAGAAAGAAGCCTTCGTATTACTGAATTAGACGCATAATTAACATATGAAAAATCACATTAATTTCTGCTCATGGTTCTTTGTTACTGTAGCTGTTCTATTACGTTTACTTTATATTATTTAGGGCTGAATCCTAATATTTTTCATCTATGGATATAATCATTGCTCCATTGCGCATGCGCAGCCCCGATTTCCACGACCGACACGACTTTTCACTCAGTCCTTAGCTGGACACTCACTCGTCAGCATCTCCACGTATCGCAGTCTGCTGTAGTTTTGGTAGGTCGTTTTGATTAGCATGCAAAGTTCCCCTTCAGTTATCTGTTTATACTACTATTACCAAGCGGGGTCTTGTCGATACGTCCTACACTTTTTTTTATTAATTTCTAGGTACTTTTAATAGATTATGACCCTCGACTAAGTGATTAACCGGTTATTTGTGGCCTACGGTCGTCTTTCCGGCCTCATGGAAGGTGTTTTTAATTTTTGACTGGCTGTTCCAACCCGTTGGTGGTTTTATCTCACATAAGATAGGGCGGATATTTCTTGATGATTCTTACTGTTTTGAAAAATATTCTTAGGCACGCTTGAGGATTTCTGGACTTAGGCTTTCTGCTTACCTGCCGAATCGCTCATTGTCTCATTTATTCGTAGACTAGAAATGTTCCGTCCCGTCCATGTCGCAAATTTAATGTCATGGTTTAACACGTAAGTATTTTGTTCTACTTCTCAAGATTCACTAAAAACTACAATAGATTTTTTTTCTAATTTAGCAGATCTAACCTTACGATGTGGCCTCTAAGCTACGAAACCGTCGTTAACAAATTATTTACAAGTGCAGCCGAGCGGCTGTTATTCAGAATGGAACTAGCCTTCCACCTAACTAAATGCATCGACAATAAGAGATCGACTATCGTTAAACGCATTAAATTATACACTAATGCACTGTTATTATACCAGGCGCTCTAAATGCGACACACACGCTTACGGCGAACAAGAAAGGTCCAATGGAAAAACACAAGGCCAAAGTAAGAGAGATTTTCAGAAAAATCTTGGATCCCATCGCAGAAAACGGCGAGCACAGAATGCGCCACAACCACGTACGATATAAACAAGTGGAATAGATACGTGACACGATTCGGAAAATAAGGATTGACTTTTATAGCTACTTAACAGAAACGAGCCCGGAAAGGATATCTGAAACGATAATAACCAACGTTCAAATTAAGAAAAGCAAAGGTGCTTGGTTCACAGAAATCGCAATAGATTTACGAGAACTGAAAATTTCTCCTAAAGATATACAGGAGCATGATCCACTACAGGAAAAATTACGAACGCACAAAGGTTTCCAGAAAAAGTCGAAGCTGAAGACAATGAAACCGTGGATCCAAGACAGAAAAGAACAACACCGGAAAGGAATGCAAGAACAATGGGCGGTGGTTAAAGCTCGGAAAAAGATAATTGACGAAGACCGTAGTTGGTCGAAACGAATTAAAAATAACAACACTGCTTCAGAAAGCTTGTGGTTTTTTTACTTGACTGTTTTACTGCTGAAGTGGTGCTTTAGGTCAAAAGTTGTTTACTGCTTATCCATGATAAGATTGATGAAATACCAGAAGTTCACTTTGATGTTTGAATGCAAAATGTAGGAAGTTCAGTAGTGTTGTTCAATATAGTACGTATCTTGGTCACAAGTTTAGTGATAGCTTTTGAGGGAAATGCGCTGTCATTGTCACGACAGTCGTTAAATTTATTTTGTTTGTTCCCATGACTGAAGTGCGTTTTACCTACCTTCAAACAGTCACACCTGCGGGCAGGATAACGTAGTGTTGTATTTCTTTTCGTTTGTTTCACTTGGAGGGAAAAAAGAACAGCCGAAGAAGAAAAGACCATAGAAACGGACATCGAACGACTCAAGGAACAACCTACAGGGCTGAGCCTTCCTCGCAGATCGAGAGATACGGAATTCTCGTTAAAGAGATCAAGGCAGGTGACCATTTAAATATCTCTTGGGTTTCGTGGTACATTTTTATATGGCAATAGCTCATATCTAAATTCTTCCGAAGGACACTTTACTTCCCAGGTTAGTTCTAGTGCAGCGAGCGACCTAAAGTGGAATAATCACATAAAACAAATTGTAAGAAAAGCAAATCCAGACGGGGATTCACGAAAGAAGCGGCTTGTTGATCAGTCCATGTCCCTTACCAAGTGAAATTAACAAAAGAGGTAGAGAAGAACCAATGGAGAGCGGCACGTTTCGTCGCGAAATATTTTATTAAGAGTGAGTTATGGAGATGCTCAACAAGCTCCGGTAGCTATTCAAGAGATGCGTTGCGTATCACGGGGAAGGTTACTGCTGAAATTCCGAGAGCGTGCTTTCAAAGAATATTTGTCAAACATATTACTTTCTCCCTCATGCGCCTCACGAAATAACCATGACGAAAAAACCAGAAAGATCCGAGCTTATGCGGAAATTTATCGACAACTGTCCCTCCCACGTACCGTTCGCGAAAGGAACAGAGAAGGGGGAAATAGAGAGTGGAACCACAGGTATCTGGGGTTGTCTACACTCACGTGTTTATATCAACTATCGAAATTCGGCGCGCTATCGGACAGAGTTAGCACACAGCTGTCTCAACAATTACAGCAGTTAGGAATTCTTGCCAAGAGTGGAGACAAAGCTGACTTCAGCCCTATGGTCCGCATTCGCCTGCATCTTGGACGGGCTACTTTGCGGCAGTCCTCGTGATCAAGGGGCTTCACCGACTGGTCGACTTCCAGCACTACAACTGCAGGCGAACAAACCGCTCGAAGAGGACAACTGAACCAAGCATCTGCAAGAAAATACTCCGAATTCTCGCCAACTAATTTCGAAACTTCGATGTTATGAATCGCGTCCAATTTAAAGTTTTGAGCGGTGGTAACACTCGGAAAGCAGCTGCTCAGCCCGCGAGTCTTTCGCCAGCCCAGAAGCGAGACTTGGGCGCTAATTACGTGAGACTATAGAGGGCACGAGCGCGCCTCACCGCTGCGTCGCTAAGTTTCCGGAACAACGACACAGCAGGCTTACTGGCACGCGCGGAAGACTTAGAGCTGTGTGCACCGTCGCTGCCACCTGCCCCCACAAAGCGACGGAGTTGCCGCAGCTTTCGCGACTTTTGTACGGCTCCAGCTATTGTCGCGTGAACCAGGGAGTATCCGCGAAACGTTTGCGCTCTCTCTCCGTCATGTAAGACTTACTTAATCAGGGCCTACGTAGTGCCTAAATACTCAAGACTTCGTGCTGGCTCCAAAGGAAGACGACAAGAGCTCGACGTCATTGGAATTGTAGCTTTCTGTCGATATTCTGGATTGGATAACTGCGAAGGACTATGTGTTACAGGGTATTGGCGCCGTTGTTGAACACCGGTGTGTTGAAGCAGCCTTCAAGAAGGTAAAAGAAAACTACAAATGGAGAAGGAAATTGAAACCCGAACGGAAAACAGTGTTTAAAATAGCCCATGCGACGGAAATCGCCGAAGCCTTGCGCACTGTTTAGTACAAGTGGGAGCACAGTTAACACAAAAACAGGCGTAATTATAAGGGGAGCTAAGAATAGTGATGAAGAGCAATAGGAAGGATTACGACTGGCTACACATGAAAACTAGCTAATATTTACGTGGATGCTTGAAGGTGGCAGGAGAAAATACAGGGAGCGAAGGGCTATTTATAATTTATACAGAAAGGAGATGGCAGTTGTAAGAGTCGAGGGACATGAAAGGGAAACAGTGGTTGGGAAGGGAGTGAGACAGGATTGTAGCCTCTCCCCGATGCTATTCAATCTGTATATTGACCAAGCAGTAAAGGAAACAAAAGAAAAGTTCGGAGTAGGTATTAAAATCCATGTAGAAGAAATAAATACTTTGAGGTTCACCGATGACATTGTAATTCTGTCAGAGACAGCAAAGGACTTGGGGGAGCAAAAAAATGGTTCAAATGGCTCTGAGCACTATGGGACTCAACTGCTGTGGTCATCAGTCCCCTAGAACTTAGAACTACTTAAACCTAACTAACCTAAGGACATCACACACATCCATGCCCGAGGCAGGATTCGAACCTGCGACCGTAGCAGTCGCACGGTTCCGGACTGCGCGCCTAGAACCGCGAGACCACCGCGGCCGGCTTGGGGGAGCAGTTGAACGGAATGGACAGTGTCTTGAAAGGAGGGTATAAGATGAACATCAACAAAAGCAAAACGAGGATAATGGAATGTAGTCGAATTAAGTCGGGTGATGCTGAGGGAATTAGATTAGGAAATGAGACACTTAAAGTAGTAAAGGAGTTTTGCTATTTGGGGAGCAAAATAACTGATGATGGTCGAAGTAGAGAGGATATAAAATTTATCCTGGCAATGGCAAGGAAAGCGTTTCTGAAGAAGAGAAATTTGTTAACATCGAGTATAGATTTAAGTGTCAGGAAGTCGTTTCTGAAAGTATTTGTACGGAGTGTAGCCATGTATGGAAGTGAAACATGGACGATAAATAGTTTAGACAAGAAGAGAATAGAAGATTTCGAAATGTGGTGCTACAGAAGAATGCTGAAGATTAGGTGGGTAGATCACATAACTAATGAGGAGGTATTGAATAGAATTGGGGAGAAGAGGAGTTTGTGGCACAACTTGACCAGAAGAAGGGATCGGTTGGTGGGACACGTTCTGAGGCATCAAGGGATCACAAATTTAGTTCTGGGGGGCAGCGTGGAGGGTAAAAATCGTAGAGGGAGACCAAGAGATGAATACACTAAGCAGATTCAGAAGGATGTAGGCTGCAGTAGGTACTGGGAGATGAAGAAACTTAGACAGAATAGAGTAGCATGGAGAACTGCATCAAACCAGTCTCAGGACTGAAGACCACAACAACAACAACTGTTTCAGCATACGCATTAACTTCATCTGTGAGATCTGGAATCAATCTGCTTATGATAAGCGGCGTTACATTAAAGTATTCATTTTATGTGACTGAAGGAATGATTAGTGTCAAAATAATTTGTCTTACAGAGTTCATCTGGGGGATGTTTCCAGAATGAGATTTTCACTCTGCAGCGGAGTGTGCGCTGATATGAAACTTCCTGGCAGATTAAAACTGTGTGTCCGACCGAGACTCGAACCTTGTTCAAAATCTTGACTATTTCAAAACCACATAAAACATGCAAGTAATGAGAACTATTCCGCAGATTCGAGCTGATAGTCTAAGTGAGAAACATAAAAATATCTTAAATGTTTCTGGAACCTATTATCTGGCTGAAACTGGAACGTTGTAAGCTACTATCCGTAATTAACAGGCTAGGCCATCCCTACTTCTAACTGCCCGCAAAGTGGAGAAAACACAACCAGGCCTTTAGATGTAGGAATTACTAATTTCGTGGGGTCGAGGTTGACAACGGAATGGAAAAATAAGTGGGAAAGGGCCATGTCACAGCACCTGCAGTTAGTGGGAATAAAGAAATCTTCCACTTAATGCCCAAAACATGGGGTCCCACTATGAGGAAGAACACATGGAGGAGCGAAAACAGTGTCTCAAAATGAGCAAGCATTATTTCAGGTCGTCTGACGATCGAATCACTTAGAGAATTCGCTACCATTCGCAGTAAGGTGGAACGTACTGCATCACCTGCTGCTTGACTGTTGCAAGTCATCAGTCTGGCGTCAGTATTGGGGTTTCATAACTCTATAGTTTGAATCTCAGGGCGACGACTACTATGGACGATGTCGTCATCATGAGAAACGGAACTGGCGTTCTACGGATCGGAGCGTGTAATGTTAGATCCCTTAATCTGGCAGGTAGGTTAGAATATTTCTAAATGGAAATGGATGGGTTGAAGTTAGATATAGAGTGAATTAGTGAAGTTTGGCGACAGGAGGAACAGGACTTCTGGTCAGGCGAATACATGGTTACAGTTACAAAGTCAAATAAGGGTAATGGAGGAATGGGTTTAATAATGAATAATAAAATAGGAATGCGGTTACGCTACAGTAAACAGTGTAGTGAACGCATTATTGTACCCAAGATAGGGATGAAGTCCACATCTGCTACTTTAGTATAAGTTTATAAGCCCAACTAGCTCCGAAGATGATGAAGAAATAAAAGAAATTATTCAGATAGTTAAGGGAGACGAAAATTTAATTGCGATGGGGGACTGAAATTCGATAGTAGGAAAAGGAAGAGAAGGAAAGATACTAGGTGAGTCCGCAGCTCGTGGTCATGCGGTAGCGTTCTCGCTTCCCACGCCCGGGTTCCCGGGTTCGATTCCCGGCGGCGTCAGGGATTTTCTCTGCCTCGTGATGACTGGGTGTTGTGTGATGTCCTTAGGTTAGTTAGGTTTAAGTAGTTCTAAGTTCTAGGGGACTGGTGACCATAGATGTTAAGTCCCATAGTGCTCAGAGCCATTTGAACCATTTGATACTGGGTGAATATGGGCAGGTGGAAGGGAAAGAATGAGGAAGCCAACTAAGAGAATTTTGCGCATCGATGACGCTTGGTTTAAGAATCCTGAAAGAAGGCTGTACAGTCTACGAGAAAGAGACCAAAGACACCAGGAGGTTTCCGGTTGATTATACAATGGTAATACAGAGTTTTCGGAACCAGATCTTCAATTGTAATATATTCCCAGGGGCAGATGTGGACTCTGCCCACAATTTATTGTTTGAAATGAAATGAAATGAAATGAGTGTATGGCATTATTGGCCGCGAGGACCCATCCGGGGAAGTTCGGCCGCCGAGTGCAAGTCTTATTTCAGTCGGCACCACACTGGGTGACTTGCGTGCCGGTGATGAGGATGAAAAGATGACAACACAACACCCAGTCCATGAGCGGAGAAAATCTCCAACCCGGCCGGGAATCAAACCATGGCCCGTTGCATGGGAGGCAAGTACGTTACCACTCAGCTAAGCAGGCGGACAATTAATTGGTTATCAAATGTAGATTAACGCTCCTGAAATTGCAAAAAGGTAGGAAATTAAGGAGGTGGGACCTGCATAATCTGAAAGACCCAGAGGTTGTTGAGAGTTTCGGAGGGAGCATTAGGCAACGGTTGACTAGAACAGGGGAACGGATTACAGTAGAAGACGAATGGATAGCTTTAAGAGATGAAATAGTTAAGACAACAGAGAATCAAATAGGAAAATTAAAGAAACTTTTGGAAAAAAGAGAAGCTGAATGAATATTAAGAGCTCAGAAGAAATCCCCGTAGTCAGCAAGGTGGACTGGGCATATGGAGACGCTATACAAGGGAGATGAACTTGAAGCGCGAAGTTATAGAAATGGAAGAGGACATGGATGAAAATGGGATGCGAGAGAATGTAGATGAAAATGGGATGGGAGATATGATGTAATGAGAAGAATTCGAGAGTGCAATGAAAGACCGAAGTCGCAACAAGGTCCCAGGAAATAGACGACGTTCTGTCAGAACTACTGATAGCTTTGCAAGAGCCGACCATGACAAAACTCTTACATCTGGTGTACAAAAATTATGAGACAGGCTAAATACATTCAGACTTCAAGAAGAATGTAGTAATTCCAATTGAAGGAAAGCAGGTGCTGACAGGTGCCAAAATTCCCATACTGTTAGTTTAATAAGTCATGGTAGCAAAATACTAGCACGAATTTTATACAGAAGAATGGAAAAACTGGAAGAAGCCGACGTCGGGGAAGATCAGTTTGGATTTCGAAGGAATGGAGGAATGCAGGAACACGCACGCAGTACTGACCCTAAGATTTATCTTAGAACATAGGTTAAGGAAAGACAAACCTACAGTTATGGGATCTGTAGACTTAGAGAAAGATTTTGACAATTTTGAATAGAATACTCTCTTTGACACTCTGAAGGCAGCCGGGGTAAAACACAGGGAGCGAAAAGCTATTCACAACTTGTATATAAACCAGACGGCAGTTACAGTCACGGGTCATGAAAGGGAAGCAGTGGTTGAGTAGGGTGTGTAAGACAGAGCTGTAGCCTATCCCCCACGTTATTCAGTCAGAGCAAGCATTAACGGAAACCAAAGAAAAATTTTGAGTTGGAATCAAAGTTCACGGAGAAGAGATAAAAACCTTGAGGTTTTCCGATGACTCCGTAATTCTGTCAGAGACTGCAAAGGACTTGGAAAAAGCAGTTGAACAGGACCGACAGTGTCTTAAAGGAGCATATAAGAAAAACATCAACAATTTCAAAACAAAGACAATGGAGTGAAGTTGATTTAAAGCATGTGAAGCAGAAGGAATTTGATTAGGAAACGAGACGCTTAAAGTAGCAGATGAGTTTTGCTATTTGGGCGAAAAATAACTGATGATGGTCGAAGTAGAGAGGATACAAAATGTAGACTGGCAATAGTAAGAAAAGTACTTCTGCAGAAGATAAATTTGTTAATATCGAACATACATTTATGTGTTCAGAAGTCTTTTCAGAAGGTACTTGTCTGGAGTGTAGCCATGAATGGGAGCGAAAAATCAACAATAAACTGTTTCAAGAACAGAACAGAAGCTTTTGATAAACAGTGTTACAGAAGAATGTTGAAGATTAGAGGGGCCGATCACGTAACTAACTAGTAGGTACCGAATAGAATTGGGGACACAAAATATTGGTGGCAGAACTTGGCCAAAAGGAGGGAACAGTTGACAGGACACATTCTCTGACATCAAGAGATCGCAGATTCTGTTTCAGAGGGAAGTGTAGGGGCTAAAAACCGTAGAGGGAGTCTGAGAGATGAATATAGTAAGGAGATTCAGAAGGATGTAAGCTGCAGTAGTTATTTGGAGATGAAGAGACCAGTGCAGGGTAGAGTGGCATGGAGAGCTGCATCAAACCAGTCTTCCGATTGAAGAAAACTATAGCAAATTTGTTCGCAATCGTCGTCAACTTACCTGCACAAGGCCGCGTGCAGTCACGATGTTGGCGAAAAAATTTTCCTAATAATGTTCTACAAGCAAGTCGATGTTCGTAACATGGTGCTTAAACTTCTTCACAGAGAATCTTAAAAAAGTCGATCTTTCTACACACAAGCGTAATTACCCACAACAACCCTATCGGACAACCGACGTCGTAGGACGGGCCAGTTGGAGTTGCTACCAACAATACAGCACCAAATGTTAGCTGAGAATTGCACTCCATACATCCGTCCGTGTGTAGCAAGGGGTTTTCCATCGACGTCTTATTGGAAAAAACCACGCTTCGTCATTTCCCAACTTCGAGTGTAACCTTATCAAATCCATCTGCAGAAGGTACATACGCTTTTGGTAGCTATCAGGTATAGATTTCCGTGAACGTCAGCATAATGTTGTTTCCTTAAGAGAGTGCAAACTAAAAGGCTTAACCTTGCTATCGCGTTTGATACGTATCGATTGCTTGTTACAGATTCTTTCGTTACCACTCCTTAACATACTCTCACACAGCGTCCGATTTCAAGATTTCCGCCAACCCCTCCCACCAACGAGGAACCTTTCAATTCATTATGCAAATGATCGTCGATATTACAATATCTTCTGATATTTACAAGCATCGTACTTATTTTATTGCCGGCCGGAGTGGCCGAGCGGTTCTAGGCGCTTCAATCTGGAACCGCGCGACCGCTACGGTCGCAGATTCGAATACTGCCTCGGGCATTGATATGTGTTGATGCCCTTAGGTTAGTCAGGTTTAAGTAGTTCTAAGTTCTAGGGGACTGATGACCTCAGATGTTAAGTCCCATAGTGTTCAGAGCCATTTGAACCATTTGAACTTATTTTATTTTATTTATTCCATATGTATATTTCTCCGAACAGAGGATGTGGTTCTTCAGAATTAGCGTCTTCCAGATCATACGTGAAACCAGGACATACCAAGGATGACCCCCTCTTTGTGGTTCATTGCTCGTAGTGCATTTAGCATGCTGACGGTCAACCTCTTTGAAAGTTCGTTTTTAAAAGTCAAATTATTTTCGTAACCAACAAAGCAGTTTGTAATTAAACCTCCGCGATTTGAGTGCAGTCAGAAATATTGATCCCCCCCGCCCAGCCATCAGCTACGAAGGCTGATGTATCATATTATTCATTACACTTTCGTACCTGTCTCTATTTTTGCAGCCCCTCCCCCCGTCCTCTCTCTCTCTGTCTCTCTCTCTCTATTACACACACACATGCGGTACGGCACATTTAAAACCAATGCCTATGGTCAAGGCAGTACTGGAACCATCGACGTCCACTTTCTGAGGTAGCAACGCTACCTTCTTAAAATAGAGACTGGCCGATTGAAATATTGTTGTGTACATTACTACCAAAAAAGGTCGATTTATCGGCTCAGCAATCATTTAACAATTAAAATATTTAGTTCGAAGTACTTACATCTTCTACTGCGTCGGATAAGAAAGATGGCCTCCAGCTAGTAAATAATGGATTGTGTGCAATATGAATCACAACTTTCCAATTTATTTTTGCGTTACACTTATCCACTTTGTTTTTTTTTTCTGTGCTAATCACAGTTATATCATGTACGTGTGAAAGAGAAAGAGGCCCCCTATCTTAATAACAAGATTATATGAGGCTGTCTGTTACCTGTGGCTGCACTTGCATATCAGCAGTTTTGTTAGGGTGAGTAATGGCGGGTAAGTAAGCTACTGTACATGTAATAACATCAGCTGCCCTCATGTGTCTGCCTTTGTGGGTAAAAATAGCATGTGATGTGTTCCCCACTCTCCCATCTCAATACACAACGGCGTGGGCAGGAGTGCACATCTATGCATTGTGCTACTAAAGTAAAGTGGAAGTATGGATTAAAGACACTGAAGATCGTATAGGCATTGTATTCATTACTTTCAGTCGCATAACCTAGCACATATCAGCCAATAAAGGCATTTTCAAAAATATGATGAAGTTCATATATCAAAGAGTAAATATGTTTTGCTAATTCATGTAATATTCTTCAAATGAAAAAGTATGCTGTATTACAAACTTTCCAAAGTACCTGCTTTCTTCTTCACGGTTCAATCTATCTGCTTACCAAATTTCATCGAAATCGGTTCAGCAGGTTAGTAGTAATAAATCTAAATGTCATGTATGTTGCGGCAGTTTTTCGCGCAATCTCAGTTTTTAAAGGGTCGTTTATCCTGAACTATGTGCGATACCAAGATATAATTTTCCAGGTACATTCAATGGCATATGTGAACACTGTCTGCAAAATTGATCGTGAATAGAGTTAGCAGTAAAGAAGTTATAAATTAAAATGTCATGCCTGATAAAAAAAAGGAACAGTGAAAAAATAGTAAACAATAATTTTTTTCTTTCATAATTTTCTGGGTGTGTCAGCGAGAATACGTTTCGTAAGGGTTTGGAATTATGCGTAAAATTGGTTGCAAGTCACAAAGTGCTCTCCTTAAATAGTCGATAAATAAAACCCGAGTATTTGCCCGTTGTGGCGTCCACTTTATTTTCTCCCCACCCCTTTACTCGGTAGATGGTTTTTATCCCCGCAGCAATTCTTGCCAGATGGTACATGATGTGTGTACGATGTCTGGTTGTAATTGGTCCAGTGGCTTTGGAGGAGATACGGAACATACGTACATACATTTTTGTAATATATTAGGATGTCTTCTTTTCCGTGATCCAATTCTGAATTAATAAGATGCACACAATGCCCAAAGCTATACTCAATTTACCTGCGAAAACCCGATGAAAATTAGTCTAGTAGTTTTGGGGATTACCGTGCTGAGACAAACAGACACGATGGTTGCAGATAAAACTTTAAATCACGATATCTTTTTTGGGATCCGATTTTTATGAAATAAAACCTATGCATTACCCCAAACTATGATGAAGTTACCAGCGAAAACTCCATAAAAATTCATCTAGTAGTTTTGGAGTTTAGCGTGTCCAAAGACAAACAGACATCCACAAATGTTATACAGTTTTATTATAGATAGATTACCAAAGTAAGACACAAACAATAAATATAAACATCTTTGAATATTTTTTCACCACAAGAGTTCTGATAAGTGTCCAAACGGGAGCGGATATTTCCGACTATACGTGTGGTGCCAAGGTTAAACAGATGTCGTAGGAAACCAAAAGAAGCAACAGAAAACATATCTATTTGAAAGCAGTGAAATGATCCTCAAGAAAAGGGCACAGCTAAAAGGATGCAGGAGATAAGGATTCTACGCAAGAACATTTTAGTGGGAGACGTGATAGGTCCTACAGGAATAAGTATTACATTTTTCCTAGAAGAAACCGTGTGCCGAAAAAATCGTAGTAAAGCTCGCAGTTTATTAAATAGATAATCAGGGATGATGATTGTATAGGGAAATGTGCAGGACAAAATCAAACCAGTCGAATTACTGGCGACTTGAATAAAAAAACAAAAACAGAATGGCGCTGATGTAGTAAGAGTCATATTACTTACACCAGCACTGACCAAATATTTAAAAACAGTGTAACTCAGAAAATTCTGCAGCCAGCTGATTCTGCAATATAACGTTCTGGTTCCATCAGGAAATACGTGACAACTGAAGTTTGTACCTCAGAAATGGTAAGCATAATATCTGCATGCGGCTAGGTGTTAAAATAATTAATCCAACGCACTAACTGACGACAAAATGTTAAGCTATATTGTCCAACCGGCAGTTAACGTGTTGCAGCCAAACATCACAACAGCTAATAAGTCTGACGCCATATCAGCGCGGAGACCATGGCTGCGGTTACCCTTGACGCTGCATCACAGACAGGAGCGCCTGCGATGGTGTACTCAACGACGAACCTGGGTGCACGAATGGCAAAACGTCATTTTTTTGGATGAATACAGGTTCTGTTTACAGCATCATGATGGTCGCATCCGTGTTTCACGACATCGCGGTGAACGCACAGTGGAAGCGTGGATTCGTCATCGCCATACTGGCGTATCACCCGGCGTCATGGTATGGGGTGCCATTGGTTACACGTCTCGGTCACCTCTTCTTCGCATGAACGGCACTTTGAGCAGTGGACGTTACATTTCAGATTTGTTACGACCCGTGGCTCTACTCTTCATTCGATCCCTGCGAAACCCTACATTTCGGCAGGATAATACACGACCGCATGTTGCAGGTCCTGAACGGGCCTTTCTGGATACAGAAAATGTTCGACTGCTGCCCTGGCCAGCATATTCTCCAGATCTCTCACCAATTTAAAATGTCTGGAATGGTGGCCTAGCAACTGGCTCATCACAATACGCCAGTCACTACTCTTGATGAACTGTGGTATCGTGTTGAAGCTGCTTGGGCAGCTGTACCTGTACACGCCATCCAAGCTCTGTTTGACTCAATGCCCAGGCGTATCAAGGTCGTTATTACGGCCAGAAGTGGTTGTTCTGGGTACTGATTTCTCAGGATCTATGCACCCAAATTGCTTGAAAATGTAATCACATGTCAGTTCTAGTCCAATGAATACCCGATTATCATCTGCATTTCTTCTTGGTGTAGCAATTTTAATGGGCAGTAGTGTAATTTAACAACGAGACAATCGTCCAAAACGAATTCGACCTTAACTTTACTTACAACCGTTCCAGCCAAAAGTACTCTTTCACGTCAGTGACAAAAGCGCTGCACTTAACACTGCCAAAATCTCCAATAAGAAGTGTTGAGCTGTAAACATGTCCGTGCACATATGTTCATTAGGTGACGCTACGGTCTTGAGGAACTGCACCTGATTATGAAATACTCTAGAAAAACTGCGCATGTTTAAAAAGTATCTAATGAGTTATAAATTCTTGTAGAAGTGCTGAAACCGTGTGTTTACGTTTTTTGTAGCATATTAAGATATGTGATTTATCAACATCCATATAGAGCCTTTGTTGTATTGTGTCACGCGTCTAGCTGTAACGATAGCCAATTGTCCAGGCTTTAGATGTCTGCAGTGGTATATGCTTGCTACAGCGTATGGTGGCTGAAACGAAAGTAAAGGAGGATTACGATTTAATCTCTCTTACATGCAAGATCTAAAGGAAAGCAGTGAAGCGGGTACCGCGCTTGCGTCACCATTCGATATCCAATCAGGCTGAGCAGGAAAAGTCAGGACACCAACAATCTTCTAGAACTACACAGACAATAATGCGGCGATGAAGAAAAACTTTTTGTCTGTGGGATTTGATCCTGATTAAGTACGATACACCGTCAGAGCTAAATTCATGATTGAGCACTCAAGGCAGCCTCAATCTCGAGTTTATGTTCGTTTACGGTACTGGAAACTGAATAATTACGTTTACATGCGACACATCCTCCGAAAGACGAAAACCGAATTTCGGAAACCGCTTTCCGCTGTTGTGTTTACATGGTAAGTACTGAAGTGGATTCGTTAGCCCAGTTAAATACGGCGTCTGGAAAACAGCCTTTCCGGTTTCTGATTTAGTCAGCACAATTGCTATAGCTCGTCACCTAAATGTTAGGTGAAGGCAGCATCATGCTCAGTCTAATATTTCTGCTTTTCTTCCATTGCCCAATCACTCCGCCCATATTAGTCGAATATTTTGAAGACAAGACGTAACCGGACAGCCCAAGCACATTTCAAAAACGGTTGCGAGTTTACTTGGGAACGAGAAACGATTCTGGAAGTGCGAAATAGACTGCTAGAAACAGATTTTCAGATTCGGTTTTGGAGTGTTTACATGACCATCTGGAAGCAGTATTAGTAAATCGGTTTACGAAATTCGGTTTTGGGAGCGCGCGTATACGTAGTAAATATTACGTGTAATACCGCAATTTATTCACAACAGTGTTTTGTAAGGTTTCAGTAAACATAGCCTCTACTATTTTTATAAAAACCCTTGTTTCTAAGAGCGCATACGAAAGTAAATTCTACCAATTGCATACCTTCAGTGAACAAAAACGCGATTGGCTATGTAACTTTCTAACGATGAACATACAACGTGTGAAACTGATTGTGAAATTACAAATACAAAACAGGATGAACCAGCCTTGAAATCTTAAGCTTTTTAGTTTGTCTTTGGTTTCCGAGGAATGTGATGTGAGCTCTTTATTTTCATCCGATGTGTCATACTTCATATTGTACTCTGGACATTTTTCAAAAAGTAGTCTTCAGTGGCCGAAATGTTGCACGACAGAGGTTCTAAGTACAAGTAATGTGATCTTTGCAGTCTTTGGTTGTCAGTACCATTGTCTGATCATTCTGTGAGAAATGAGTGAGTGTGTCAGGTATTGGTCACACCACCGAGCCGTCCGGAAACCGCCTGCAGAGTACAGAGAATTCGGAGATATGATTTGGTGAAGATTATTTTGAGAAGTGTGAGGATTTACAGGTAATGTTGCTGCATTGATTGCCTGCGCGTAATTTGTGATGTGTTTAGAAAATGGAACATTTTCGTGGAATTTTTCTTTGTTGGTTCAGGTTAATTAGTTTTCATTGTTCAGATGTGAATAAGGAAAGTTATTTGTTCACTTGGGTGGCACTCAGAAGGTATAGATTTACCGCTCCTTTACCATTGTAATACTCAAATAATAAGTTTCATTATTCGCAATGTAGTCTTTGAATGCTAGTTTCATTTTAATGATTCAGTACATTGAGTGCCTTCTAGCGTCTCTTCACGAATTTCGTTGTTTGATTATGTGTGTCGAGGTATTGCACTGTGCGGAACGCAGATGCTTGAAAGTGAAGCACCATCATTGTATCATAGCTACAGGTCTTTGCGTTGTTTTATTTAGCTCATTTGCTGCGCTGTATATTTTATGTTAATCACTTTTGAGCAGTTTGCGTTGCCACAGGTAAGCCCTAACAATGATTTAGGGCCAGTTTAACATCGCAGTCACAACTTAGCAACATCATTTATAATTACCTTCGCATTTCAAAATTGTTATCAGGTTCAGGTTAGGTAAAGTTCATTCCAGAATTCATTTCATACGTAGACAGCCTTATTCTCAGAGTGTAGTGCTACTTTCGTGTGTGGGTCACTTAGTGTCCGCAACATTATTTAATAAGTTGGGGTACTCAGAACGACAGGACATTTTCACAGATACGTTTTGGATACTTATTCTTTGCCCGCATCTCGTGGTCGTGCGGTAGCGTTCTCGCTTCCCACGCCCGGGTTCGATTCCCGGCGGGGTCAGAGATTTTCTCTGCCTCGTGATGGCTGGGTGTTGTGTGCTGTCCTTAGGTTAGTTAGGTTTAAGTAGTTCTAAGTTCTAGGGGACTGATGACCATAGATGTTAAGTCCCATAGTGCTCAGAGCCATTTGAACCATCTGAACTTATTCTTTAAAATAAAGTCTGTAATTTTATGTAGCATTTTTTATTCTCTTATCTTTGTGTCTTGAAATTGTAAATCACGGCCGGCCGTTGTGGCCGTGCGGTTCTAGGCACTTCAGTCCGGAACCTGCTACGGTCGCAGGTTCGAATCCTGCCTCGGGCTTGGATGTGTGTGATGTCCTTAGGTTAGTTAGATTTAAGTAGTTCTAAGTTCTGGGGGACTGATGACCTCAGATGTTAAGTCCCATAGTACTCAGAGCCATTAGTAAATCACGTATTGCGACGTCACCCAATGTAGCACTGTTCACTGCTTGCACAGCACAGAATTTCACAGGGCAGTTTCTTTAGTTTACAGCTTTAGGTTCATTGCCACATGGCTATACAGTTTTTCAGTTCGTTTGGCGACTCATTTTATGGATAGTGTTTCGTAGTTACACCACTTGCATTGTTCAGCATTACAACACAGACGAAGTTAAAGATAGCAAACCAATTAATTCCAGAACAATTCTTTTTAGTGCACAACGTTTACTACATTACTTATTTATATTCAGAAAGATTATAAAATGGCATGATATTAAAAACGTCTACATCGTATGTGATATATTAAGGAAGGACATTTCATGCATATCATTTAAGCACAGTCATACGTCGCAAATTTCTTTAAAAAAAATGTGTTTGTATTTCTCAAACTGGTATTTCGCTCGTAAATAAAAATTAATACTGGAGATTTTGGAACAATTACAACAATTATCAACTCTCTATATTACTTAAGTTACCATTGTGGTTTCGACTTTAAACTTACATATGGGTAAACTTGTATTCGAATCCCCGTCTGGCACTTCAGATTTAGGTTTCCCATCGTATCCGTAAATAATTCAATATGAATGTTGGTAGTGTTTGTTTCCAGAAGTCACAGTAGAATATTTGCCGCGTCCGCTTCCAACTGGAACTTCAGCTCCACATACAAAACCCTCTTCGTCGACAGGGCGTTAAAATGTAATCTTGCTTTCTTTCTACGAAGTTATGTCAAATATAGCGTACAATAAGTAAAACCTGTGGGTAAGGTCACAAAGTACGCTACACACGACGCCCAAAAGACAAAATTACTACCTGCGCACATCTAGTCTTTTCACTGAATATAGAGGCTGCAGATGAGCTCGTTTCACATGCAAAGCAGTTGACTGGAAAGCCAGATAAAGACAGCACTGGCGTGTGTACGGAAGGTGAGAACAAAGATCGCAGAGACGCGAGAGAAGATGGCGAATATCAAAAGAGCCTTCCTCGGGAAACCGCCAATTCAGGAGACGACAGCGTAATTAAAAGGCAACGCCGGTTGGTGAGGCAGAGGGCAGAGGCGCGGCTTCCGACGCAGAAAGAAAATAAAATGAATAGATGGAAGCTTTTCATTGAGCGGAGCGGTTGCCATTGGAAGGAAAATTACGTCCCAGGCACGACAGAGCGAGGAAGCCCGCGGCCGACTTGTTGATGAGTTTGCGGCGGAATCCTTAGCAGCGTGCCGGGGCCTCGGTTGTCCCCCGGCGGTGACAGGTGCCAGGGACGACCGCTAATTGGACGGACTTCGGGGGAAGCAAGCCGCGAATCCTGACGATGTCATCTGCGCACTCACACCACCCTCACCCACTGCTCACCCTTCCCGTGAAGACCTTAAGTCCAAACCAACTGGATGCTGCATTTGCCACACGCTTCTGCAACACAGTTTCTACAGTATCGAGAAGAGAGCACGTATTTCCTAAATAGGACATCGCAAGACTACAGCTTAGTGATGGAACATTAGACATACTCCCAGAATGAGATTTTCATTCTGCAGCGGAGTGTGCGCTGATATGAAACTTCCTGGCAGATTGAAACTGTGCCGGACCGAGACACGAACTTGGGAGCTTTGCCTTTTGTGGGCAAGTGCTCTACCAACTGAACTACCGAAGCACGACTCATGACCCCTCCTCACAGCTTCAATTCTGCCACTACCTCGTCTCCTACCTTCCAAACTTCACAGAAGCTCTTCTGCGAACCTATGAGTGGGTTTCTAGCTCCATTCACGTCGAAAATAGGCTGTTGTCACGTCAGATGAATATTTCTGATACATGCTGTAATTGTACAACGCTTTCATTATTTTATCTAAAGATGAACGAGAGAGTGATCCTTGCTGTCTGTATGTAATTTACTGTGCAGTGTAATACAGGTTCGTAGGAAATACTTTGTATAGCAAATCATAAAGCACAATACTCTATAAATATCATAAAAAATGGATCTACATATGTATGTATGTATATACGTGGGAATGTATGTTCCACATCTCCTTCTAAACCACAGAACCGGTTTCGACCAAACTTGGTACACATACCACTTACTGTCTGGAAAGAATGCGTAGGCGGGCAAAGCCATGGGTAAGAACCTAGTCCTAAATCCCCAGAACGATTTCAATCAAATTTGGTACACATATTAGGTAGGATATGTAAAGATATACTGCGGTAGTAAGAACCACCAGCGTCCTATTGGGGCGAGCGTCATAGCATGGTGACAGAAAGGTGGGTGGGAGGGGGGGGGGGCACGGAGGAAATGGACAGACAATGAGGGGGAAGGAAGATATAAGCACAGACATGGGGGAGGAGGAGATGGATAGAGAAACGGGGACAGGGAAATAGACAGAGAGAGGCGGGACAGCAAGAGATGGACAGAAACAAAGGTTGAAAGAGACAGGCAGAGAGAGGAGGATGAGGAGACGGACGGAGATGGGGTAGGAGGAAATGGACAGAGAAAAGGAAGAGTAAGAGATGAACTGAGAAAGGGGAGCGAGGAGATGGACCGATAAAGGTCAGAGAAGAGGATGAAAAGGGGAGAGAGGGGACAGCAGGAGGACAGTGAGAGAGAGGAGGCGGACAGAGAGGGGGTGAAGGATGAGAAGTACAGATGGGGAATGAGAAAATGGATCAATAGAAGATTGTATAAATACATGCCGGATATCATACTCAGCTAGTGTTAAAATAAAATAAATACCTAGAAATTGATAAGTGCACAAACGGCTTTCAGAAGTACAGAACGATATATAAAATTGAATAATTTGAGAACCTGGCCGTTGCAGTCAGTCTGGAGAACCTCAGTAAATGTTCGTTCCCCAAAAAACTGGCTACAGCTAGGAAGAGAGGTAAAATTTTTATGTTTCTCGATGTTTGTAGTCCTCTCCTAAATTAAAAGACAATGTAAAAATTAGGCGCAGTCTTGCAAAACATAGTGTACTGCTGATAATTAAGCACTGCAGTGATCTACTGTAAAGTTTTGAGAGAATAAAGACATTTCACAGAAGTGTGCTCTGGAGGATAAAGTCTTAAGTACTTAAGAAACATCATACATCAAGATATGAAATTGATACAGCCATGGGTGTCTAAGACCCAGTCCTACCTGTACCGTCTGTGATCCTCCTTCATACATCATACGTTCACATTTTCTTGTCGCGGACTGCATACTCTTGTTTTCGATGTGCATAATCACGCGAATGCAACAGTTTCTTCTGTTCCCATTAACTGTACTGCTATACCTGTCCTTCCAGTGTTTAGTCCATTGTTGAAATAAGCTCGCCATTTCACTGTCCTCAGGGGTGCTTGTAGTTTATGTTCTGCATATACTCGTATTTATTCGCAGCTACTTGCTGGCATTACGCCTTCAAAATTGCGTGTCAACATAATTTAGTTATTTACTCAAATGAGCGTCGAAAAATCAAGGGAACATTAATTAGAGCATATGTAGAAATGTACAAATAACTTAGCTCTTTCGGTCATGTGTTCTTGTCGGTGAGCATAAATGTACTAGCAGACGGCGACCATCTATTGCGTCGCTCACCCTTTCACAGTTGCTACCTTGTGTTACCTTACAGCCGTAGCATGTACCTCTGAATACGCCGCAGCGTTAGGCAGTTTTTATCTCCAGCTGGTCAACGTGAAGGGATCATCTGCTACTCAATGATTCATTAACGTACCGTATCTTCGCGGCATCAGATCTGAATAGTTGCTTTTTACGTTCCTGCTGATAATTAATGTGATAAAATTCTTTTAAAAATATAAGCATTCATTCGGTATTGTTAGGAAAGATGGTCAAGAAAAAACATATCTATCGCAGTGATATCTCATATAAAATAATTTGTATTTTTCATGTATTCTAATTTTATCTCAGTTTGGAGAGCAGATGAACTACGGTTAGGTAAAGTGATCAATAATGTAGATATAATTCAGTCCGTCATACCACAGACTGCTTTAAGACTCTGATAATCTTAAACTGTTACAGACTGTGCAATGTGATTGCACCTTCTGCAGCTAATCCATTTCACGTACGGCAAAGTTTAACTATTTATATAGCCGAATTTGATAAACCAAGGTAATACGTCCTCGAATCGGAGGAAACTAATTTGATTCTCGTTTGCGAAAGAAATTTTCATTACCTGTACTTAGCGCAAGAGAGACGAGATCGGTGTTTAGAGTTCTTTATTAACAAATCGTATGGCAATATCCTGGACTGAACTTCTGAGCAGTGCTTTGATAGAGTGAGGGCATATAGCACAGTCAGTAGTAGTGATCTTTCCGTTGGACGGCTGGAGTTATTCGTTGGTCATGGGATATGCGTGGGCACCACATCATTTCCCTAATCGTTCATGAGAATATAAATACAACACTACATTGCGAAAACACAAATCAGAGGCCTCCACGTGACAAATATGTATATGTTACACTTCGAGGAGAGATTATTATTGTTGTTATTACTGAAGAACAACAACCTGTAAAAACGTTTGTATAACTGACTAGAGTCGTACAATGAAGGCCATAAAATAAGAAATAAAAATAAAATAAATACATTATCAAATACTGAACTACTGGTAAGATATACTGACGGAATTGAAAAGGAGCAGCGCGCTAGCTTATGGACGGGTAGGTGTGTCTGAGCCGAATCGATTTCGCGCAACGGCTTAACGACACTGGCCAGACTGGCCAGACTGAGTGTGGTGTTTAGGTGGTTTTCCACGAATGCTTAGGCAAATGCTGGACTGGTCTACAAATTTCGCCTCTGAGAATACGATACACAAACCGTTAAAATGCGGTGACACACGGAATAAAGTTTACACGATTCCCAGATAGATGGTGAACGCAACGTCCCTCCTTCACGACTGACGAGTCTCACGAAGGGTAGCTGGTTAGACAGCTGAATACTATAATAAAATCTGCCAAATCCTGAGAAAGCGCACACCTTAACGACATAAAAACTAAGGAAAAGAATGACAGAGATGTTGTCAGAAAGTCCGTAACTGTAGAAACCAAAACTAACCGGCTATAAAACCAGTATCACATCTCGTTCTGTATTAAATGGCTAGTTGCTTTTCTTGCGCATCAATGTTTTAAAGTGCTTTTACATACGTGCATCTTGCGGCTAGTCGCCGTGCGGCTGTAGCTGGCTCCACATTGAAGTCGAGGCATCCGTTGAGAATACGGGTGTGAATGAAATCACTCGCACGCATATGTTGAGGAAGATGCATGCAACCTACACGCATACCTCAATTCGAATGTGAGGCAAGCACAGTCACACGGGGACTAAGGTGCAAGGCGCACAGGTGTAAACGCACCTTTAGGCATAGGCAGTCACTGATTACAGTCCAAGAGGTAGCCACGAAACAAAAATACGTGAAACCGTGGCTCCGGACAAGCAGGTGACTCCAGAACGTTAGCTTTAGCTTTTAGCAACTAAAGCATTTTAAAATTAATGCTCTATTTCCTTCCACATCATTAATTGTTGAACACAGTCGTTTTAAGCAAGCAGCGGGTGATCTCATTGAATTGCCTCACGTGAAACATTATCGCAGCACCCATACGTTATTAGGTTTGGCCGTTCAAAGAATAACGAACGCTGAACTAAGCGGCACATTTCTACAATATTGTGGAGGATTAACTGCAAGATACATCTAAGAAGATACTGATTCACGCTTTGCTCCTCTGGAACAGTATGACAAGCAAGAGCCACACGCCTGTTCAGTAAACGATATCGCAAGTTCCTTAGTGAACTAAGATTCGCCGGCTGCAGTGGCCGAGCGGTTCTAGGCGCTTCAGTCTGGAACAGCGCGACCGCTACGGTCGCAGGTTCGAATCTTGCCTCGGGCATGGATGTGTGATGTCCTTAGGTTAGTTAGGTTTAAGTAGTTCTAAGTTCTAGGGAACTGATGACCTCAGATGTTAAGTCCCATAGTGCTCAGAGCCATTTGAACCATTTGTTTGAACTAATATTCAACTATCTACGGTCAATGCTTAGCAATGACGCTGGAAGCGTGACACACGAACGCATATTATGGATTATAATTTTAGAAAAACTATGAAGTAAGTACATTTTTCCAAGGTCGTAAATTTGATACCGGTTCCTGTCTCTGTGCATCACCACGTCCAAAAATTTTGAACCGTTTCTTCTGTGCCTTGCGTTCAACCTGCTCTCTGTATAACGAACAGAAATAAACTTCGGCTCCATATAGCACCACCACACTACTCTTCACTGTTTAATCGTCCTGTTGTTGTGGTCTTCAGTCCTGAGACTGGTTTGATGCAGCTCTCCATGGTACTCTATCCTGAGCTAGCTTCTTCATCTCCCAGTACCTACTGCAACCTACATCCTTCTGAATCTGCTTAGTGTATTGATCTCTTGGTCTCCCTCTACGATTTTTACCCTCCACGCTGCCCTCCAATGCTAAATTTGTGATCCCTTGATGCCTCAAAACATGTCCTACCAACCGATCCCTTCTTCTAGTCAAGTTGTGCCACAAACTTCTCTTCTCCCCAATCCTATTCAATACCTCCTCATTAGTTACGTGATCTACCCACCTTATCTTCAACATTCTTCTGCAGCACCACATTTCGAAAGCTTCTATTCTCTTCTTGTCCAAACTGGTTATCGTCCATGTTTCACTTCCATACATGGCTACACTCCATACAAATACTTTCAGAAACGACTTCCTGACACTTAAATCTATACTCGATGTTAACAAATTTCTCTTCTTCAGAAACGCTTTCCTTGCCATTGCCAGTCTACATTTTATATCCTCTCTACTTCGACCATCATCAGTTATTTTACTCCCTAAATAGCAAAACTTCTTTACTACTTTAAGTGTCTCATTTCCTAATCTAATCCCCTCAGCATCACCCGATTTAATTTGACTACATTCCATTATCCTCGTTTTGCTTTTGTTGATGTTCATCTTATATCCTCCTTTCAAGACACTGTCCATTCCGTTCAACTGCTCTTCCAAGTCCTTTGCTGTCTCTGACAGAATTACAATGTCATCGGCAAACCTCAAAGTTTTTACTTCTTCTCCATGAATTTTAATACCTACTACGAATTTTTCTTTTGTTTCCTTTACTGCTTGCTCAATATACAGATTGAATAACATCGGGGAGAGGCTACAACCCTGTCTCACTCCTTTCCCAACCACTGCTTCCCTTTCATGCCCCTCGACTCTTATAACTGCCATCTGGTTTCTGTACAAATTGTAAATAGCCTTTCGCTCCCTGTATTTTACCCCAGCCACCTTCAGAATGTGAAAGAGAGTATTCCAGTCAACATTGTCAAAAGCTTTCTCTAAGTCTATAAATGCTAGAAACGTAGGTTTGCCTTTTCTTAATCTTTCTTCTAAGATAAGTCGTAAGGTTAGTATTGCCTCACGTGTTCCAACATTTCTACGGAATCCAAACTGATCTTCCCCGAGGTCCGCTTCTACCAGTTTTTCCATTCGTCTGTAAAGAATTCGCGTTTGTATTTTGCAGCTGTGACTTATTAAACTGATAGTTCGGTAATTTTCACATCTCTCAACACCTGCTTTCTTTGGTTTTGGAATTATTATATTCTTCTTGAAGTCTGTGGGTATTTCGCCTGTCTCATACGTCTTGCTCACCAGATGGTAGAGTTTTGTCATGACTGGCTCTCCCAAGGCCATCAGTAGTTCTAATGGAATTTGTCTACTCCCGCGGCCTTGTTTCGACTCAGGTCTTTCAGTGCTCTGTCAAACTCTTCACGCAGTATATTATCTCCCATTTCATCTTCATCTACATCCTCTTCCATTTCCATAATATTGTCCTCAAGTACATCGCCCTTGTATAAACCCTCTATATACACCTATCACCTTTCTGCCTTCCCTTCTTTGCTTAGAACTGGGTTGCCATCTGAGCTCTTGATATTCATACAAGTGGTTCTCTTATCTCCAAAGGTCTCTTTAATTTTCCTGTAGGCAGTATCTATCTTACCCCTAGTGAGACAAGCCTCTACATCCTTACATTTGTCCTCTAGCCATCCCTGCTTAGACATTTTACACTTTCTGTCGATCTCATTTTTGAGACGTTTGTATTCCTTTTTGCCTGCTTCATTTACTGCATTTTTATATTTTCTCCTTTCATCAATTAAATTCAATATTTCTTCTGTTACCCAAGGATTTCTATTAGCCCTCGTCGTCTTACCTACTTGATCCTCTGCTGCCTTCACTACTTCATCCCTCAGAGCTACCCATTCTTCTTCTACTGTATTTCTTTCCCCCATTCCTGTCAATTGTTCCCTTATGCTCTCCCTGAAACTCTCTACAACCTCTGGTTCTTTCAGTTTATCCAGGTCCCATCTCCTTAAATTCCCACCTTTTTGCAGTTTCTTCAGTTTCAATCTGCAGTTCATAACCAATAGATTGTGGTCAGAATCCACATCTGCCCCTGGAAATGTCTTACAATTTAAAGCCTGGTTCCTAAATCTCTGTCTTACCATTATATAATCTATCTGATACCTTTTAGTATCTCCAGGATTCTTCCAGGTATACAACCTTCTTTTATGATTCTTGAACCAAGTGTTAGCTATGATTAAGTTATGCTCTGTGTAAAATTCTACAAGGCGGCTTCCTCTTTCATTTCTTCCCCCCAATCCATATTCACCTACTGTGTTTCCTTCTCTCCCTTTTCCTACTGACGAATTCCAGTCACCCATGACTATTAAATTTTCGTCTCCCTTCACTACCTGAATAATTTCTTTTATCTCGTCATACATTTCATCAATTTCTTCATCATCTGCAGAGCTAGTTGGCATATAAACTTGTACTACTGTAGTAGGCATGGGCTTTGTGTCTATCTTGGCCACAATAATGCGTTCACTATGCTGTTTGTAGTAGCTAACCCGCACTCCTATTTTTTTATTCATTATTAAACCTACTCCTGCTTTACCCCTATTTGATTTTGTATTTATAACCCTGTAATCACCTGACCAAAAGTCTTGTTCCTCCTGCCACCGAACTTCACTAATTCCCACTATATCTAACTTTAACCTATCCATTTCCCTTTTTAAATTTTCTAACCTACCTGCCCGATTAAGGGATCTGACATTTCACGCTCCGATCAGTAGAATGCCAGTTTTCTTCCTCCTGATAACGACGTCCTCTTGAGTAGTCCCCACCCGGAGATCCGAATGGGGGACTATTTTACCTCCGGAATATTTTACCCAAGAGGACGCCATCATCATTTAATCATACAGTAAAGCTGCATGTCCTCGGGAAAAATTACGGCTGTAGTTTCCCCTTGCTTTCAGCCGTTCGCAGTACCAGCACAGCAAGGCCGTTTTGGTTAATGTTACAAGGCCAGATCAGTCAATCATCCAGACTGTTGCCCCTGCAACTACTGAAAAGGCTGCTGCCCCTCTTCAGGAACCACATGTTTGTCTGGCCTCTCAACAGATACCCCTCCGTTGTGGTTGCACCTACGGTACGGCCATCTGTATCGCTGAAGCACGCAAGCCTCCCGACCAACGGCAAGGTCCATGGTTCATGGGGGAAGTTAATCGTCCTGTTGGTTAAGAAATAGGAATCATATTGGGCGGGAAAATGAATGGGGGCACAAGGCGCTGTTGAGCTTTGCAGTTTACACCTACAGCGAGACAAGAAGATCCACTGAATAGCTAAAAATTTTTTTCTTTTTTGGAATTTTATTTGTAACAGATTTTATACAGTTACATTTCTATTACTAATGTTGAATGGTGAACCAGAACGATTTATTACTACCTCTGGCGTATCATATAACACTGGTAATCAAAATAAAGTTTCCAATATCTGTCTACGAATGATGTTCAAGGAAGTTGTTTAGCTATTCGGTGGATTTTCGTTCCCTTCAAAATAGGAGGTTTATCTAAATCACATCAGGCGGATGTCGAATGGTTCGTTGGAAGTGGTCGCATCCGACTTCCTCCTCCATCTTTGTTTATCCCGAACTAGTGTTTTGTCACTAACGACTCTGCTATTGGTGGGACATTTTAACTCGCCCCGTCTATCCTTCGCTATTTATCATTTTGTCTACGTTTTTCCATCTATTCCAAACATTTAAACAATTTTTACAATGATTTAAAATTGTGCCAGTATCCGGCTAATCATTAATTTCAATTCGAATGCGACCAATAAATTGCAACCTGTCAAGATACAATAAAAGCATCGATTGCAACCACGACTAATGTATCAACAATTTGCGCATCTGAATATCATCTGCGGTAACGGCCTTGCCGCAGTGTATACACCGGCTACGACGCCAGCGAGAATGTACTCGTGATGTACAATTATTAATTGAAAATGATAATTTAAGTCTGTTTTGGGCCGAAGGTTTGGTGACTGGCATTTTCAACGCAAGCTAGGAAGCTTTTAATTTTTATCTAAGATGATTATTTCGACCATGAAGGTTATCATCATGAGGGCTGCAACTGTTGATAACATAAATAAAACAGTTAACTCCGTCAACCACTTACTTATTTTTCCATCACGCGTTTCGATGGTTCACACGTGGAGAATCGTGTAGTTACGTTGCAGGCGTTAGTGAACAGCAAATGCAACAAACAGCAGAATGCTGCATTTTGTCGACTCAACTTGCCTTCATAAGATGCTACATAACCTGCCTGGCACTTGGTCTGCTGCTACGAAAAGGCGTCTGTGCTGTTCACAAACACCAGCAAGCCGCGCAGGATTAGCCGAGCGGTCTTAGCCGCTGCAGTCATGGACTGAGCGGCTGGTCCCGGCGGAGGTTCGAGTCCTCCCTCGGGCATGGGTGTGTGTGTTTGTCCTTAGGATAATTCAGGTTAAGTAGTGTGTAAGCTTAGGGACTGATGACCTCAGCAGTTAAGTCCCATATGTTTTCACACACATTTGAACATTTTTTTGAACGCCAGCAAAGTAACTGCACAATCCCCCGCTTGAAGATGGTGGTGTGAACCATCGAAGCGAGCAGTAGAAAAATAAGTCAACTGCCTGGAACAGTAAACTGTTTCACTTACATTAGTCTAAGATCATGTGTAAGTATCTAAGTGTCTCTACTCTCCAAATGGTCTCTCATCTGATTATAATCGTACGATTTCTCGTCATTCATAGTCCCTCTTTCAATACCACACGTACTGTTCAGGTCACGGAGCGAGTTTCCCAATAATACACACCCCGTGAGATGTAGCAGCAATTTGATAGAATGCTGCTCATTAGAGTAAAGCCCCGTAGAGAGAAGGCCGCGAGGAATGGCCGGACGCGTGCGGCGCTGAGGCTCGCGTGAGCGCTAACCCCGCGGATTGGGCAGAGGCGCTGGCCGCGGACAATGCGAGCCGAGGCGGCAGGCGGGAGGGAAGACGCAGGCGGTGAGCTGCGGACAATGCGGCGCTGCGTGGGAAACCACGCGGATTACCACCGCCGCCGCGCCACGGTCCACCTTATATTGCGGGCACGGGGGAGACACGCAGCCGGCCTAGCACTCGTGGAATGAAGGCACCGAGCACTGCAACTGGGGAGGCGACAGAACAATGCCGGCGACCACGTCATCGCAATTGCTACGCAACCTATCCACTAACCTACTTAACACGATAAATACTGGACCAAAACAGTATACAGCCAGAGCAGAAGTTTGGAATACCAGTAAATTTGCGCTTGGATGTAACAAGTGAACACTGTGCAATAACAGTCTCAGCGTTAAAAGTTGTAAATTCATCAGATAAATCCCGCTTTTAACGAGAAGCTTTCTAGTCAAAACCGACTACTCGTGCCGAGTGTGCATCACCCGCATGCGTGTGAATCTGCCTCCAACCACGTCGTCGAGTGGGTCAGTGACGTCACTAATCAACTGACACTGCCAAGTGAACTGTTCTTAAATCCTGAGTGTACTGAATACTGTGCGTGTACGCCGGCCGGGGTGGCCGAGCGGTTCTAGGCGCTACAGTCTGGAACCGCGCGACTGCTACGGTCGCAGGTTCGAATCCTGCCTCGGGCATGGATGTGTGTGATGTCCTTAGGTTAGTTAGGGTTAATTAGTTCTAAGTTCTAGGGGACTGATGACCTCAGAAGTTAAGTCCCATGGTGCTCAGAGCCATTTGAACCATTTTTTGTGCGCGTGCAGGAACAGGAGACTGTGGCTTCGTCTGTTAACGAACAAAGTTAACCTATTTTCGCCACACTCATTCATGTTATACGAAGACTGATCAAAAAGCTTCCGTTTGAGAGCGTTACTGCGGCGTATAAATGACGTAACGCGACTCCGACACGGGTATGTAAGCATCGGCATGTAGGCAGGGGATCAGCGTGGCATTCGTGCTGTAAATGCGGAAACGTGAACTATGGAGACGCTATTAACAAATGCTTCCAAACAGGACAAAAGCCGCCGGCGTAGCCGTGCGGTCTTAGGCGCCTTGCCACGGTCTGTGCGGCTACTCGCGTCGGAGGTTCGAGTCCTCCCTCGGGCATGGGTGTGTGTGCTGTGCTTAGTTTAAGTTAGATTAAGTAGTGTGTAAGGCTAGGGACCGGTGACCTTAGCAGGTTGGTCCCACAGGTACATACCACAAATTTCCAAAAAGTTACAGGACCATATTTCTGTTATTGTTTTCTTGGCTGCCAAAATACAAACACTGATAGACATCCATCGGGGAATGAAAAATGTTTGTGGGGCGGCACGTATCTCGAAAACCATCACTGTCGAATGGTGCACCAAGTTCCCTGCTGGTCGCGATTCGACACTGCAAATTTAGGGCATAAATATAAATGAATACGTAACTGTGCTTTATATTATAATAGCAATACTTTCGCTTTCAGTAATATATAACATTGAATAATTACAGTATACATCACATACACGTATTTCTCATATTAACTGAAACTAATGATACTACAAATTATAACGTATACAAATATGAATACATTAAATATCAGTTGCTCTGCACTTCCATTTCCCCATCTTCTCTTCGACGACAGCAGTCGCAAACTACCTGGCGAGTTGAGTGATTCTTGCATACAGAATGTTTGCATGTCGAACAGCGTACAATAGTCTTGTTATTCTTGTGTCGGCCACATTCCTGGCAAAAAACTGCTCTTTTTTTATTCGACTGTTCCGTCCATTTGGTAAATTCTTAAGTTTTGCACAGACTTCGTACTGCTCTCCGAGAAGCCCGAAAGCCATAGTTTCCAGGAAGTTCTGTCAACTACGTGTCTTGTCGATATTAGTCAACATCCACAATATGTGTGCATTCATTCCTGCCATGTCCAAAAATTTTGAAAAATATTGCCAGCGCCCACCTTTTCGTTTTTATTCAAGGTGAACAAAGCGAACAGTTTTTGGTCAGCTATAACCACACCCCCTTTGGTATGGTTATAGTCCGTTACGTGGACAGTTTTACCGTTTCTGTGTCTATTTCCTCACAATCAAGCCGGCCGGTGCGGCCGTGCGGTTCTAGGCGCTTCAGTCTGGAACCGCGTGACCGCTACGGTAGCAGGTTCGAATCCTGCCTCGGGCATGGATGTGTGTGATGTCCTTAGGTTAGTTAGGTTTAAGTAGTTCTAAGTTCTAGGGGACTGATGACCATAGATATTAAGTCCCATAGTGCTCAGAGCCATTTGAACCTCACAATCAAACATTATAGATAACAAGAGGACACCTATTTTATTTTTGGCATGTAGGATACCAGGGTGTAGTCGTCCTGGAGTCCAAATAGCGAAGAGCCCCTTTCTCGAGAATACAGATCCAGAAAGTCTGAGAGGATTTCTTTATTATTTTTCTATTGTAACAGGAAATGTTACACCATTCTGCGTCAGTGGATAGATAGGGTAGTAGTGAGAACCTAAAGATTGGCTAAACTAGTCGCTTGACTCTGTCGAATGGTTTGTTCGATATAAGGTCAGCACCTTCCCTTTGTCTTCCGCAGTATATCTCAAAGCTGAGCACATAAACTGTTCTACTATCGCACACGGCATACAATTTCACGTCGTACTTTGCCGGCTTTGCAGGAATTTATTGGACGAATCTTCACCGACCTCGAAAGAGAAAAAGCATTTCACCAGTGGTGACAAATCCTGATGGGGAATACAGTTAGTTTCAAAGTTCCTGTATACCTCCCTAATGGCTGCTAATATATCATACATTTCTCCTATTCCCCTGGTCGTCCCGTCATGAAACCTGATGCTGCTCACTGGAAACATAAATCTGTTATAGGAATACGCAGCTCCATCCCTGTACCATTACGTTTCCAAGCTCTTCGGGCATTGGCGTGGCTACTTTTTTCGAGATCGATGAAGAATATAACTCCACTAAGAGCTTTCATTTCCGAAGAAGAAATGAACCTAGAATCTCTTTCTCTCCTAAATTGAATTGTACATCTCCTTTCTGAAATATACAGGTTTGCGTAACCAACAATTTTGTTAATCATATTTGTAGGAATGGGTCTATTAAACGCGCCCAATTCCGAGAAATTGGCAATACTTTTATAATTTTGTTTTCGTTTTATTCGACAGAGATAAGGAATTGCTTATATAAAATATTTCCCCATCATTTTAGAAATAGAAATTATAATCGATGCCTTGAATATCATCTAAGGGATTGGAATGTTCGTCCCTGGATTGTTACGAGTCTACTGTGGCAATCAGAGTTCACACTTCTTTCCACCCCTTCAATTTCAACGGTGCAGTCGCATGGAGGCTCTAGCCCTCCACTGTCGTCCTCAGACAATCCATGAAGTATTTGCGGTATAACTTCATCATTTATATTGTCTCTATTCCTAGAAAAGCAAAAGAAAGCAAAGACATAATTAAGTGCATCGCAGTTATCGCAGTATGCAGCCACTATTAGCACAAACAATTTTAGAGACATAGGACAAAGTAACTACGTACATGATTAACCGCACGCGCTATGGGTTGCCACCAGTGCGATGTTTTCAGTTCAACAAATAGTTTCTCACTGACACACAAGGAAGCAGAAGACAAACGCGTGCAGTACTCGGGGAAAGGGCGAATCTGAGAATTCCTCTAAACAGAAAGTAAGGGGACTATTAGGGCTAACACATACTTCCGCGAACACTGGGGCTGCCGCACTCTCTGCCACCGCGCGGTATTTAGAGCGTTCACTGTTTGATGCGAGAAAATTTTATTACCATACGGCAGGAACGGTCAGTATTCTGGGACATGACAGAAACGATCATTCGAAACAAAAAAGTCTAGTAACCATGTACTTTAAAACGCACATCTTACGAGTTATGAGTATTACTTCATCTTCGATATTCTCAAACAAATCTCTACTACTGCAGGCTGTTTGCTTCCCATATTTTGGACATGGTATTATGGACAAAAACAAGGGAAAAAGATATCTTAAACACGGGTTCTAAACTCTATACCTTAATAGCTACGAATACTTGTTCATTTTGCTACTGTGAAACACATCTCTTCTACTGAACAAGTGTTCATAGCTTAAAGGTATGCATTTTAGTGCCCATCTTTATTATGCTTCTTTGCTTCAAAAGATCGTTCCTGTTACATCCCTGAATATTGACCATTCCTCATGGAGCACACCGTTTAATGGCGTGAGATAACGCATTCGTATAATAAATTCATTCTTCGAAATTTGTTAATGAAAAACTAAAATATACTAACTTCTTGCTGAATATACATTTTTTCCAGAAAACATGAGCGTCTAACGAAAGGTTCAAATGGCTCTCACTATGGGACTTAACATCTGAGGCCATCAGTCCCCTAGACTTAGAACTACTTAAACCTAACTAACCTATGAACATCTCACACATCCATGCCCGAGGAAGGATTCGAACCTGCGACCGTAGCAGCAGCGTGCTTCCGGACTGAAGCGCTTAGAACCGGTCGGCCACAGCGGTCGGCGAGCGTCTAACAACTGACGGTCTTAAAAGCATGCGATGTACCATTAACTGCGCCTCTTACAAAAATAGTGGTAAACAATATTTCCCGTAGTAAATTACAGCTGCGATGCGTTCGGACTTTTTTGAGAGGAGAGTTTCGCATCAAACTCGGTGTGTGTGCAACTGCTACCCTTATTTTACCCGTACACAAGGATCCAGCGGAAGAGCGCGGCCAGGTTCGGTAGAGGAAGGCCCGACACAATGAGACGAGGGCTGCGGCAGCTATTAGGGGATTAGGCGGGGCGCGAGGGGAGCGTGCTGCAATATACTCGAGACCAGGCGGGCCGGAAAGGTCAAAATGTCTCTCTCGCCTGTCATCTGATGCGGACACGACAGCTGCTGTGGGATACGGATCGCTGCCGCCAAATTTTCAAAGGCTCCATTCCTTAGAAAAGGACCGGATGTTTTGGGGTTACTCGTAACTCTTAACGGCTCATACCTGGTCCCTAGATACAGAATACTGAGTGAAAAGCGTATCAGGAATTTTAAAACTTGGTTTTAAATTGTTTCAATCTCTTTATTATATAGACACTGTCCGGTCACAGTGTTAGGCTCTAAGTGGGATAGCGGAACGACAGCGTCCTCTTTTATATGGGTGCAAGATTTTTCGGATGATGAACTGAAAGATATCTCCTTACAACAGAAGCTGGTTGTTGGACATTTTCCTAAGTGATCACGTGAGCATGTCATCAACGACACCGTCCTGGTACATATTCGTTATGTTTCCCGTAACGGAGTACACAAGTGTAGGGTGGCTCTGATAGTAAAGAAATGTCCTGAGAGCAGCCTCTCCTATTGTAATCAATCGTATGTAAGACTAGGAAACAAAGACTGTACCGACATGAAAGGAGAGATGCCTTCCACGAAGATATCGAGCTCGTTAGCTTCTAACTACAAGACTGAGTAAAGTGGCATTTTGAGAATCGCAAGTGGATCCGCAGACGGCGGAAAAACGTCTTTTTCTTCAATCTTACCGCTTTAATCCAATGACACACTTTGTCCTCATTATTTTCAGTTAATTTTCACCTTGGAAACGGATATGTGTGGGTCGCTGATATGTACGAGATATGTATATGCGTCTAGTGTGTCTCTCTTTAGATAGTACTGAGATATATGCCACTGGAACCATTAATACATGCTTCCGTAATCATCAATAAAAAAAAGCTGTCAGATACTGCTAAACTGTAGTTGGGGATTACATTTTCTTTGGGGAAATTTAGTTTCTATTTAATTTAAATTAAGCACATTGTCGGTCACTACTAAGCCAGAAGAAATTTAAATTATCACAACCTTTAAACTTGACTTGAGGGGGCACATAAGTGAAAAAGCCATTTCATTTCGCATCCGAAGAGATAATAAATCATTAAAAAAGTAGATTTCAAAAGAAGATTTAAAAATCTGGTCTGGATTAGTATATTACCCACCGCCTGAACTTTCCAAGCTGCAACATGTAATACGTTAAGGTAGATATTGCATAATCGTTATTTGTAACACTGATTACAAACTCAATACCAGTAAGTCTATTGTGAAGGTATTTGTCAATAGTGTAGCCTCATACGAAATTGAAACGTGTACGACAAATAGTTCAGACAAGAAGAGATTAGGGGCATTTGTAATGTGGTGCTACGGAGAACTCTGAAGATTAAATGGGTAAGTCGGATAAATACGAGGGGCGTTCAGTAAGTAATGCAACACATATTTTTTTCTGAAAGCAGTTTGTTTTTATTCAGGATTCCAATACACCATATTATTCCCACTGTTTTAGCTACAAAACCCTATTTTTCAACAAGTCTCCATTCAATCCAACGGCCTTACGGCACCTTACGGGGAGGGTCTGAAAGCCCACAACTCTACTGGTCGGAGCCAACGTCTTGTTGCACTAACAAACCTCATGCTCATCCACGTACTGCTTCCTCCGGAGTGCATCCTTCATTGGTCCACACAGGTGGAAGACAGACAATGCGAGATCTGGGCTGTAGGGCGAATGAAGAAGGACAGTCCAAGGGGGCTTTGTGAGCTCCTCTCTAGCGCAGAGACATATGTGAGGCTTTGCGTTGCCATGGAGGAGAAGTTCGTTTGTATTTTTGTGGCGACGAACATACTGCAGTCGTTTCTTCAATATCCTGAGGGTAGTACAATACACTTCCGAGCGTACGCTTGCATAATGAGAGAGAACATCACAGAGAGTAACACCATCAGCGTCTCAGAAGATTGTCGCCATGACTTTACCGGCTGAGGGTGCGGCTTTTAACTTTTTGTTCGGGTTAGAGGTTGTGTGGAGCCACTGCAAGGATTGCCGTTATGTTTCCGGTTCCAAGTGATGAGCCCATGTTTTACTGCCTGTGACGATGTTCGACAAAAAACTGTAACGATGAACCTCGTAACGCGCAACAGATTCGGCAGAGATGATCTTTCGTTGCTGTTTATCATCTGTTAGGGGGTGATGAACGCAGCGGGCACACATCTTTGAATACCCCAACAGGTGACGAGTGTGTCACTACTACCAACAGAGACGTCCAGTTGTGCAGCGAGGCGTTTGGTTGTGATCGCCTAGAATGAGAGTGTCCGCACGTTCCAACAATTCAGGAGTCAAAGCTGTGTGCGGCCGGCCGTCACGAGGGACATCGGACAGGTTTGAGCGACTTCGTTGCGATGATGACGGACGCGTTTCTGTTCAGACAATCTGCAAACGCTTATGAATATTAGTGGCCGGCCGCTGTGGCCGAGCGGTTCTAGGCGCTTCAGTCCGGAATCGCGCTGCTGGTAAGGTCGCAGGTTCGAATCGTGCCTCGGGCATGGATGTGTGTGATGTCCTTGGATTAGTTAGGTTTACATAGCTCTAAGTCTAGAGAACTGATGACCTCAGATGTTAAGTCCCACAGTGCTTAGAGCCATTTGAACCATTTTGAATATTACTGATTCTCTGGTTTTTCGCCAAATAAATAAATAAAACCTGAATGAAAATTCTTTGTTTGGAACGAACCTCCAATCCAGACGCTTGTTTGAAGGCTAAGTGCAGCCCCGCCACCTATAGGAACTTCATGGAGCTATAGGGGATGAATCGGGAATATTCCACGTTGTTCCACAACAAATTCCGCATTTATTCAACGTAAATTGGCTGAGAAAAAAAAATGTGTTGCATAACTTATTGATTGCCCCTTGTAATGAAGAGAAAATTGTACCGCACTGGGGGGAAAAAAATTATGGAAAAACTTGAGTGTAAGAAAAAATCAGTTGATATGATACATCCTGAAGCATCGAGAAGTCGTCAGTTTCTGTAATAGAGCGAAAAGTATGTATGTATGTATGTGTGTGTGTGTGTGTGTGTGTGTGTGTGTGTGTGTGTGTGTGTGTGTGTGTGATGAGGGAGGTTTAAAAACTGTAGGGGTAGACCAAGGTGTGAGACTGGTAAGCAGGTCCAAATGTATGTTGCTTGCACTAGATATGCAGAGGCTTGCAGAGATATATTGGCGTGGACAGTACATCAAATCAGTCTTCCGACTAAGGACCAAACAACAACAACAGCAGCAAAATAAGTAAAAATTGAAGCTTAAAGCACTAAACTCTTGATCTAGCCATGAAACGTTCTCATAGTTTTGGAATAACGCAAAACAGCGCTGGCGAGTAAATGTTCCGTGTTTCATCGATTGCTGGTATCGCTCAAAATTATAATCCAACGTCACTGTTAATTTTTCTCTCAAAATACTCAGTCTATGAAACGAAAGTATGTGGTCTCAGAGACCTCTTGAAGTATCACACCAATGATGTATACAGGGTGTTACAAAAAGATACGGCCAAACTTTCAGGAAACATTCCTCACACACAAATAAAGAAAAGATGTTATGTGGATAAGTGTCCGGAAACGCTTAATTTCCATGTTAGAGCTCATTTTAGTTTCGTCAGTATGTGATCAAATTGTAAATTTTCACAATCAACATGTGTGGGCCGACGAGAATCCGCACGCAATTGTGCAATCACGTCATCAACACAGATTTTCTGTGAACGTTTGGGCAGCTATTGTTGGTGATGTCTTGATTGGGCCCCATGTTCTTCCACCTACGCTTAATGCAGCATGTTATCATGATTTCATACGGGATACTCTACCTGTGCTGCTAGAACATGTGCCTTTACAAGTACGACACCACATGTGGTTCATGCACGATGGAGCTCCTGCACATTTCAGTCGAAGTGTTCGTACGCTTCTCAACAACAGATTCGGTGACCGATGGGTTGGTAGAGGCGGACCAATTACATGACCTTCACGCTCTCCTGACCTCAACCCTCTTGACTTTCATTTATGGGGGCATTTGAAAGCTCTTGTCTACGCAACTCCGGTACCAAATGTAGAGACTCTTCGTGCTCGTATTGTGGACGGCTGTGATACAATACGCCATTCTCCAGGGCTGCATCAGCGCATCAGGGATTCCATGCGACAGAGGGTGGATGCATGTATCCTTGCTAACGGAGGACATTTTGAACACTTCCTGTAACAAAGTGTTTAAAGTCACGCTGGTACGTCCTGTTGCTGTGTGTTTCCATTCCATGAATAATGTGATTTGAAGAGAAGTAATAAAATGGTTCAAATGGCTCTGAGCACTATGGGACTCAACTGCTGTGGTCATTAGTCCCCTAGAACTTAGAACTACGTAAACCTAACTAACCTAAGGACATCACACACATCCATGCCCGAGGCAGGATTCGAACCTGCGACCGTAGCAGTCGCACGGTTCCGGACTGCGCGCCTAGAACCGCGAGACCACCGCGGCCGGCGAAGAGAAGTAATAAAATGAGCTCTAACATGGAAAGTAAGCGTTTCCGGACACATGTCCACATAACATATTTTCTTTCTTTGTGTGTGAGGAATGTTTCCTGAAAGTTTGGCCGTACCTTTTTGTAACACCCTGTATATACAGAACGAAGAGATGAATTATAATTTGTACCAAGACTGGGCTATGCTGCGTGAATCGGTTCGTTTACTGGAGATCGTAGTGGTTCCTAATCTGCAGACAGAATCCACAGTTCTTGAAACAAGAAACGAGGTTCAGCGTGCTACGGGATGACCAGCAGTGCGACTGCGGCGAGGGAAAGTGCGGCAGCGCGGCGCGGCGTGCTGCAGCCACCCTCGGCTCGGCTCGCGGCCGCGCTGACTCACGGCAATTAGCTGCCGTGTTTACAAAGAGCTGTGTGAATAATGCGCGAAGCCGCACGCGCCGCCCGGCGCGGATGGCGTGCGTGTCTCCGATCGGGAATGAATCAAGTAAACGCGGGGCGACCCCTGCCCTACTGCCCCCGCAAGGCTCATCTTGTTTGGCGGGCAACTACCTGTGTGCTCTGGCCCAAACGCGTAGTCAAGAGCGAGGACTGAGGCATCTCAAGGCTACCCCGCTTCAAACAAACTTTGATAAAAGTGTTAATAAATGGTTCAAATGGCCGTGAGCACTATGGGACTTAACTTCTGAGGTCATCAGTCCCCTAGAACTTAGAACTACTTAAACCTAACTAACCTAAGGACGTCACACACATCCATGACCGAGGCAGGATTCGAACCTGCGACCGTAGCGGTCGCGCGGCTGCAGACTGTAGCGCCTAGAACCCCTCGGCCACTCCGGCCGGCAAAAGTGTTAATATTTTTTACACACACACATTTGGAGAATAAAGTAGCGTGACAATTTATTATATTTTATTTGCTGCTATTTATGAATGACCTGCCTCCTAGCAACTGAGACGGAGCGTGTTTTCACAATATTAAATTGTACATATACATAGAATAAAAAATGCTCTTATCGTAGCACAGAAAAGGCGAGTACGTCCTGGGCACAGTTAGGAATGTAAAACAAGGGAAGCAGCTTTTCGGCTTATCTGGCAGCTTCAAAGACATTTAGACCAAAACGCCTTGACGTACTCGTGCTTTTTTACTTGTTACTATTAGTACCTATTAAAAGTAATACACTGACGTGACAAAAGCCATGGGACACATCCTACAGTGTGGGACCTCCCTTTGCCCGATGTAGTGCAGCAAATCGACATGGCATGGACTCAACAAGTCCTTGGAAATGCCATGCAAAAATATTGAACCACGATGCCTCTATAGCCTCCATAACCGCGAAAGTTTTGGCGGTGTAAGACTCTGTGTACAAACTGCCCTCTCGATAACATACCATAAATATTCGATGGGATTCATGTCGGGCGATGTGGTTGGCCAGACCACTCGCTCGAATTGAACTATTGTCGCTGAGTGGCACGTACGGTCGCAGGTTCGAATCCTGCCTCGGTCATGGATGTGTGTGATGTTCTTAGGTTAGTTAGGTTTAAGTAGTTCTTAGTTCTAGGGGACTGATGACCTCAGAAGTTAAGTCCCATAGTGCTCAGAGCCATTTGAACCATTTTTGAGTGGCACGGAGCATTGTTATCCATAAAAATTCCATTGTTGCTTGGAAACACGAAGTCCATGATGATACAAATGGTCTCCAAGTAGCTGAACATTACCCTCTCCAGCCAGTGGTCGGTCCAGTAGGACCAGAGGATCCAGTACATTCCATTAAAACACAGCCCACACCATTATGGAGTCACCAACAACTTGTTCAGTGTCTTCTTAACAACCTGGGTCAATGGCTTCGTGGGTCTGTGCCACATTCGATTCCTACCAACAGCTCTTACCACCTGAAATTGGGACTTATCGGACCAGGCCACAGTTTTCCAGTCGTCTAAGGTCTAACCGCAGCAAATGCGTAAATGAACAATGGCCCGGCTGGGAAGGACATGTTTCATCCCCAACAGCAACCTGAAGTCGGGGAAGAATGCATGCACCTACGGGCTTTTACGAAGGTGTCCCACTAGATTCTCGAAAATGGCTAGGAATTCTAGAAATTGCAAGCTACGTCTAACCACAGGATACTTTTCATTGGTTCGCACGAGTTCTTGCCAACGTGGCTGGGCTTGGGGCCTAGCCGTCTGCAGAGAAAATTCCGGCCAGAAAAAAGCGCACATTCACACGCTGATGCTACCCGCCGTTAGCAACAAATCCGACACTGTTCGTCAGGACACAGGTAGAAACGGCAAACCGCAGGAAATCGAGTAAGGCAAACATGAATGTAAAGACGTCAACTAAGAAGAAAATAACGAAAAGACCTACTTCCAAACGTACGTGGAAACTAAAGAAAGAAACAGAATATCCTTCATTTACACACTCGCATAACCAGCCTGATCTGTTTTGTAGAGTTAGGTGAAATACTGATAATGATTGGTGCGCACTATGATTTTATATTGTACATGCTGACAAACCCGGCGTTATCCGGGTACTCATTTTACCAATTTTCTATTAAAAACGAAAACAGAAAATCAACTGTGTTTGTAGTGAAGTATTGAAAAAATTTTATTTCCGTGTATTCGTGAAAACACCTTTGAAATTATGAAACAACCCTGCTAAGAAATATGCATAATGTTCAAATGTATAATCAAGAAACATGATGCCGGACAGCTTCTGTACGCTGGGTGCACCGTGTGCTCTTCGCAGCTGAAAGCTGTCAAAAGCGCTGCCAGATGTCAGAGATTTCCTTAGGAGTGTCTTAATAGCAAAGAACAAATGTGTAAAAAATTCATACGTGATGCAGCATTTTTCACTGTCTCGGTGTTTATGTCGTCATATCTCCTGATCTATGAGTCATCCAATCATATAATTTTGTAGGTACATTCCGCGGCATATGTGGATACTATATGCAAAAAATGTTGCGAATAGAGTTAGAAGAAAAGAAGTTATAAATTGAAACGTCATGCTCAATGCGGCAGTTTTTCACACATCTCAGTGTTACGACGTTATCTCTGCCGGACGAAGTGGCTGCGCGGTTCTGGCGCTGCAGTCTGGAGCCGCGAGACCGCTACGGTCGCAGGTTCGAATCCTGCCTCGGGCATGGATGTGTGTGATGTCCTTAGGTTAGTTAGGTTTAAGTAGTTCTAAGTTCTAGGGGACTAATGACCTCAGCAGTTGAGTCCCATAGTGCTCAGAGCCATTTGACGTTATCTCTGCCGCAGTCTGTCTTGTACTACGATTTACTTATGTAGCTACATTTAGGGGCATATGGCGATATTTCCTGCGAAATTTATTGTAAATATAGTTAGTAGCACAGAAGGTAGGCATTTTACGTCATGCGTGATGCAGAACGTTTTTTACGCATTTCATTGTTTATGATGTCATATCTCCTCAATATATGCTTCTTAGCACTGCAGATATTTTGTCTGACAGTAAGGGATATCAAGTTTGGTGGAAATCGGTCCACTGATTTAGGAGAATATGTGTAACATAAATGTAATCTACATACAAGCAAACACACATACATATATCCACATATATGCATGTATGCATGGATAAATTATCAATTTATCAAATTATTACCAATTTGTTGCTGTTACATTTTTTTAATAAATTACATGGCACATCAGGTTCTCAAATTTTCGCCGAATGGTTTTCATATGCTGTATTTCTCTTAATCGCAATTTCTTAGAAACTACACTACAGCGATGTACTCCCTGACTGTATTAAAACATATTAAGTATCGTATTGTTATTATTATTAAAAACCGTCTGCTTATCTGCCACGTTAAAACTGGGCATGATGGTAAGTTATATTGGGGGAGAGGTGGGTGGGAGGGTGGAAGAAGACAGTAACAAAATGTGACTCCCCCTCCCCTCCAGAACCGATTCCTGGATTAGCATGTGCTTTGGCTGGAGTCGCTGGATAATCTTCTTTCGATACTGTTTAGACAGGACGAGAGTAAGGGTACCTTACTACTCTATTATTTCACTAACTGGTTATACTAAACACGGTTTTAACACTTTGTTTCGGGTCACTGGGGATCACGAAAGTAGTTCGAAAGTATTCCTAGTGAAGCGAAAAAGAGGATTTTGTGCGACCTGTTACTGCCATTGTAATACAACAATTCCGTGTTTTGTGGGAACAAGTTTCCGCAGCAGAGGGTCACCCGATACGGCTTTCATTTAATTGAGTTGTTCTGTACGCATGCGGGTTATACTGTCATAAAAAGGACACAGTTTATTCTTTTGACTTTTAGTGATCCATTCCAACAATAAGCATCTGGTCCGCTCGCAGACAGCAGTGCCTCTTCCTTCGAGGACCGAGCGAGGTGGCGCAGTGGTTTGACACTGGACTCGCATTCGAGAGGACGACGGTTCAATCCCGCGTCCGGCCATCCTGATTTAGGTTTTCCGTGATTTCCCTAAATCGCTCCAGGCAAATGCCGGGATGGTTCCTTTCAAAGGGCACGGCCGACTTCCTTCCCCGTCCTTCCCTAATCCGATGAGACCGATGACCTCGCTGTCTGGTCTCCTTCCCCAAACCAACCAACCAACCTCTTCCGTCGACAATGACAAAGAGTGGGCTTGCCTGAGGCGAATATTATTTGGCTTTAAGGATAGTTCTCAGCGCATGCCAAATGCTGTTGAAGAAGGTTCTTGTTCGGACTAAGCAAAAAATACAGCCAAAATACAGCTGTTGCGGAATGTTTTTACGAAGTCAGAACGCAATCACTCGAGAAACGCCATGCTGTTTCTAAGAAATGCAGAATTTTGACGGGTTTCAAAGTGTTCTGGACCGAAGAAGTCGGGGAATGGAGCGTCGAGTTACATGAAGATTAGGTGGGAGTTGGGTCGTCTGCGAGAGAGATGACAGACTTTCAGTTATGTTTAGCTAGAAGGGCGGTACATTTTATCAGCAGCCATTTCATGAAACTGACAATAAACTGTTTTTTTTTTCTTTTTTGGGCAGCGGGGAAATTAACAATTTTACACGTGTGACTGGTCTCTCGTCTTTGTAACTATTATCCTACGACATTACTCCCGACAATATTACGGACATTGACTGAAACTAACGTGTTGTTAGGAGTACGATATACTTCAAAGGGTTCGTAACGTCAGACTCAATGATCGCATAAAGTGTTTTCCTAGTGCCGGCCGCGGTGGCCGTGCGGTTCTGGCGCTGCAGTCCGGAACCGCGGGACTGCTACGGTCGCAGGTTCGAATCCTGCCTCGGGCATGGGTGTGTGTGATGTCCTTAGGTTAGTTAGGTTTAAGTAGTTCTAAGTTCTAGGGGACTTATGACCTAAGGTGTTGAGTCCCATAGTGCTCAGAGCCATTTTTTTTATTTTTCTAGAGAAATTGGGCAGCAAAAAAACTCCAACAATTAGGCAGCTGCAGAGAACAAGTAGCCAATCAGAAGGGTTCCTGTCTGGATGACAACCTCTAATACACCAATTAGATAAACTAACAGCAATTAATTTCGCTAACTAAAAGATTTCTTTGCCATTCGTCTATGCCTACCGTCAACATAAAGGCAGATGCCGGGAATAGACACATCACATAAATATTTGTGAGAAAAATCCAGAGGAAGTGCAGTTCTCCCAGAAAGAATGTCGGTTAGGAAAAGCTCGTTTGACCAACTGTTGTTGAATTATAGTTCATAGGAAACATGTAGAGTTGGATATCGATAGAAAGAAAAAAAACATACATGTAAAAGCTGCTTTACTAATCTTGATTTTGCTTAGTTACCATGAGCGTGTTCAAGAAATGATCAACGGTTGCCACTGCTAGATGCTGAAAGAACGTAATGGAATATCACGGAGAATCTTACCACAAAATTTTGAAAACCCGTTATCCAACACGAGTCTAAAAACACACTACTTCAACCAACATGGATCTCGAGTATTATTTGAGAAGATCAGGTCTTATACCGAGTGGTACTGCTGCGTACAGTCCATGGTTGGAATACCAACGATTGAAACGCACTTCGTCGCTTTACTTTATTAATTTATGTATTAGTTGGGTGCCTTCCTGCATCCTATGAGTTTGATGCAGCCGGTATTTAGCGTTGATCTAGATAAAAGCTGCCACAGTTTTACATATGTCCTGTAACTGATATTGTTTAATAGCTGAGCATGGTCTCTGTTGCCTGACTATAACCAGGTATACATAATGACATGTGGCTATTGTGATTTTTTTTTAATATTCAGAAGCTGTAAATCACCACCTCCTTAAAATAATGAAGAAGAAAAGCAATACTGCAGTGTCTGTGTTGTTACGAAGTATGATGCAACGTTCCTTCGGACATGCATTGTATGTCCCAAGCAACAGGTACGGTGATGACTGCAGCCGTCATGTATGTATTCGTAGTTGCGAATATGGACAGCCTTCAGCTCGTAGTGGAAAGAGGACAATGAAAATTGGCGCCGGACCGGGAATCGAACCCGGGTTAACCCGCCTTGCGTCTTAACCGATTTTTTTTTTAATTTTGTTATCTGAGACACCAAAAAAGTATCAAATGAAAAAAATCCAAGACCCAGACTCGAGCACGGATTAGCATTTTAGTATTCTGACGCTCTGACCGCTCTGGTCGCACTCAGAGGTCTAGCCGCTATGTCCCCCCCCCCCCCCCCCTTAAGAACTACGAAGGATGGAGGGCACAAGATCCACTAAGAGCGCCAAAATGCATAAAGGAAAAGGAGAGGAAATTCTATTTTAATTCAGTTTAATTTTTTACCATCACCAGCGTGTTGCTCGTAACCACCAGAGGGCGCTCCATGGTGCTAGTCGATACGGGATTAATGATGCACGTCTTGTTGTGGGAATACGGTCGCCATTCGTTGTTCAGTCCTAAAAACATGAGTTTGTGGCTCAGATTCTCCTCTCGTGGATAATCCAGTTGCGAGGTGGGTTATGAAATGCGCTCCTGAGAAAATTTTAGAAATATGACCACTCTGGCTATCCGTGCTTGACTTAGAGCAACAGCAAAATTTCCCAGTGTCGTTATTCATGCGTCGCAACCTGCACTCGTACACGTTATGTAATTCCCGTACAGAGGGGGGAGATAGATTTTAATCAAAAGTCGCAGGCACGTTATCGACCGATAAATACGATATGAATGTATATCCTGAGTGAAAGTGAAAAAGAATTAAATGATCTGCTGAACGGAATGAACAGTCTAATGAGTACACAGTATGGTTTGAGAGTAAATCGGAGAAAGACGAAGGTAATGAGAAGTAGTAGAAATGAGAACAGCGAGAAACTTAACATCAGGATTGATGGTCATGAAGTCAATGAAGTTAAGGAATTCTGCTACCTAGGCAGTAAAATAACCAATGACGGACGGAGCAAGGAGGACATCAAAAGCAGACTCGCTATGGCAAAAAAGGCATTTCTGGCCAAGAGAAGTCTACTAATATCGAATACCGGCCTTAATTTGAGGAAGAAATTTCTGAGGATGTACGTCTGGAGTACAGCATTATATGGTAGTGAAACATGGACTGTGGGAAAACCGGAACAGCAGAGAATCGAAGCATTTGAGATGTGGTGCTATAGACGAATGTTGAAAATTAGGTGGACTGATAAGGTAAGGAATGAGGAGGTTCTACGCAGAATCGGAGAGGAAAGGAATATGTGAAAAACACTGATAAGGAGAAGGGACAGGATGATAGGACATCTGCTAAGACATGAGGGAATGACTTCCATGGTACTAGAGGGAGCTGTAGAGGGAAAAAACTGTAGAGGAAGACAGAGATTGGAATACGTCAAGCAAATAATTGAGGACCTAGGTTGCAAGTGCTACTCTGAGATGAAGAGGTTAGCACAGGAAAGGAATTCGTGGCGGGCCGCATCAAACCAGTCAGTAGACTGATGACAAAAAAAACAAATCCGAAAGGACACTGCAATGTTCCTCTTAAGAACGGAGGCACTGCAATACCGGCCCGGCCGCTGTGGCCGAGGGGTTCTAGGCGCTGCAGTCCAGAACCACGCAGTTGCTACGGTCGCAGGTTCGAATCCTGCCTCGGGCATGGATGTGTGTGTTGTCCTTAGGTTAGTAAGGTTTAAGTAGTTCTAAGTTCTAGGGGACTGATGTCCTCAGAAGTTAAGTCCCATAGTGCTCAGAGCCATTTGAACCATTTTTGCAATATCGTATTTATCGGCCGATACCAGGCCTGCAGCTATCAATTAAAATGTCTCCCCCGCCCGTACGAGAATTACATAACATGTAAGACTGTAAGTTGTGACACATGAACGACGACATGTTGAAGTTTGGCTCTGGCCCTGAGACTTGCAAGGAGAACCAACGCAGTTAAGACGACCGCTCGCAAAAAGCGGAAAATTCCGAAAATTTTGGAAATTTGTGGTAAGTTCTGTGGGACCAAACTGCTGAGGTCATCGGTCCCTAGGCTTACACACTACTTAATCTAACTTTTACACTAAGGACAACACACAAACCCATGCCCAAGGGAGGACTCAAACCTCTGACAGGGGGACTCGCGCAAACGGTGGGAAGGCGCCTCAGACCGCACGGCTATACCGCGTGGCGGAAAATCCGGGTTCGAGCTCCTGTCCGTCACATATACTCATTGTCGTCATTCCATTACGCAGCCGATGGCTGTCCGCGTTCGCAAATGCAAATACATTTCAAGAAGAGCAACTTTTGAAATGTGATGCTACAGAAGAAAGCTAAAGTTAGATGAATAGGTCTGATAATTAATGAAGAGGTGCTGAATCGAAACGGGGAGAAAAGGAATTTGCGGCACAAGTTGATTAAACGGAGGGACTGGTTGGCCCTCAAACGTGAAAGAGCCTGAAGTGTCAAAGAATCGTCAGTTTCGTAATGGATGAGGAGTAAAAGTTCTACAGTGAAACAAAGAAGTGATTGCAGTAAGCGGGTTTTTATCGATGTAGACTGCAGTAATTATACAGAGATGAGGATGCTTATTACGGAGTAGACTTGTGTGGAGAGCTGCGTCAATCCAATCTTCGAACCAGCGACAACAGGGCACTATGCTGTGTACTTTCCGCCACATACAGTGCGTTGTCCTGCGTACTGGAAATGTAAATGTTGTCATAAGAAGTTAGGTTCAAATGGCTCTGAGCACTATGGGACTTAACTTCTGAGGTCATCAGTCCCCTAGAACCTATAACTTCTTAAACCTAACTAACCTAAGGACATCACACACATCCATGCCCGAGGCAGGATGCGAACCTGAGACCGTAGCCGTCGCGCTGTTCCAGACTGTAGTGCCTAGAACCGCTCGGCCACTCCGGTCGGCAAGAAGTTAGGTAGTAGAAGTTCGTTTACGCCGGTTTCATTACCGAGATGGCAGGACAGATAATGAGGGGGTTATCTTTCAGTGGTGGTCTCCCGGAAGGCAGAGCTCGCGGCTCGTCTTGCACGGCAGGGAATGGCGGGATAGCGTGTCGCCGAGCGGGAGGCATCCGGCGGCAGACGAGCGCATTGTCTGGGCCCGCTCGCCGTTAATCAGCGGCGGCGGCTGACGCGCTCGGAAATTGGCCTGCCAGGTGAACGGCGCAGCCAGTATCAGCCCGTGCCAGGAGATAACGGCGGCCGGGAAGCGCCCGCAGCCGGAGCCGCTCCTGCTCTGTACTCTGCTCTGCCCTTCACGTCCGCGCCCGCCGTCTCCTCGCGCGACAAGTGACTGGCAGATGGCGCGCGTCAACAGCGCCACTGACTGGCAGACGCTCGCAACATAGCGCCTCGTGGTCGACGCCCTTAACAGGACAAAGGCTGCATCAATATCCGATAACGTCAATGACATTTTATCGTGAGCAGCAGCATCGGCGTCTTTTTACCACATTTTTATTAGGCCCTTCCTTGTCCGTCTCTTTGTCTGGTCGGTATAAATTTTGCAACTGATTTTAAACTAACTTCCAGATAAGCTGGAGACTTGAATCTGTAAACATAGAACGTGATAAAAAATAAATATTGTGTGACTAGGGCCTCCCGTCGGGCAGACCGTTCGCCTGGTGCAAGTCTTTCGATTTGACGCCACTTCGGCGACATGCGCGTCGATGGGGATGAAATGATGATGATTAGGACAACACAACACCGAGTCCCTGAGCGGAGAAAATCTCCAATCCAGCCGGGAATCGAACCCGGGCCCTTAGGATTTACATTCTGTTATGCAGACCACTCATCTATCGGGGGCGGACATAGAATTTGACAAGGCAGTACTAACTCTGTTTCTTGTCTGTCTATTGGTCAGTTCGGTACAGTTCAATGCAACTGATTAGCAACTTGTTTCTAATTTTCTAATTTAAGCAGTGACGAACTGTCTTCGCATCCGCTATCTTTGTAACATATATTTCACTCTCGGGGTCACAAACCTTTTCTTCTTCTTCTTCTTCTTCTCGCCTTCTAAGAGACTTGAAGATCCCTCGCGATCTCACATGTTGCCTCCAAATGCTTTTGTCTCGTGAGACAGTGCTACCAAACCAGAGTTACTAAACACAGCCTACCGAAATTCTTTCACCGAAGAAGACGAAGTAAATATTCCAGAATTCTAATCAAGAACAGCTGCCAACGTAACTTAGAAGAAGATAACATCGGAATAGTAAGCAATTTAAATCACTTAGCCGGCCGCGGTGGTCTAGCGGTTCTAGGCGCTCAGTCCGGAACCGCGCGACTGCTACGGTCGCAGGTTCGAATCCTGCCTCGGGCATGGATGTGTGTGATGTCCTTAGGTTAGTTAGGTTTAAGTAGTTCTAAGTTCTAGGGGACTGATGACCAGAGAAGTTAAGTCCCATAGTGCTCAGAGCCATTTGAACCATTTTTTAAATCACTTAATAAGAGCAAATCTTCTGGTCCAGACTATGTACCAATTAGGTTTCTTTCAGAGTATGTTGACGCAATAGCTCCATAATTAATAATCATGTACAACCGTTCGCTCGACGAATGATCCGTAACCAAAGACTAGAAAGTTGCACAGGTCACACAAAAATTCAAGAAAGGTAGTAGGAGTAATCCGATGAATTACAGGCCCACATTATTAACATCGATACGCAGCAGCATTTTGGAACGTCTATTGTGTTCGAACATTATGAATTATCTCGAAGAAAACCGTCTACTGACACACAGTCAACACGGATTTAGAAAACATCGTGCGAGTAAAACACAACTAGCTCTTTACACGCATAAAGTGTTGAGTGCTATCGACAACAGATTTCAAATCGATTCCGAATTTCTAGATTTCCGGAAGGCTTTTGACACACAAGCGGTCTGTCGACAAATTGTGTGCTTCTGGAATATCGTCTCAGTTACGTGACTGGATTCGTGATTTCCAGTCAGACAGGTCACAGTCCATATTAAATGACGGAATGTCATCGAGTAAACCGAAAGTGATTTCTGGCGTTCCCCAAGGTAGTGTTATAGGCTCTTTGCCGTTCCTTATCTATATAAACGAATTGGAGACAATCTGAGCAGCCGTCTTAGGTTGTTTGCAGATGGTTGGTTGGTTGGTTGGTTGTTGGGATGTTTAAGGGGGACTAAACAGCAAAGGTCATCAGTCCCCGTTTGCAGATGACGCTGTCGTTTATCGACTAGTAAAGTCATCATAAGATCAAAAACAAATTGCAAAACGGTTTAGAAAATATGTCTGTATAGTGCGAAAATTGGCAATTGACCCTAAATATCTAGAAGTATAAGGTTATCAACATGACTGCTAAAAGGAATCCGTTAAACTTCGTTTACACGATAAATCAGTCATATGTAAAGGCCGTAAATTTAACTAAATACCTAGGAATTACAATTACGTCCAACTTAAATTGGAAGGAACACGTCGAAAATGTTGTGGGGAACGCAAACCAAAGACAGCGTTTTATCGGCAGATCTACTAAAAAGAATGCCTGCACTACGCTCGTCCCTTCCCTTTTAGAATACTGCTGCGCGGTGTGGGATCTTTATCAGATACACTGACGGAGTACATCAAAAAAGTTCAGAGAAGGACAGCACGTTTTGTATTATCGCGAAATAGGGGAGAGAGTGTCACTGAAATTATACAGGATTTGGTTCAAAATCGTTCAAATGGCTCTGAGCACTATGTGACTTAACATATGAGGTCATCAGTCTCCTAGACTACTTAAACCTAACTAATCTAAGGACATCACACACATCCATGCCCGAGGCAGGATTCGAACCTGCGACCGTAGCAGCAGCGCGGTTCCGAACTGAAGTGCCTAGAACCGCTCGTCCACATCGGCCGGCACAGGATTTGGGATGGACATCATTAAAACTAGGGCGTTTTTCGTTGCGAAGGAGTCTTCTCACAAAATTCCAATCACAAACTTTCTCCTCCGAATGGGAAAATATTTTCTTGACGCTGACCTACATAGGGAGGAACGACCATCATGATAAAATAAGGGAAATCAGAGCTCGCACGGAGAATTATAGATGTTGGTTCTTTTCGCGCGCTGTACGAGATTGGAATAATAGAGAATTGTGAAGGTGGCTCGACGAACCCTCTGCCAGGCACTTCAGTGTGATTTACAGAGTATCCATTAGACTTAGATGTAGATGTTACTTCTTGCCAATTATTTACGTTCATCCTGTTGGATATTCTTTTAATTTCATTTCGCCATGTACTGCAGTGTATCTTCCTTGGTTCCTTACCAGAAGTCTTCTCCTTGAATATTCTTGAAAACACTTGCTTCTCTTTCATTCTCATCAGATGGGCTGCCCACTGAAGTCTTCTAGAATTTGTTATGTTCTTTACTGTTACTTATCTTGACAGCACGCGAATTTATGTGTTATATTTTCTCTTCCAGCCACAAGTGAGATATTCGTAATCCTGGAATTTTCCGTAGCAGGCTTATTGGCTCTGTGTACAAACTCCAACCTGGAGGACCGGGTGTTTTATCTGTTAGGGGTCTTCCTCCTTTAGCCTTAGTAGTTTGCACTACCCACCACAAAGCAGCAGTACTGGTTTGGGTCCACCCTTAGCATTTTATTTCCTCAGTACCCCTCGTAACTGTTGGGCATTCCCATCCACCAAGATTATTATTTCTTATGGTGCAATATCGCTGTGCAGCCTTTGACGTACAGCGTTAGTCCACGATTTCGTCACTGATTCGCTCAGACCGTGCGAAAGCGTCACGGAGATTCATCCAACTATATTTGCCTAGGTTACAAGAGGGGCGTTGTGCGTCACGGAGTGGTTCGTTGTAAAAATTCCGAGAGCGTACGTTCCTCGAGGAGCAACCAAAGGAGGAATTGACAGTTTCATGTAAAGTACCCTATGCCACACACTATACAGTGGGCTGGGAAGGGAGATTAGATGTAGAAGTGGATGCCACAGGTTTTCTGTGTTAAAAATTGTAGTCCCCATTTACCCATACGTTTCCATTACAACTTTATTGAACCAACATGAGCCAATGCAACATGTTATTTACAGTAAGAAAACTTAAAATCATCCTCCTAATACAAAAAGTAAACACAAATGTCTTTTATAACTGCTTGAAAACAGAAAATGTTCAGTCTGAACGTCTGGAGATTACAGATTCTCATAAAACTGCTCGTGATGTAATGTACTTCCCTTCTTGTCTTTCGAGATTTCTTAGCGATCCGATCCATTGTATAGCAATTTCAAAGCTGGAGAGTATGGGAAACTTAGTTTGTACTTCATCATATAATATCTAAATACGCCACTAACGGTATCTAGCAGAGGGTACCACCATGATTAGCCGCATTTCCCGACCCTTGAGCGAATGTTGCAGAATAGCTGTCACTCCTCTGTTATGTCAACCGAACTGATTACCATTCTGGAAGCCATGATTTCCACGCAGATAACCACAGAAGACACAACAGTCATTATGTCATAGAGTATATCAGCCCTAAAACTGATTAGAAACCATAATAATAATTGTACCAACCGCATAGTTACTGCAATTATCGAAGTTATGTTTCGGGTGCAGAGGAACCACCGCAACATCGTGATGGTATGGATGAAAGGCCACTTTGGGACACCTAAAAATGAACAAACAGTATCTGAATGTGATAAACTCCCTCTCACAGATGTGATACCAAAGCTCAGAAAGCAGTCCTCATTGGACAAGCAAGAGGAATGGGCGAGGACATCTAAAATCCAAGGCATTCACTAGGCACTAATTCGTCTCACGATTTCAAGAGTACCATGATATAAGAAGATACAGTCATCGAGGAGCTTCACGATAGTTATAGCGTGGCTGAAATTTAATCATCGAAGTTCAACAAGCACCTCTATCTGCTCAACGTAGGCGTCACGCCTTTATGTGTTTGCGGAGAGGAAGACGCTCCAAACCATATATTCCTACAGTGACCTCGAAACATGTTATCTCATCAACGTCAGTACGAGTTATCTTCGGGCGCTTGGTCATCAGTTCCCAAGTAGACTCCAAATCTTGTTCGCCTCCAACGATATAATAACGTACAACATACTGCAAGAGTTCATTAACAGTGCCAACATCTAGATATAGCTCCCTGCACTGCTAATGTAGTGCTATTAGTAGTACGTTAGCCAGGAGAAAATCAAAGCCCAATTAATTGACAATATTCCCATGTGCTACTCAGCAGGATGTGGAACGCTCAGCCTATAAATGTATGTCACTATATTTCTCCTTCATGTGCCAGATTACTGGTGTATCTGAAAATATGATTGTAATACCAAAACCTGGTTATTTTATAATGTTCTCATAATGTGAATATGATGGAACTCATAAACCTGCACAGATACTGAGTTCTGTAACTACAGCTTTTGAAACAATTCTTACAGAACATACAAAAGAACATTTTGCTGTTAATTTAGAAACATATTCATTAATATGGATTGAATTGGGAATATATCAAATGTGTACCAACGGTGTTTTATCATTTTTTGTACCGTTACCAGCAGAATTTTCACAGAATGCTACCTCTGTGTAGCCTTTGTTACATTTTCGTCTTGTTTAGTCGTTTCAGCGTAATGAAGTAAAATTTGTTCTACGTCGAGTCTGTCCTTTGTTTAGCCTATGTAACTTCGATACCAGGGTACGACTTAAATTATTGTACACTCTGCATAGTCAAAATAAACTGTAGAATCTGACAAAACAAACTGTAGGATCACATTTCCAGCGCTGAGATGGCTTCATGAGCACGTACCGAAAGCCAATAAATAAAAAATTTTATAAAATAAAAAATAAACAGATGACAATATGCCTTCGTATGGTCTATAATTTGTCATCCTTTCGAAGACAGTGAACGATTTTTGTGACGATCTGTAGATCACTTAAGTGCTGTTTGTAACAACAGAATGGTAAGTTTGAAGGCATTCGGAATGAAGGAAGTGTGAGACGAGAGCAAGCGATGCTGAAGGGGGAACCGCAGCGGAGCATTGAGAGGATACAGTTGTTTAGCCTCATCAGGCAATGTACCAGCAACTCAGGTAACTAGCGTCGTCTAAATCTACACATTTAGAGGTCGGTATCTCTCAAAATCTCTCGGTATTTCTCAATAAAGGCAGAATATCCCTCAGTAAAGGCAGAACTTCTCGGATCGCAACGTCATTGTCATTATGGTGTACTTAGTTCTTTTACCCACAACTAATGTCTCACGGTCTCCAGATGACCAGTTTGCCAGAGATAAACCACAAGATATGCAACCGAAGTATTCAACAGTAACTACGACACTAACGTGTTGTTGAAGTAACGGACACGAGTTTGTTTGATGATATCTCATGTAGTCGACAGCTGCAGTACCGCCATTCGTCCATCACTTATTACACAAGAAAAGCGCAGAAAAATAAAATATGTAGAAGGGCAGTAACAGATGAATGAAAAACATGATACATGAAACAGAAAGGTATAGTAATATATCAAGCGGTAGGTGGCCACACTAAGTAACGAAACGAAGAGTTTATCGTGTGGAAATAATTATTGCAAAACAACTTTTGTGTCATCTGTTCTTGTTCACTGCCCAAGAGAGTTTTGTGTACAAGACACCTGCTCATGAAGATGTGTCGCTTCTTGCATCACAGTCACTTGAGCCGATATGATGAAGTTTATCACCATCTTTCTTTAGGCTTGGCGGATCTGAGATCTGAACGGGCTGATGCAATATCTAATTGACCTTCAAAAAACAAAGAGACTAATTATTAACGTTCATGTCTGACTGGAGAGTCTTCTCATTAAGATAGCCAGCCATCAGATTTCCAGGAGACAGAATCTAATCAAATCGCGTGACTACGGAGTGTCTGCCTCAGTTGTGGGACAGGTTTTGTGAATTCCTGCAAGAAACGTAACTGGTGGAATCATCGAGTAAAACTGAAGTGAAAACTTTCGTTTCTCAAGGCAGTGTCCTCTGCCGTTCCTAATCTATGTAAGCGATTTAGGAGACAATCTGAGCATCGCTCTTAGTTTGCAGATGACGTGTCGTTTATCGTGTAGTGAAATCATCAGATCAAAACCAATTACTTAATGATTTAGATTAGATATCTACATGGTGCTAAAAGTGGTGGTTGATCCTAAAAATGAAAAGTATGAGGTTATCTACATGATTACTCATAAAAATCGTTTGATTTTCGATTACGAGATAAAGCACACAATTCTGCTAAGTACCTGGGGAGCACAATTACAAACAACTTAAATTGGAACGATCACATAAATAATATACTGGAGAAGGCGAGCCAAACACTGCGTTTCATTGGCAGAACACTTAGGAGATGCAACAAATGCACTAAAGGGCATGCCTACATTGCGCTTGTCTGTTCTCCGATAGAGTATTGGTATGCGGAATGGGATACTTACGAGACAGGATTGACGGAGGACATCGTTAACGTTCAAAGAAGGGCAACTCGTTTTGTATTATCGCAAAACAGGGGAGAGAGTGTCACGGATACGATGCGGGGTTTGGTATGGCAATCGTTAGAACAAAGGCGGTTTTCGTTGCGACGAGATCTTTTCATGAAATTTCGATCGCCAACGTTCAGCTCCGACTGGGAAAATATTTTTTTACGCCCGCTACTTAGGGAGAAATGATCGGCGTAGAAACATTAGAGACATAACAACTCGCACGGTAAGTTCCAGGTGCTCGTTTATAGCGCTCGATGTTCGATAATGGAACGGTAAAAAGTACGAAAATGGTTCCATGAACCTGAGTAGTCATGTAGATGTTTATAATCAGAAGATTAAGATGAAGTATGATTTCTGTAGAGTATAAAATGCACTGTTGATATCATTCTTTATAAACATGCAACTTCTTGAAGACTCCAGTATTAACAAATCTTGCTGGTGCCTGCAAATAGAAAAGAATGTTTATTTCATCTCACTGAAGTTTGTATCTACAGTGTTATTTTGATATAAGGCACAATTTATGGTGAAATAAACATTCAAAGCAGGAGCTCGTTTTTAAAGTATAGCTTGTTTTTATTCATTACACGACCACTGCGAAATATTGCGAGCAGGTTAATGCAGTCTCTTCTATTTTCCATTGTGTGTGTTGCTGTGATACAACGGAAACGAAGTTGAGTAAAAACGAAGAGTTCTAATTTGATACCTCGTGGCACTAATAGCGCATTCGTTATCGGCAGTAATCTATAGCTGAATCCATGAAAGATGGCAGGACGCGCAGATTCACGCAATGTAGAGGCACAGGAGGGGATTGCAGCGTTGCCGCTTGCAAACGACAGATGCGCCACGCGCATAGAGATGCAGAAGCAAACAGTTCGTAAGTTTGTATTTAGGGGTGGCAGGCAGCAGAGAAAGTTAAGCCCCAACCACCACGACCACATAAATACCGCAGTGAGATGGCCAGATCGAAAGGAATAAGATATGCAAAGTGGGCTGGCACAATAAATTGCATTACGTGTTTCGTCGAATATACGTACATGGAAGTACGAATGCGTATGTCCAATGGCAAAATTAAAGTTTGCAATTTATTATTTTCACAAAACACCAAAAAATATAGAACTACTGAAGACATGTAACGCTCTTACAACGCCCCAATGGACTACATGTGTCTTTCTCACTTGGGTTCGTATGGACTGTCTGGTAAGAAATGGCTCTGAGCACTACGCGACGTAACTTCTGAGGTCATCAGTCACCTAGAACTTAGAACTAATTAAACCTAACTAACCTAAGGACATCACACACATCCATGCCCGAGGCAGGATTCGAACCTGCGACCGTAGCGGTCGCTCGGTTCCAGACTGTAGCGCCTAGAACCGCACGGCCACTCCGGCCGGCTGTCTGGTAAGAGTCCCGTGATTTAAGAATGCTGCGCACCCTTTATGCAGAATGTAACTACAGCCAATATGGACATAGTCTACCGCACATCACGTGTTACACTGGCGTCCGAAATTAAAGCAACAAACTGCCATGTACCCATCCTGTGTCTAATTCGCGAAATAATAATACAAATCGTCAACCAGATGTCCGTACGATCGTGTTCTGCACACAAGATGGCATTCTGGCCAACGGACAACCATGCCAACGATGATGTCAGGGGACCTATGAAACGGGGTAGGCCGGCCGTGGTGGCCGAGCGGTTCTAAGTGCTACAGTCTGGAACTACGCGATCGCTACGGTCGCAGGTTCGAATCCTGCCTCGGGCATGGATGTGTGTGATGTCCTTAGGTTAGTTAGGTTTAAGTAGTTCTAAGTTCTAGGGGACTGATGAGCTTAGAAGTTAAGTCCCATAGTGCTCAGAGCCATTTCTTACCAGACAGTCCATACGAACCTAAGTGAGAATGACACATGTAATCCATTGAGGCGTTGTAAGAGCGTTACATGTCTTCAGTAGTTCTATATTTTTTGGTGTGGAGGGCCATAGAAAGAAAGGAAGCAGGACAATCAAATGGTTCAAATGGCTCTAAGCACTATGGGACTTAACATCTATGGTCATCAGTCCCCTAGAATTTAGAACTACTTAAACCTATCTAACCTAAGGACAGCACACAACACCCAGTCATCACGAGGCAGAGAAAATCCCAGACCCCGCCGGGAATCGAACCCGGGAACCCAGGCGTGGGAAGCGAGAACGCTACCGCACGACCACGAGCTGCGGACGAAGCAGGACAATCGCAAACTGAGTTGGCCCGATGGCTTAATGTGAATCGTTCTGTTGTTTCTCGGATGTGGCGATTGTAAAGGCACGACATTACCGTCTTTGTACTGCACGGCAACTGGCATCCATTCGACGCGTTGTATCGAGGCAAACGATGTGGAGAAGTCTTCGGCAGAGTGGCCGCCTTTATTGTCAGAGATATGATGTATGTCTACCTCTGATGCGTCTTCATAGACATCTAGAGTGGAGTCATCAACATGCCACCTGGACGGCCGAACAATGGGCCAACGTTGTTTTCATATATGAGTCGCGATTTAGTATGTAGAGTAATTCTCAACGGTTTCACATCTGGAGGGAACGTGGAACACGATTTCGAGACCCTAACATTGTGGAAAGAGACCGAGATCGGGGAGGATCAAATGGTGTGTGCAAGGAATGTGTTTACGACTCTAACCTCTCTTTATGAAATTGTATGGATTAATAGGCAAGGTTTAACTGTTGTCAGGTATCGTGACGAGATCTTGGGACCTCATCACCGGTTGTTGCGAGGTGCTGTGGGGTCAAATGTTGTACTGATGGATGATAATGCTAGATCTCATAGAACAAGGGTACTTGATGTTTTCTTGGAAACGGAAGATTAATTGCATGCATAGCGTGTCCTGCTAGCTCTCTCGACTTGAATCCCAGAGAGCATGTCTGGGATTCATTATGGAGACGGCTTGCATCACGTAAACATCCACCAACCACTCTCCAAAACTGTGAGCAGCTCTGCAGGAAAATGGGCTTTACTGCCTCAACATGAGACTGATGACATCATTTACAGCATGCCCCGTCTTGTCAGGCCTGTATTGCTGCCAGAGGTGGTCTCACCCCTTACTGAGCACATTAACCAGTTGTCGGAATGTGTATGCAAATCGGTTAAATTGGAAAAAAGCGAGGAACATTCTTTTCTACCGTTATGCATGTTGCAGCTGATTACGTTCTGTATTCCGTCTTATGCGCATGTGGTAAAAGTTTTATTTAGACAGTCTAAATTAGACCGGCGCATTTCGCTTTATTTTAAAGCATTCCGATCAAAACAAAGTTGACAAAGTACACAAAGCGAATTGTGGACTCATAAACACTAAAATATATTGTGTATCAATGAAGTGCAGAGTGCTAAAAAAAGAATGTCTTTGATTGTGCCTGCCGTACGCAAACAGCAGTTACTTGCTAAAGTACAGATCAGTCGAGACAAACGATAAGTATGATCTTAACATCACAGCTGTGCACAGAACTACGACAGGTAATCAAGTAACTCGGCGATGTAGAAGCCAAAATACTGAAGATGATTCAAAATAAAGGAAAACTCATATGGTCTAAATAAGAGTTTTATGACAATCACAAAAGGTAGAATATATCCCAGTACTACTGGTAAAATTGTGACTGCGGAAGAAAAGGTGAAGGAAAAAAGACAATACGGATACTGTATGCGTGCTTCACCTTTCATTTTTCAGTCGCCTCGACCGTCGTTTATTGCCGCAGTCCGTGTCGGCGTCAGACTCATCTGGTCCTAGCGTGATGACGACAGGATCAAGCAGACTGTCAATTAAAATTTCCCTATTCATGTCCTCCTCCTGTAGCCTTTCTGCGTGCCGAACACATTCAAACCATGCTGAAGGAGTTAAGCTGTCAAGTGCTTCGTGCAAAGGCCTTCCTGTATCAGCAGTTAATGTCGTCTGTCGTCCTACGACACACTCTTCCACATGTGCCCGTATGAGCTCTTTCCGATTATACTAACAATGATATGGCAAACGCAAAACTGTATGTCCAAGTTGCTGTGCAATACAATCGATTTCATAAACCTCTACACGAGGTTTAAGCAACCTTACAAGAATGAACAATTCAGCTCGAGTCTGGTTGGCAGTGTGCGGTATTTTTGTACTTACTCGCATTGTCCATAACAATCACTGAGCTTGCAAGCGAGTAAAGGAGAAACTGTTTTCTAAATCATAATTTAAATGTCTCTGAGTTCATTTCAGAATGATAATCCCCAGAATGCCTCTTTTTTTTCCCGGAACACAAATTAGCTTTCTGAAATGAATCCGTCAGCAGAACCTCAGTGAAGCACCATTATTCGTCCACCTTCACAAACTGGTACTTTAAACAACCCGAACGCTCCCTAAGTTTCCAAGACGCTTTCTTCGTATGATTGTGGCTTACCCATGTTTTGTCCAAGTAATAACTGTTGTGACTGCCCGATTTTCTTATTTCATGAATACATCTTAAGAATTCCGACCCTGAAGCAGCGATATCACAACGTTCCATCAAAAATTTTGTTTCGTCATTTGTGTGTACATATTTGAACCCAATGTTTTTCAGTATTCTTCGCACTGAAGTAACACTGCCTTTAACATTTAAAGTCGAGTGTGCCGTCCCACTGAAAAGGTCCCTGGACACAGGTTCGGATTGGAGGAGGATGTAACAGGAAATAGGTCATGTTCTTATTAAGGAACCGCATCGACATTTGACTCGAGTAATTTAAGAGAAATACGAAAAATAAAATTTGGGTGGGAAACGCGCTCTTCCTGAAAACGTGGAAGGACTATTGTGGAAACTGGCGTGTGAAAATTGATACAGTATATCGCTTATCATCACTGTCAGAGTACCTGAGGCAACGGTGTATATTACGTCTACGTCTATGTGATTACTCTGCTATTCGCAATAACGTGTCTGACAGAGGGTTCAATGAACCACCTTCAAGCTGTCTCTCCCCAGTCAGTACTAGGATGCCTTCTGTTACATACAGCCTCTTTTAATTATGTCAATGATCTGTCAGTGTCAAAAACGCCAACTTGCACCATCGTTTGGAGTCCATGTTAACTTGTGTGTCCCCCTGTGACTGGCTGGGTGAGTCAGTTCTGAGCTCAGAGGAAAGCAACGGCATTCCATCTGCAGTAGGACCATATCCAGTACAACGTTGCGCTATTCAAATCAACCTTCCAGTTGAGGACAGCTTACTGACACTGTAGCCTGTTCTCGACAATGATAAGAAAGGAAAACCACGGTGTCAGTTACGAAGTTGAGTGCGGATGTCTACAGCTCTGGTGTGAAGAAACTTACTGTCAAGTCTATTGCTTATACCACCGACTAAATTGTTGCCGGCCGTTGTGGCCGAGCGGTTCCAGGCGCTTCAGTCCAGAACCGCGCTCTTGCTACGGTCGCAGGTTCGAATCCTGCCTCGGGCATGGATGTGTGTGCTTTCCTTAGGTTAGACAGGTTTAAGTAGTTCTAAGTATAGGGGACTGATGACCTCAGATATTAAGTCCCATAGTGCTCAGAGCTATTTGACCCATTTTTGAACTAAATTGTTGTGACGTGTGAGAGTTATCTGAAGGCAGATGATGCATTTTTGCGCTGCCCTCTGGCGCAGGAAACAAAATGTGCTGGTAGCACTAGATTGAAAGTAAAATGTTGTCTAAAATAATTATTTTAATGAGCTACGTAAATTGACGTTTTTATCTGCATGTGAAGCTCAATACAGTGACAGAAAAAATAACAAAATGCTTCCCGCAAACCTATTGCCGCTTGATTCCGTAGAATGCGCAATTCATTGTTTTAGTTCTTGTTCAACATTCTCGCGATACGGCCCTCGTATCTGCTTGCTGTATCCGTTTGTATTTAATCAGGCGCAATACTGTTCTAACCTTTTCAGCGAAAATATGTAAATTTTCTGTTCAGCTGTTGTCACTTATGCGTAGTACTTACAATACGTAGTAAACTGTTTTGTATATGCGTTGGGACACTGGAGAAATTTTTAACAATGCCACTGGAAATAACCGGTGATATACTACACTACTGGTCATCAAAATTGCTACACCAAGAAGAAATGCAGATGATAAACGGGTATTCATTGGACAAATATATTATACTAGAACTGACATGTGATTACATTTTCACACAATTTGGGTGCACAGATCCTGCGAAATCAGTACCCAGAACAACCACCTCTGGCCGTAATAACGGCCTTGATACGCCTGGGCATGGAGTCAAACAGAGCTTGGATGGCGTGTACAGGTACACCTGCCCATGCAGCTTCAACACGATACCATAGTTCATCAAGAGTAGTGACTGGCGTATTGTGACGAGCCAGTTGTTCGGCCACCATTGACCAGACGTTTTCAATTGGTGAGAGATCTGGAGAATGTGCTGGCCAGAGCAGCAGTCGAACATTTCCTGTATCCAGAAAGGCCCGTACAGGACCTGCAACATGCGGTCGAGCATTATCCTGCTGAAATGTAGGGTTTCGCAGGGATCGAATGAAGGGTAGAGCCACGGGTCGTAACACATCTGAAATGTAACGTCCACTGTTCAAAGTGCCGTCAATGCGAACAAGAGGTGACCGAGACGTGTAACCAATGGCACCCCATACCATCACGTCGGGTGATACGCCAGTATGGCGATGACGAATAGACGCTTCCAATGTGCGTTTACCGCGATTTCGCCGAACACGGATCCGACCATCATGATGCTGGAAACAGAACCTGGATTCATCCGAAAAAATTGGCGTTTAGCCATTAGTGCACCCAGTTTCGTCGTTGAGTACACCATCGCAGGCGCTCCTGTCTGTGATGCAGCGTCAAGGGCAACCGCAGCCATGGTCTCCGAGCTGATAGTCCATGCTGCTGCAAACGTCGTCGAACTGTTCGTGCAGATGGTTGTTGCCTTGCAAACGTCCCCATCTGTTGACTCAGGCATCGAGACGTGGCTGCACTGTCCGTTACAGCCATGCGGATAAGATGCCTGTCATCTTGACTGCTAGTGATACGAGGCCGTTGGGATACAGCACGGCGTTCCGTATTACCTCCTGAACCCACCTATTCCATATTCTGCTAACAGTCATTGGATCTCGACCAACGCGAGCAGCAATGTCCCGATACGATAAACCGCAATCGCGGAAACGTGATGGTACGCATTTCTCCTCCTTACACGAGGCATCACAACAACGTTTCACCCGGCAATGCCGGTCAACTGCTGTTTGTGTATGAGAAATCGATTGGAAACTTTCCTCATGTCAGCACGTTGTAGGTGTCGCCACCGGCGCCAACCTTGTGTGAATGCTCTGAAAAGCTAATCATTTGCATATCACAGCATCTTCTTCCTGTCGGTTAAATTTCGCTTCAGTAGCAAGTCATCTTCGTGGTGTAGCAATTTTAATGGCCAGTAGTGTATTTTGTAGTTAAGTTTCGGGCACTGGAAGAAAGTTTTAACATTGCCACTGGAAATAACCGGTGATATCTACAATCGAATATTACCATTTGCTAAATACTTCTCTGAAATCTGAAGCACGCGTTTGGAATCTCCACGCCAGCCCTCCACATAACCTTCAGAGTTATATCAGTGCCGACCTGTCACTTGCTGCTAACCTAGCGTTGGAAATACCCACGATATGAGGGGAGGGGCACTTGCGATAACAAACACATGACACACTACCTCAGACGCGGACTCTGTCCTACGTCTGCAGAGGCAGGACTGCCCTTGAGACGCTTGTGGCCGTAAACGACTCTGCTGTCGAGTGCTCAACGAGAAGAGGTACACTTGGGTCTGTAACTAGAGATACCAGCTTGTTCTTCAGCTCATTAGTGACACCGTCAAGTGCCAGAAAGCTACTACAATTCCTGTTTTGTCTCTCGTAGTTGAGAACAACTGTTATTGTAATGCGCCCAAAATTTTAGGATATGCAGGACCTGAACAGTAACAGACGCTGCTCTCACTATAGCAAACACTGATGTGGCAACAGTCATGAGACAGAGATATGCGCACATACTGGTGGCGATAGCATCGCGTACACAGGTATAAAAGGTAAGTGCATCGGCAGATCTTCATTTATACTCAGGTGATACATGTGAAAAGGTTTCCGACGTTATTATCGCCGAACAAAGAGAATTAACAGACTTTGAACGCAGAATGGTAGTTGGAGCTAGACGCTTCGGACATACCACATAGGAAATCGTTAAGCAGTTTAATATTCCGAAATCCATAGTGTCACGAGTGTGCCCAGAATACCAAAATTTAGCCATTACCTCCCACCACGGACAACGCAGCGGCCGACGGCCTTCAATTAACGACCCGGAGCAGCGGCGTTTGCGTAGAGTTGTCAGTGCTAACAGAAAAGCAATACTGCGTGAAATAACCACAGGAATCAATGTGGGACTTACGTCGAAAGTATTTATTAGGGCATTGTGGCGAAATTTATCGTTAATGGACTATGGCAGCAGAGGACCGGGATGTTTTATGTGTACTACGACTGTCTATGTGTAGTGCTGTTCCTGTGGAATAGTGCGGAAGTTTTGTAAATGTCTGAGGATTGTATAACTGAGGCTGGACTTGGGTGTCAACCCAGTATTCCCCTAGTGGAATGTGGGAAACCGCCTAAAAACATAACTAAGCTGGACGGCACACCGACCTTCGTCGTTACTCGCCGGGTGGATTCGATCCGGCGCCGGCGCACCTCCCCATCCTTGAAGCGGTGTTTATATGCACGGCTACCAGGGTGTGTCAGCTGTCGTAGCAGCATGTACCTCCACGTAAACCACACACTGTCGTAATCTCACCCACGTATACTTTATCGAGTGACAAAATGGAAAAAAAAGTGGATCACACTGAAAGCATGAATTCGTTGGCTCACTGCTGCAACAAGGACATGGAAATGTGATTGCTAGTGACTGAAAGTTCCATTTCCTCTCTAGTCAATATCCATTCCACTCAGGCCACTGCTGAGTGAAAAAAGGAATGGGCATTTTGCTCATATCCTATCATGGATGTTAAGGATTCGCTGGGAAATTACGATAAAAACTTGCTTTATTCTCTTCCCTAACATTTAACTCGCTGGTGGAGATATCAAATTTAACACATCCTATCGCTACATTGTCATGGGATCTAATGTAGTAAAGAAATTAAACATGAATGAAAAGAATACTAAGCCGATAGAACGATGTGCCTTTTGCAACCCCTTTCTATGGGCAAATCTTGTGCGACTGGAGATTTTTAGTAAGAGTATCAGGATATGTAGCTGCAGTATCCTTCAGGGGAGTACGAAATAACAAAGAAACGAATCGCTTCGGCTGAAAAATGTAGCTACGACCCTTAGTTTATATTTCCCGACATTGCGTGATTTATTTCTGACCAGAGATAGCAGAGTAACCATAGTTTCGTTTTCAATTCAATATATATATATATGGTAACAGCATAGTCCACTACATACAGTCACAACACTCTCTGCAGCAAAAAATGTTCCCGTTTGGCAGCTGGAGTGACACTGGCATCCTCAGGAAAACGTTTGTTTTTATCTCTTTTTACGTGATTTACGAAATATTTATTTTTTGCATTGAAGAGTTTGTGTAATATCAGAAGACAAGAATGATTGTGAATTAAACTTAAAAACAGCCAATTACTCATGAATAAATACTTTGGAATAGGTGTATAGTTGCAGATTATTCCACTGAAAGCAAGAGAATATAACCACGTATTTCATGCATGAGCAACATTTATTTCCGATGTTCTTGTTCGTATTATAATTGATACTTTCTTTGGCAGGTAACAATATTGTATGGTGTCCAATTATTCGCAGATTCTTACACTTTATTCGACTTTCTAACACACGAATATTTTTGTAACTGTAATTACTTTTGCCTCAAAAACGAATGTGTTGAGACTCTTGCCTTTTTTGGCTTAGATATAGCAATTGATGTGGACTTAGTATAATCTATGTAGGGAAACAGATTAATTGCTTTTGTTGTTTTATTATCCTCTTTTGCTACAGTTGTCGTGGCTTAGTTGGTACGTTAAATACGAGTGTTGTTTGTATTGCATTCCATACAAGCTTTCTACGTTCCACATTCACTGATTTGATAGCGTAGAAAACTTCATATTGTTGAGTAGATATACGATGTCTGCCTGCAAAATGTCAGGTCTTCTGCTGTTTACTAGCCATTATTAACACAAAATGACATTCTTCGGTAAATATCTGTAGGTTACAAGAGAATCGTAAATAAACTGCCCTGTAACGTACCGTTCCATATCTCTCAGGGTCATTAAGAGACCTACAAAAAGACAAATCCTTCTTATTGGTATAATTTATTGAAGCCACAGAGCTCCCGTTTGTAAAAACCATTCTACACACCAATACAAACAATTACGATTCATATTCACTTTCACAGGATTTCGCCGAACTCAACAGTACAACTTGCTGACTGCTCGGCGAGCCGCTATCACCTTGGGTAACAAAAACAAGACGGGGTGTCGCGACTGCAATGTTGGAGCGTGGGAACACCAACAACCCAGAATATCAAGAGGCATTTGGGCAAATAACTAAGGATTATTGTTTTCACTGCTGTACGCTAACAGAAATCGGATTTGATACTTCGATGGGAAATATTCCGTGGTCTATCACTGAAAATATTACTACTGGAATAATGTCATGGGTAACGGAAATAGGCTTACACTTCATTGTGTCGAATGTACTGCAACATCGTGCAACATAGATACCGAAGAAGTAAGCTGACGGAGGTGTCGAGATACAGGACTAGAATACGGTATATGTGCGGTCAAAACCCCATTGACTATCCAGATTTACGTTTTACATGGTTTGCTCCAAACGCTTATATCCGCAGCCGAGAGCTTCTCCTTGGAAATAGCATGGTTGATTTCCTCCGTATCCTTGCCCAATACGAGCTTCTGGCCTGATTCTAATGACATAGTGGTCGTCGAAGCGTTAGCTCCAAATCTCAATTTTTACTTTTTAGATGGAAGCGAGGATGCTTAAGCTTAGCAAACCGTCTAGTCGAGATCGTAGAGCTTCACTCAGAAAAAAATTACGGGGGCTATAATTGGAGATGGCACTGAATGGTGGAGTTTGTATGATGCAAGCTGCTTCATCCACAAGCAAAGCTGTGCGCGATGAGAGCGTATCGGCTTACGAATGAATTGTTCACGTGCATGACGTGTGTTACATGTGTAGAATATGGACTCTGAAACATTTATCCTCTTTATGAGTGTGAAGTGTCTTTTCGTAACAATAGCAGTACGCATGCCATTCTTACGGCAATGACTGACCTCAAGACATGCCCATGTGGTCGGACAGTAACTTTCTTCTTAAATAATAACAACAATAACAAAAATTGGCTCCTATACGTGGTTAAAAAGTTTGTCAAGGAGTTGACAGACCAAATTTTTATCTTTACTATGTCGCTTCAATCTAGACAAGATTTTGGTTTTTAAATGATGTTCAGTATCGTTATATTGCAGGGTAATATCGTTTCTATCACTCGATGTCTAACCCCTGATGATACCAATCAATGTGATCCTTATTTCTGTACTTACTGACGAGACGAGATAACTGACTAACTATAACAAGCTACTACCTTTTTTTAAAACACTCTAAAAACCAGTAAGGCACTCTATTATTAGTTACTTTAATTGGGTATCTTGGATCATACATAACTTGCCGAATGCATCTGATGTTCGATCCACACAAATAGTGTGTAAAATATGATCCAGATAAAAAAATTATACGAAAATACATCCATCCCAGGGTTCAATCAAGTCAAAGGCACACGATTGGTTTTCTCCGTGCCTTTTATCGTAGCCCACGTTTCTTCTCGTACGGTCTTCGTTTTTCGAATGGTTCTGTTTTCCGGTAATTTCAGATTATTCTGTCTCTTAGCGTTCACGCCATCGACGTGTTATTTACATCGTGAACCTACACTCCATGGCTATCAAACAGAACATCGTTTGTCCCAGTAACAGACAGGCAAAGAAAAAACTATTGTTTGCCAGGCACTGACTGTTTATTCCGTATTTCCAATTCACGCTACGATCATCATTCTGTTTGCGTTTTGTAAGGAAACAAGTTGGAAATCTTCCTAATAGTGACTCACGATCATCTATTTCTCACATTAGCAATCAAGAAGAAATGCCTTAACACCTCTCAGTCTTGCTTTGTACGAAATTCGCTTCAGCACAAACTAACGTGCGGCAAGATAGGCGATGGTAACGATTTAAATATACGATGCACCTATGATGACAGACGTCATCTGCTTCTCCTGTCTAATTTCCCCCCCCCCCTTCAAAATGGTTAAAATGGCTTTAAGCACTATGGGACTTAACATCTGACGTCATCAGTCCCCTAGACTTAGAACTACTTAAACCTAACTAACCTAAGGACATCACACACATCCATGCCCGAGGCAGGATTCGAACCTGCGACCGTGGCAGCAGCGGTGTTCCGGACTGAAGCGCCTAGAACCGCTCGGCCACCGCGGCCGGCAAAAAAAGGAAGAATGAAGTAAACTGAAGTGGAAGGGATCTCGTCGTCGCAGCGTGTTAACGAAACTGCTCTTTCGCTATTAATTAATAATTTTCATGATTCATGAATAATGGTGTGCATGCAGTATTCCAACTAATTGCAAAAGTAAAAAAAAGTTTCTGAATAAATACTGGCTATGATTTAAGTTTGTGGTTTACCTCCATTATTTCAGGCTAAGTTCACACAATTACACACACGCGCGCCAACCCACAGCCACACACGCACACCTACCTTCCAAGCCACCCTCCCCTCCCCCCTCCCCTCACACACACAGCATGTCCAAAAACTCTGGGACAAACTATTGGGACAGATTCCTTATAAAGAAGTACGTAAGAAACGTCTAGTAAAAATGGGGCCTAAAATGCATATGTCAGAGCTATGACCGCTTGTTAATCTTCACTAGTACGAAACACATCTTTTCTACTGAAGAAGAGCTCATAGCCTTACAGTATGCATTTTAGACCTCACGTTTACTAGACTTTTTTTCTTGCTTTGGTCAATACTACCTCCTCCCAAAATATGAACAGCAAAGAGCTTGCAGTAGAAGAGAAGTGTTTCGCAGTATCGAAGATGAACTAGTGCTCATATCTCTTAAGACATGCGCTTTGGGCCCTTGTTTACTAGACATTTTTGCCTACTGGACGATCTTAGTAACAACAGTACCGGTACATAGGTTCCATTGTCAGAGGCATCAGAATCATTTTTGATTACAACTTTCGACTCGTTCTTTTCCCGACCTGGGTCCCATATCTCTAATTGATACATTCTAATTGGTAGATTTATCCTCCACCATCATCCCTGAAAGTTTGCAACATCAATATGGTGTGTGTGTGTGTTTGTGTGTACATGCCGGCACCTGTAATTTCGACGCTCTGTAACCTCGCTGGATTACGTTTCCGGACACGGATTTCTATCCTCATTTTGTTCATGAAGACACCTTCTACTTCCCCTCGATCTTTTTCTGTGTAATTCTGAAACACCATACGTATCTGCAGTGCAATAGTAATTCATCTATGCCAATCGTGAGCCGAAGATTAACACATAGAGCAGTTAAAACCATTTAATGAACTGCAATTGTCTCGTATTTCCTGTGACATAACAGTAGCCTACTTCCCCAGACGAGCAGTCCTGCCCAGAACTTTCAATATGAGCAAATGAAGTACAGTGCTTAAGGTACACCAAATAATTCTTGTAATTCAGTTAACGTTGGTGGCCCTGCCAGTGGTGTTGAGTAAGGAGGACGCTAATACCGGCCGTGGCCCGCTGGCGGGCGCGAGACGCGTGCGCCGCACGTGGCTGCCGTCGTTAGCTGGCGGATGTGTCTCACTGCCCTCTGTAGCCCCTGGCCCTCCAGCTGCCTTATTACTTCGCCGCATGCGATACCTGCGCGTCACCTAAGTGCGCTTATTTGTGTTCTGTTAGCGCCGAGCGCCGACCAAGTGCTATGCTCTCTACCACTACCTGCCGCGTACGGTAACTGGAACTCGAAACTCCTCTGTTCGTGATGAACAGAGCTGATCCCCCGCACACATCCTCCATTCAGGAAAGAGACTCAAATACTAAAAGATTCTGCATTACATTGGCAACCGTGTGCGGAGAAGCGACCCAAGCCCTCCAATTCTCTCTCTCTCTCCCCTCCCAACACAAAAAGGAGGAAGGAGGGAGAGAGGGGGGAGAGAGGGAGAGAAATACTATCAGCTATAATAGTTATTCTTGATGTTAAGCTGCATGTATGTATATTTTACGCACGTTGCAAATGACTGTACCTACGAAAAGCTTGAAAAGTTAATCGATGCTACTATAGCAAGAACAAAAGAACAATACTCTACGCATTTCTGTCAATATTATGTCCGTAAAATATATTTTGACAGCTGATATGCTACGAATACTGGGGGTTCAAGTTACGCTCTTCTACTCAAAATAATATTATGGAAGATAAACGAGAAGTAAAACATTTTCTGCACTGAAGTGCAATATCTGTTTCACAGACGACTGCGTTGTTCTTGTGACACCACACATAGTTAAATATCAGATTACACATTTCTGCCACAAATAAATATAGTATTTGTTTCATCTAAAGGTTGATTACTACAACAAACTTGCTTTAGAGTGTCATACAGAATTTTTTTTTTCTCTCCTTAAATAGCTTGAAGTGAATATCGGGATGACTCGTTCATGAGCTGACGACGGATTTTGTCCTGTACGTTTCACCAACTGAGCCAGTCGTAATGACTTTAAAGTCGACAAGGCTTTGTCTCTATTATATTCTTTCACTCTAATTAATGTTCTAGCTTTTAGGGTTACAATGGAGCAAAAAAAAAAAAATGGCAACACCAAGAAGCAGTTGCACGACATAAACTTAAGTTTGTAGGCATATTTCTAAAATGGCTCTGAGCACAATGGGACTTAACATCTGAGGTCATCAAACCCCTAGAACTTAGACCTATTTAAACCTAACTAACCTAAGGACATCACACACATCCATCCCCGAGGCAGGATTCGAACCTGCGACTGCAGCGGTCGCGCAGTTCCAGACTGTAGCGATTAGAACCGCTCGGCCACCCCCGCCGGCGTTGCGGACGTTACATGACATGCGTTCAAGTTCGTTTGTTGATCCTTTCACTCAGTTTTTTTTTATTACAGAGGCCAACCAGCTCTCTGGCCGAACACGCTGAGCTACCGCGCCGGCGCATATTTCTACATCTGAAGCATGATTTCTATTCAAATTTCGCACTAATTGCGTAAAAGAGTGAGGCTAGTAGCGCCACTATGAGAATGCAAATCAAGTTTACTTTGAATACACGCTGTAACGGTCGTGAACGTTAGTTATATTTGACATTGGAAATGGTGAGTTGATGTTAGTCGAAACTGCCTTTAAGGCGACAAAGACGCCATTATCAACACCACGCTGATGCTGCGATACTGCAGAAAGACTTGGCAGGAATGTAGCCACTCTATATGATACCTGGCAGCGGTAATCACGAGAATGTATGGCTACAAGAACACCGGATTCTGGACGGCCACTTGGCACTACTAAGAGGAAGGCCATCGTGTTCGCCGTAACGCTCTGACGCATCATGCCGCATCTGCAGCAGCAATTTAAGCAGCAGCGGCCCCACAGTGACACAATGAACTCTTACAAATGGGTTAATTCAAGGACAATTCCGAGGCAGGCGTCCTGTCACTTGCATTCCACAGACCCCAAACCACCGCTGTTTGCGACTTCAGTAATGTCAAGCGATATTTCACTGGAGGGCAGGGTGGGAGTCTGTTCCGTTTTCTGATGAATACTTGTTGTGCCTCGCTATCAGTGATGACCGTGTGTTGGCTAGAAGGAGGTCAGTTGAGGGCCTGGAAGTAACCTCTCTGCATGCAAGGCTCACTGCACCTACACCTGGAGTTGTGGTATGGGTTGTGGTTTCGAATGACAGCACTCTGAATGCAAATTTGTACGTCAATCTGGTGAATCGACCTGTTGTGCTGCCATTCCTGAACAGCATTCCAGGGGGTGCTTTCCGATACGATACCGCTCGCCCATATACTGCTGTTGTAACCCACCATGCTGCACAGTGTCGACACGTTGCCTTGGCCTGCTCGATCGCTAGATCTTTCTAGAATCGAACACATATGAGACGTCATCAGACAACTCCGGCGTTATCCACAAACAGCATTATCCGTCCCTGTATTGACCGACAAAGTGCAACAGCCATAGAACGTTATCCCACAAACTGACATCCGGAACTTGTACAACACAAAACATCTACATTTGCATGCTTGTATTCAACATTCCGGCGTTTACATCGGTTATTAATGTATCAGCGTTTCACATTTGCAATATCTTATCTCGGGCTTACATTAACCTGTGATCTTTCAATGTTAATCATTTAAACATGTTGCCTACAGAAATATATTCCCGAAATTTCCCCTACTTTAATTATAGTTCAGTGTTCCGAATTTTTCCGTTAGTGCGTTACATGTACTAAACGAATAAGAAAAGCTTATAATTGACATAAAACACTTCTGTTTCTAGGTTACGGCGTTCATAACACGGGGAGAATTTTGTTGTAACGACAGTGTCAAAATGTCATGTTAAGAGAGAGGGGAGGAAGAGAAGTTGGAAAATATTTCATCTACTTGTCCGAGGAGCATCAACCATCAATACCTAGCTTTTTATATTTTACGTATAGCTCTAACAGACAGTAGCACATGGTTACCTGCTTACGTTAGTGGGAAGAAAAAATAAATGGGTCATTAGACAATTACAGAAATGGGGACAAGGATGAAGAAGGAAATCGTTTTCAAAGGAACAGTCCCGGCATTTGCCACTAGCCGATTTCGAGAAGCCGCAGGAGCCTAAATTTGAAGGGACGGGGCCGTTCTGAATCCCGCTTCTTCCGAATGTGAGTTCAGTACCTCTACAGCTGCGGCACCTGTTTCTTTCGAAAGAGCAGTGAGGCCTAACGCTCTTAAAGATCGCATGCGTTAAGTCACGAGTTCGAGTTAAACCATACAATGTGTTGCGATTCATGGAGGGGGTTATGGACACTAGTGTAAGTCAAGTTAGGCCTAATTAACTAATCACATGATAAAGTGAATAATGATTCATCACACGAGCATGTCTTCATTACACAAATATAGACGAGCGATGCGTCTTCTCACGTCGTGTGTTTGCTCGGTACAGGATACACTTACAGACAGCAGCACAAGCTTTCTCCGTTATGGCTATGCATATTCATTTGTGTATTTTACCATAAAAAGGATTCAGTACCTTTACTTGTGTTGGAGAATGGGCAGTAGCGTTTACCAGAAAGTACACTTTGTGATCAAAAGTATCCGGACACCTGGCTGAAAATGACTTACAAGTTCGTGGTGCCCTCCGTCGGTAAAGCTGGAATTCAGTATGGTGTTGGCCCACCCTTAGACTTGATGACCACTTCCACACTCGCAGGCATATGTTCAATCAGGTGCTGGAAGGTTCCTTGGGAAATGGCAGCCCATTCTTCACGGTGTGCTCCACTGAGGAGAGGTATCGATGTCGTTCGGTGAGGCCTGGCGCGAAGTCGGCGTTCCAGAACATTCCAGAGGTGCTCTATAGGATACAGGTCAGGACTCTGTGCAGGATAGTTCATTACAAGGACGATATTATCGTCTAGCCACTCGGCCACAGGCCGTGCACCATGAACACGTGCTCTATCGTGTTGAAAGATGCAATCGCCATCACCGAATTGCTCTTCAACGCTGGGAAGCAAGAAGGTGTTTAGAACATCAATGCAGGCCTGTGCTGTGATAGTGCCACGCAAAACAACAAGGGTGCAAGCCATCTCCATGAAAAACACGACCACACCATAACACCACAGCCTCCGAATTTTACTGTTGACACTATACACACTGACAGATGACGTTCACCGGGCATTCGACACCCTGCCACCGGATCGCCACATTGTGTACCGTGATTCCTCACTGCACACAACGTTTTTTCACTGTTCAGTCATCCAATGTTTACTCTCATTATACCAAGCGGGGTGTCGTTTGGCATTTACCGGCGTGATGTGTGGCTTATAAGCAGCCGCTCGACGGCGAAACCCAAGTTTTCTCACCTCCCGTCTAACTGTCATAATACTGCAGTGGATCCTGCTGGAGTCTGGAATTCCTGTGTGATGGTCTGGATAGATGTCTGCCTATTACTGAATCACGACACTTTTCAACTGTCGGCGGTCTCCGTCAGTGAACAGACGAGGTCGGCCAGTACGCTTTTGTGCTGTACGTGTCCCTTCACGTTTCCACTTTACTATCACATCGGAAACAGTGGACCTAAGGATGTTTGGGAGTGTGGAAATCTCGCGTACAGACGTATGACACAAGCGACACCCAATCACCTGACCACGTTCGAAGTCTGAGAGTTCCGCAGAGCACTCCATTCTGCTATCTCACGATATCTAATGACTAATGAGGTCGCTGATATGGAGTAGCTGGCAGTTGGTGGCTACACAATGCACCTAATATGAGACCGCGCGGAGTAGCTGAGAGGTCTGGGGCGTCTTGTCACGGTCCGCGCGGTTCCTCCCGTCGGAGGTTCGAGTCCTTCCCCGGGTGTGTTGTCCTTAGCGTAAGTTAGTTAAAGTTAGATTAAGTAGTGCGTAAGCTTAGGAACCGATGATCTCAGCAGTTTGGTCCCATAAGACCTTACCACAAGTTAAAAAAAAGTTCCAAACCTAAAATGAAAAATGTATGTTTTTGGGGTGTCCGGATACTTTTGATCACGTAGTGTAGGTTACCTAGATCGGCTAACGTATAGAAGTACGGTAAAAATGTAACACAAGTAAACAATAACAAAAAAACATGGGTCGTTTCACAACATAAGTTACTTTAGGAATACAATGTTTATTTTGTTTTTATAAAACTTATACACAGCAGTTACTACTAACATCCCATCTTTTTTCTGAGGTCGTTGAGGAAGTATGCTAACTCAATTATTGAGGCATGAAAATGGAAAGCCGTACTACACAAAGTGATATGTAATAATTCTCACTTAAGAATTTCAGTACCGTATACTAGCAATAAATGTTGGGCTGTTTTAAGCCGACTGGAATTGTTTTCGGAAGGATGGAGGTTCTAAGCACCACCCGACGATCTTGATATAGTTTTTCTTTGGTTTTTCTGAATAACTTAAGGCAAATGCGGGGATAAGGCCACTACCTACTGCCTGTCGTATCCATGTCAAACCAGCCCTGTTACTATTTAAATGCTTTTTATGTTCATAAAGTCTAAAACCACGACATGTGCAGTATCCTCGTGAATGTGACCCACAGATGAACAACACTACTATTACCACTACTACTACTACTACGACTACTTCTACTACTGCTGCTTCAGTTACACATTATTCCAAAATCAAAACAGCAAGTTAAGGAGACTCATTCAACAGAGACTCCGAAATAAGATGTGTGTGCCGTGGAATAAGCACAATGAAATCGACATACGCCACCGTTTAAAACTATCCAAATTGTTTGTCAGTAGAGAAACTATAATCAAACTGATTTTGCAGTACATGAGTCTCGATCAGTATATATATACTATGGTAAAAAGTTGAATGATGTAAATTACCAAAGTTGAAACATATGCTACAATAACTTTTCTCGTATCCTGACAGGTTTTTTCGTATGCGCACAAAAAAATAACAAAGATAATTGCTAGAATTCCTCCCTTCTCTTTGAATGCACCATTTCACAAAATTACTTTGTATCCTGCAATTTAGGCACGTGTTAGCCGTTTCGAGTGTCCGGAGAGAGATAACGCTGCGGATGTAAACAGTATGCTTCTCGGAGTGGCTGGCACAATCAACTTTCCGATTACGCGATTACACATTGCAGATAAGGAGTCTTCTAAAGGAAAGCATCTTTAAAGCTCGCACGGAAGGTACCTCGGACAACTGAATATCCCGCGAAATTATTTCACTTAACAGGAAAAAAAGATAGCATCCAAATAGAAAGGGTGTCCCACATAACTCTGTCAAATAATGTATTTCCTAATTGAAACAACACAGAAAAAATGTAAGTCGCTAGGTTTGCACCTATGTCAGAGACTCATACAATAGGCAGGAACGCATAATCCATAAAGGTCAGCCAACACCACTTTCAACACAAAGTTAAGTTTTTGTAAATGATACATGTGTGTTTCTTTCTACAGAAATGAAAAAAAGGTACAGTTAGTGATGGAAGACATGGTTTCACTGTTCTGAGCCTCATACATTCTGAAATATTAGGAGACAAAGCTCACGGGATAGTGACATTTACATATACAGACAGCGGTAGTATCACGAACAGAAGGTATAAAAAGGGTAGTGCATTAGCGGAGCTGCCACTTTTACTCAGGTGATTCATGTCAAAAGGTTTCCGACGTGATTTTCGCCAAACGACGGGAATTACCACACTTTGAACGCGGAATGTTAGTTGGAGGTATACGTATGGGACATTCCATATCCGAAATCATTATGGGAATCAAAGACGGAGATCCACAGTGTCACGACTGTGCCGAGAATATCACATTTCAGGCATTACCTCTCATCACGGACATCGCAATGCTCAGAGGCATTCACTTAACGACCGAGAGCAGATGCATTTGCATAGAGTTGTCAGTGCTAAAAGACAAGCAACACTGAGTGAAAAACAACAGAAATCAATGTGGGACGAACGACGAACCTATCCGTTAGGACAGTACTACGAATTTTGCCGTTAATTGGCTACCTTAGTAGACGAGCGACGCAAATGTCTTTGCTAATACAGAACGTCACCTGCGGCGCCTCTCCTAAGCTCGTGACCATATCGGTTGGACCCTAGACGACTGAAGAACCGTGGCTTGGTCAAATTAGTCCCGATTTCAGTCGATAAGAGCTGATGGTAGGGTTCGAGTGTGGCGCACATCCCACGAAGCCATGGACCGAAGTTGTCAACAAGACACTGTGCAATCTGGTGATGACTCCATAATGGTGTGAGCTTTGTTTACTTGAAATGGACTGGCTCCTCTGGTAAAACCGAAACGACCCAACCGATTACTGAGTGGAAACGGTTATGTTAAGATACTTGGAGACTATGTGCAGTCATTCATGGACTTCATCTGCCCGAACAACTATCGAATTTTTATGCATGAGAATGCACCATGTCACCGCGCTAAAATCGTTCGCGATTGGTTTGAAAGACATCCGGCCCAACTCGAGCAAACTATTTGGCCACCCAGATCGTCCGACATGAATCCCATCGAATATTAATGGGGCATAATCGAGAGGTCAGTTCGTTCACAAAATTCTGCACTGGCTAAACTTTCGAAATTATGGATGGCCATAGAGGCGGTGTGGCTCAATATTTCTTCAGGGGCTTACAACGGCTTGTTGAGTCCATGTCATGTCAACCTACTGCATTACGACGGGCAGAAGGAGGTCTGACACGATATTACGATGTATCCCACGACGTTTGTCACCTCGGTGTAAAGGATGGCAACGGCCTGGCGGTTTCTGCAGTAACACCCACGGGAAGCGTTGCCTGCACTGTCATGCAACGTGACGTCAGAGTTTCATATAACTGGCAGGAAAGCACAATCAATAAAAGAAAGTAAACATCACTTTCAACACAAAGCTATGTTTATTTGAATGGCATATGTAGGGCTTTTTTTTTTGTACAGAAATGATGCTGGACGTACAAAGTAATGGTAAGAAGTGGTTCTATTATCTTAAATACAATATTAGTGGCATATAGCCCATGAAACTTCAAGTATGTGCGTGACACCCAGCACGGACGGCTCAAATGGTTCAAATGGCTCTGAGCACTATGGGACTTGACATCTGAGGTCATCAGTCCCCTAGAACTTAGAAATACTTAAATCTAACTAACCTAAGGACATCACACACATCCATTTCCGAGGCAGGGTTCGAACCTGCGACTGTGGCGGTCGCGCGGTTCCAGACTGAAGCGCCTAGAACCGCTCAGCCACAACGGCCGGCACCCAGCACGAAAAACGCACTGACATGGAACAGTAACGACACGTCCGACGAACCTGCGACTCCTCAACAAATGTCGTCAATGCCCACCGTTTGCACTAGTACACTTGTGGAGACGGTAACAAATGAGCGTTGCAGAGACTGTAGTGTTTCCACAGATATTACCGCACACGTAGCTGTAATACTGTGTTTTCTCTGGAGTCGTTGGGCGTTCATGGTATACAGACACTTTCACTGCGTCCCAGGGTATGAAGTCTAATGGCCTTAACGTCAAGTGGACCGGGCTGGCCAGTTCACAGAATCTCCCCGTCCCATCCACCTATTTGGAAAAGTTACACCACAACGTCCCTGGAAACACGTGTGTAGTGTGCGGGGCATCCGTTATGCTGGAACCTCATTAATGTGCGTGTGTCCATTCCTACGTCCTCCATGAAAAGGAGCAGATGTTCAGCAGAAATGGAGTATATCGCCGTCCGGTTAATGCTTTTTACTAAAAATTAGGAAGCTAAAATACGGGTATCAAAGATTCCACACGTAACATTGACATCCCACTGTCGTTGATGAGCAACCGCTGGTAGCCCGTAAAGGACGCCGTCGATTGGGTAGCGTTATGCATACACTGCTACAACTGTGGTTGTATTGCTGTGACTTCCGCAGTAAAGTAACATTAGTAACATTACATCTAGTTTTTCTTAATTACTGAAGGCCGGCATTTCGATGATGATCGCAGATGTCAAAAACCGCACCAAAACAGGGAAAGCACCGTCTGATAAGTACGTGAAATGTGTCACGGTGTATATTCCTGTTTGACACAGACAGCAGTACAGTAGGCCCGAGCAGAAGACACTAGTAGACTGAAGGGTATATGTAGAACGTGCGTACTGCTAGTGGTCTGTTTACAGCAGGCTGCAGGACAGTGCAGGCAACCTTTGCCCTGCGCATTACGGCAGATCGCGCGGCGCCTTTGCCATCCTTTAAAGTCTAATATTACAGGATGTAAGAGGTTCAGAACAGTGAAACCCAGTCTGCCATCACTAATTGTACCTTTAGTTTTCATTTCTGTATATAAAACATATACGTGCTAGTTAAAAAACCTAACTTTGTGTTGAAAGTGGTGTTCATTGTCCTTTATGGGTTATGCACCTGACATATGTGCATCCCTGGCCAACTGAATTTTTCACTTTTTGTTTCTTTTCGGAAACGTATGAGGTAGCAGAGTTACGAGGACACACTGCATATAGACGCCACAGTTATCGAGTGACAGAAGCTCAAATGAAATATGTAAACTCATCTCGAACCGGCCATGGAGGCCCAACGGTATCGACCAGCCGCCGTGTCATCCTCAACCCACAGGCGTCACTGGATGCAGATATGGTCAGCACACCGCTCTCCCTGCCGTATGTCAGTCTCCGAGACCGGAGCCGCTGTTTCTCAATCAAGTAGCTCCTCAGTTTACCTCACAAGGGCTGAATGCACCCCGCTTGCCAACAGCGCTCGGCATACCGGATGGTCACCCATCCAAGTGCTAGCCTAGCCCAAGAGCGTTTAACTTCGATGATCTGACGGAACCGGTGTTACCACTGCGGATAGGCCGTCGGCACAAATGATATATGTAGAAGGAGTTAAATTGCTATAATAACACACTCAGTCACGATTCACGACTATCGGTACATACTGATACTAGTTCAGATTACAGAAATTTTCTAACAGCCCACAGCACTTTCTACATGTAATTATTCTGTATTAAATAGTGCAAAAATAGAGTACCAGTAAAGGGTGATCTAAGAGCGAATATGGTAATCAAATCAATAACAGTGCAGCTTTTCCAAAAATACACTACTTTGAACAAGGTAAGAAATCAGAAGCATCTTTTTAATCAAGTTAGCTAGGAACTGAATTAGGACATCTGAGGGAGACAACAAGCAAACTGATGGCAGTTTCAAAATACAGGATTTTCCAGAACCAAAACAACGCAGAAGGCAAGCATGTTGCCTTGTCGACTGTCTGAATCCTTTATTTTGTTCAGTAGATGCCAGCACAGAATGTATAGAACGGCTCTCGGAAGCAAAAATTACAGTACAAGTCTACCGCCTTCTGGATCTTAAGGACGAACTGGAGGCTTTGTTTTCACAACAGCGACGTTTGCTGAATCCATGAAGATCAATACTGAGAAGATTTTCTGTCTCTAAAACGAGTGATAAAACTATTATTGTGTAACACCACCACTATTTGACGCCTGCACTGTAAGTCTATAATTACGCATATCTGTCCGGTGACCCTTCATGAGAAAGGAAATAATCAGCGCCTTGAACTGCTTGGAACATTTAGTTACTCGAGTGACTTCCGATATACTGTTTCTGAAAAGGTAGCAAATTTATTCAGATAATCCGTGGCCAGTCTTATGAGTATCTCATCGGTTCTAGGTACCTGTTCTCTGTTGAGTAGCTTCAATTGATTTTCTATCCGGCAGTCACGTATCTCAAACCCCGTTACGTCGGCATTCATGCGACAGCTGAAAGGAGGAACCGTAATACGATCTTCCTTAATGTCTGCTCTGTTTGACATCAGGGTTAATACTGATTGTATAGATAACTATGTTTCCACATTTGACATAAACTGTGTTGTCCTGCTCTTTTCGCCGTTCCGAGAAACACAGGATGTTTAAAAACAGTATCACATATTCCTAAGGAGGCAGTATTAGTTCAAAATTAGAATAAAAATTCGGATAATGATGTTTATGGAAACATACCTGTTGAGGATTGGTCAATCTGTCCTCTCAGTCATATCTGACACTATAGGCGGAGCTGCACTTGGTTAGCATGCATCATAACTTATTCTCTAGCCCTTCTTCGCACTCTTTCAGTACACTTGTCTCCATTTGGATTGCGTCAAATACACTGGTCGCACGCTTCTATGACGTCTTTACATTGACGATGGTTAGGGCATAGACGAAAGCTCTTCGACGTCCCCGTAGCCAGATATCCAACGGATTCAGTTTACGTGAACAGGGAGGCCATGCTACCGGACCTCCTCAACCGATTCATCGCCCAAAAAAAAGTTGCGGTGAAATACTGTCGCGCGATCCGAAGAAAACTGAATGGTGCCAGTCATGCATAAACCACGGTCGTTGTCTTTATTCAACGCTAGCGTTCTCCAAGAGGGCTTCTGTTTGATAAAGTGTACATAACTGTGAGTCTATCCCCATCAATATTCCTGCTCACACATTAACACTGGAGCGATCGTGCTGCCTCACCTCAGTGATTGCCCGAGCATTTGCATCTGCCCACACGTGCGTACTGTGGTAATTTACTATGCCATCTATTGCGAATGCTGCCAACACCACTGACAATACACATTACTCATCACGAGTGAAACGGCTAATATATGAGCAGTAATTGTTTGCGGATATAAAATTACAGAAATCAATACTACCGACAGGAGATAGTATTAATCAAAAATAGGACTATAGTCCCCATAATGATATAATAGGACAGTTTTTTAAAATTCCCTGCACGAGATGGAGCCATTCTTTTTATAATCTGTTTGAAACACTAGTTCTATAAATTTAAGTGACAACGTTTCGCTAAGGAAAATTTACTGGTTGCCATTCCGGTTTCCGGCCTCAGCAACCAGTTTATAAACCCAATCTTCGACATCATCAAGATGACTTCTCGTGATCTTAGAATTAAAAAATTAAAAATATATATTTGAACCAATATTTGGCGAAAGAGTGGCGGGAATATGAATAACAATGGAAATTTTCCACAAGAAACTTCCGTATGTTCAGAAACGGAAATACCAACCAACTGCACATAAATACTCACCCTTGTACGCCAGTGATTACAGCAAAGTTCTCCGGTACGACCACATCGGCCACTTACCTGCAGGAAAAAAAAGTGAACGAATTTTAATAGTGGAAATACTGGTATACAGCGTAAACAAAACGTTCAGAACAAATTTTTAAATCTGGGAAACACTGGCTTTCTGTAAAGTCATAACATCTAATACTTTTACGATTGTGTTCATGACGTTACACACTATTGTATAATTTACTTTGGAGATAAATGGTTAATTTCACGTATGATCAAACAACCGTGATTCTTATGGATTCATCTTATGGGTTTACAGTCTCAGTAACTAATGTGTTACAAATGTTCAGCATTTATCAATAAGACTAATAATAACTACAACAACAAGAATAATACATAGCAATGCCTTTCATAAATACACTGAGCAAATACCACTTAAAGTGCCTCTTCTACAAAAACAAGCAGAGTTATCAGCCAGAAAGACGCTCGACCATCTTCCCAGTGAATTACAGATGCCTACCAGTAACATTAAGCTTGACACGAATTGAGAATGTGTTTGTCCGACAGTTCCTTCTATCGCACAAAATAATGTTTGTAAACCAGTGGACTTATACCACATAATAGCGACTTATAGCAAAACGTTTCGATAGAATAAGAAAATAATCAACTAAATATCTAAAGAAGACACGCAGTGCCTACACATTTTACTAATCCTGATTTACAATATGGTATGTGTGGTTACTATCACTGAAAATTCACGACAAACACTGCACGTGAAACGATGCTACATATAAGTAGTGACAGCACTTCGAAATACGTGTGGGTAGCCCACTACAAATGTTGTGTCGCTGCTCAATAAACAATTTCAATAATATTCACAGAAGATTAGTGTACGCATATTTTTAAAGAAATTCTTGCACAGTCACGTTATTACGTCGCGATAATGCAATATGTTAATTAATAAACAACTCTACCCTATTCCCAAGCGACTATTTTAAAATGACAATAAATTGCTTTTGAAAAAGTTAGTTCAGAAGGTAAGTTTGAAGAATTACGTTCATTCCCCACATTTCTTAACGACTGTAAGAAATGGTTGTTAACGTAGGCAGTGGGAAAGAAAGGAAGATTTGAGTATAACGCCCATCGACGACAATGTCATTAGAGACGGGACACAACTTCCGAATGAGGGAAGAATAAACAGGTAGACTGTGCGTGTCCTTGCAAAGGGATCGCCCAGGCATTTGCCTATTGCGATACAGGGAAATTACGGAAAGCTAAATACTAATGGCCGTTTGTGGGTTTGAAATGCCGTCCATCCGAATACAGGTACAGAGTCTTGCAGCGCCCTGTAAACTGCGCCCAGTGAAATTTGCGCCCCGAAGAGGTAGAGGAAAGGTCCACAAATCCCCCCGTGCGAGCTGCGCATGTTGTTCGACAGGTGGACAATCGAAGGGTTCTTAGTAGCGAAATGATGAAGAGGGCTGCAAATTCTCTAACAAGAACACTAATGACAATTTTTTTTTACAATCGTAAGTGATCATAATTTATTTTGTTTTCTGTCGGACGCAGTCACAAAATTATTAGTATGACCGCATCTTAAGGAACTACATTGGAAAAAATAAAAACCATATAAGAACTATGGAATTTAAAATAGTCTTTCTTCTACTCGACGAAGCATACCTAAAAATAAATATAAAATGTGACCTTCAGATCAGCATGTGGTACATGTGAAGTACATAAGGCGCATGTCATGTCAACTAAAAGACCGTGACTATGCAATCATATGGGTGGCATGGACTGTACACAGGTTTTCCTGTCAGTCTTACGTTCGCCCTGTCAGCGCTTGACCTCTGTAAGTGACTTCAAAACATGAAAACAAATTTCTGTCTAATTACAATTCTGCATCTCTTGTCATTCTTACCAACTGTAATGTGTATGAGATTTATAAAATTGGACACAAGTAACACATACTTTAAGAACAACGAGTGTGCTTCATAAAATAAAAATGTACACACATCAAAAAAAGTTTTGCATCACCTCGGTTCCGAGAGTTCCAGAAACTGTACAGAAAACTGGAACAGAGATCGACATAAAAATCATTTCCGTCCTTTCTATTGCTCCTGAAAACGTCACATTGGATGTTGTACCACCATACAGCGAGACCTTCAGAGGTGGTGGGCCAGATTGCTGTACACACTGGAACCTGTAATAGCCAGTAGCACGTCCTCTTGCATTGATGCATTGCTGTATTCGTCGTGGCATACTACCCACAACTTCATCAAGGCACTGTTGGTCCAGATCATCCCACTCCTCAACGGCGATTCGGCGTAGATCCCTCAGAGTGTTTGGTGGATCACGTCGTCCATAAGCCGGCCGCGGTGGTCTCGCGGTTCTAGGCGCGCAGTCCGGAACCGTGCGACTGCTACGGTCGCAGGTTCGAATCCTGCCTCGGGAATGGATGTGTGTGATGTCCTTAGGTTAGATAGGTTTAAGTAGTTCTAAGTTCCAGGGGACTAATGACCACAGCAGTTGAGTCCCATAGTGCTCAGAGCCATTTGAACCATTTTGAACGTCGTCCATAAACAGCCCCTTTCAATCTACCCCAGGGATGTTCGATAGGGTTCATGTCTGGAGACCATGCTGGCCACTCTAGTCGAGCGATGTCGTTATTCTGAAGGAAGTCATTCACAAGATGTTCATGATGGGGGCGCAAATTGTCGTCCATGAAGACGAATGTCTCGTCAATATGCGGCTGATATGGTTGCTCTGTCGGTCAGAGGATGGCATTCACGTATCGTACAGCCGTTACAGCGCCTTCTATGACCATCAGCGCCGGCCGGAGTGGCCGAGCGGTTCTAGGCGCTACAGTCTGGAACCGCGCGACCGCTACGGTCGCAGGTTCGAATCCTACCTCGGGCATGGATGTGTGTAATGTCCTTAGGTTAGTTAGGTTTAAGTAGTTCTAAGTTCTAGGGGACTGATGAACTCAGAAGTTAAGTCCCATAGTGCTCAGAGCCATTTTAACCATTTATGACCATCAGCGCCGTACGTCGACCCCACATAATGCCACCGCAAAACCGCAGGAAACCTCCACCTTGCTGCACTCGCTGGACAGTGTGTCTAAGACGTTCAGCCGAACCGGGTTGCCTTCAAACACGTCTCCGACGATTGTCTGGTTGAAGGCACATGCGACATTCATGGGTGAAAAGAACGTGATGCCAATCCTGGGCGGTCCATTCGGCATGTTGCTGGGCCCATGTGTACCGCGCTGCATGGTGTCGTGGTTGCAAAGATGGACCTCGCCATGGGCGTCGGGAGAGAAGTTGCGCATCATGCAGCCTATTGCGCACAGTTTAAGTCGTAACACGAGGTCCTGTGGCTGCACGAAAAGTATTATTCAAAATGGTTGCGTTGCTGTCAGGATTCCTTCGAGCCATAATGCGTAGGTAGCGATCATCCACTGCAGTAGTAGCCCTTGGGCAGCATGAGCTAGACACGTCATCGACAGTTCCTGTCTCTCTGTATCTCTTCCATGCCCGAACAACATCGCTTTGGTTCACTCCGAGACGTCTGGACACTTCCATTGTCGAGAGCCTTTCCTGGCACAAAGTAACGATGCGGACACGATAGAACCGCGGTATTGACCGTCTAAGCATGGCTGAACTACAGACAACACGAGCCGTGTACCTCCTTCTTGGTGGAATGACTGGAACTGATCGGCTGTCGGACCCCCTCCGTATAATAGGCGCTGCTCATGCATGGTTCTTTACATCTTTGGGCGGGTTTAGTGACATTTCTGAACAGTCAAAGGTAATGTGTCTGTGATACAATATCCACAGTCACCGTCTGTTTTCAGGAATTCTGGGAACCGGGGTGATGCAAATCTTTTCTTGACATTTGTATAATGCAAAAAAAAAGTAAAAGAAAACAAAAAAATTAAAGATGACAATGCATAATATGATTTTTTATATTATGACACAAGGAAAAGCAAGCTTTAAAACAACTAGAACTTGGGTATATGTTAGAAGACATATTATAGAATGTTATGCCGATTATTGGTGGCGCTCTTCCTCAGGCAGTAGGATATTTACGTTGCTGGTCATTTGCATGGCGGCGTCGACGCGGGTCGGACATGGCGGCAGACCATCTCACTGCGAGAATACTGAGCGTATGTGTTGTATGAACACTCTCACAGTGCAGGGAGGCTGTGGCTTTGTGAGCAGGCATTTTCCAGCAGTATTGGCCACAAATTTCACATAGAGTTTTGCCCAGGCGCGAATTTCAGGGGGAGCAGTGTTTATACAGCGTAAATCACATAAACTTGCACTGCATATATTGCAGAAATGGAAAGTGCTACTGATGTGCGGTTTTCATAGAATGGATTGGTAGTCAGGGGCTCATATCGTTAGTCAATAAACAGATTGTAAAAATACTTAAAAAGTGTATTTCAGTCCTAACATCACCTTTTTAAATGTAACAATGCCTGTTGATATTAAGAAGCTAAAAGTATGGTAAATTAGAATGTCAGTGTCGTTGGCGAGAGAAATTTACGAGGTATCGTATTTTGCAAAGTTTCGCGCCGACACTTGGTTGTACCATTCAGCCTATGTTGTTGCTAGGTACGATGTTGTTATGTTTACTGACAGTGTGCTTTTGTGTTCCTCGAGTGCACTGCGACTTGCTAGTCAGTGTAGATAGTGAGTGGACGATGGGATTTACCAATGCAGAGAAAGCCGATACGCTCATGGTGTACGGAGAGCGTAGAAAGAATAGAGTTTGTTCTTATATGATGAATGCGACAAGATATCCCAACAGACGTCAACCATCTCGGTAATTATTTATCAACCTCTTCAACTAGTTACGTCAAAACGGTAATGTAACACCTAGACAACGTAACAAAAATAAACAAATGACGACAGAAGAGCGGGAGATTAACGTACTTTGTTGCAGCTGATTCGCACGCTAGCTCCCGCGCTATCGAACAAGGAAGTGGCTTTAGTCAAATGGTTCAAATGGCTCTGAGCATTATAGGACTTAACATCGGAGGTCATCAGTTCCCTGGAACTTTGAACTACTTAAACCTAACTAACCTAAGGATATCACACACATCCATGCCCGAGGCAGGATTCGAACCTGCGACCGTAGCAGTCGCGCGGTTCGGGACTCAAGAGCCTAGAACCGCTTGACCACCTCGGCCGGCCAAGGGCTTTAGTCAGGCAAGTGTTCTAAGCATTCGGCATCGACGTAGGTTCCAAGCCAGTGCGAGAGTTAAACGTGATTGTAGTGAGTTATTTTTTGGATGTTTATTCCCTTTCTTGCAAGCTGTCTTCGTTGATGGTGATTGTAAGTGAGAAATTCTACACAAGTAAGTGAGGCACATAATTTGCAGGAAACACGCTTTAATCAAGCGCAAAGCACAAGTATGCGCTTACCGCAACTATCGCTTCGAACCGGCAACAAAACAATCAACGTTCGTGGATCTAACTATAGTGTGTGCACTTGTGTTGTTCTTTAGTTCAAATGGCCCTGAGCACTATGGGACTTAACTTCTAAGCTCATCAGTCCCCTAGAACTTAGAACTACTTAAACCTAACTAACCTAAGGACATCACACACATCCATGCCCGAGGCAGGATTCGAACCTGCGACCGGAGCGGTCACGCGGTTTCAGACTGAAGCGCCTAGACCGCACGGCCACACCGGCCGGCTGTTCTTTAGTGTGTGCTACCACAGGTATTGTACAAGTGTCGGTGTGGGAGATTTTAAAAACGATATTTCGTAAACGACTCGCAATAGAATCCGCAACAAACACCACTGACATTCCAATCTATCCTACTTTAATTTGTTAATGTCAATAGGCATTGTTCCATTTAAAATGTGTATGTTTGCACAAAAAATACACCAGCTAAATATTATTACGATCTGTTGATTGGCTAACAATACAAGTCCTTGAGTACCAATCCATTCTGTGAAAACTGCTCATCAACAGCACTTCCATTTCCGCAATGTTTGTGGTGCAAGTTTTAGGTTTTTCGCCATATATATCTGTGTCTTAGCAATGTGCCCCTGGCTCGATATCGCGAGTGGGATTACAGATCACTACGCACTTGAATCAGAAATTAGCATCAGGGTACAAAGAGCTAGAAAAGTAAGCTAAAATGCCTACATATCCGGTAAAATGGATAAGGAGGAGTTTATCTCATTTCTCAGTCAGGAGTACTCATAGACGAACTGTGGGTAAAGTTCAAACGAATAGTAGAAAGAGGTATTGAAAAAATGTACTTAACAGAATAATTACAGACAGCAGAGGTCTCCCTTCAGGATATAGAACATACCATGGAAACATTTTAAGAAACAGTCCCTAAACAATGTATAAATCCATAGAAAGAGACATGCGAAGTAAAAGGTGCTCCGTTATCAGAAGAGCAAATGCGTGAAATCTTCAATAGCTACCATAACAAAAATATTATCAATCATTTTTCTGGAAAATTTTGATAGTGAGACAAAAATGAATGTTCAGACCCTTGTCGATGAGACAGGAACCGAAATATAAAATATCAAATTAACATCCAAAATGTTCGATTCTGTACTAAGTGTTCCTTCTCAAAGAAAAGTCATTCAATGGCCGAAACATTTCTAAGATAAATGACGTGGTAATCACAACTAATGTCGAAAACGAGCTGAAATCGCTAAAACTCGATACGGCCCCTGTCCGCGGTGGAATCCCTGTTAAGTTTTATGCGGAATTAGCGAATGAATTACATCTACATCTACATCTACGTCATACTCTGCGAGCCACCTAATGGTGTGTGGCAGAGGGTAATTTTGGCACCGCTATCTGATCCCTCCAACCATGTTCCACTTGCAAATAGTGCGTGGGAAGAATGATTGTCGGTAAACCTCTGTATTGGCTCTAATTTCTCGAATTTTTTCCTCGTGGTCAATACGCGAGATGTATGTGGGGGAAAGTAATATGTTGTCTGTCTCCTGAAAGGAGCTGTCCCGAAATTTCAATAGTAAATCTCTCCGTGATGCACAGCGTCTCTCTTGTAATGTCTGCCCGTGGAGTTTGGTTAGCATCTCCGTAACGCTCTCTCGGTGGCTAAACGATCCAGTGGCGAAACGCGCCGCTCTTCTTTGGATCTTCTCTATCTCCTCTATCAGTCCTACCTTATAGGCATCCCAGATAGACGAACAATACTCAAGAATCTGGCGAACAAGCGCCTTATAAGCCACTTCTTTCGTGGATGAGTTATATTTCCTTAAGATTCTTCCGATGACTCTGGGTCTTCTGCCTGCTTTTCCCACTATCTGTTTTATATGGTCATTTCACTTAAGGTCGCTCTGGATAGTTACGCCTACATATTTTACGGCAGACACTGTCTCCAGCTGTTTTTCATCAACAGTGTAGCTGTAAAGTAGTGGATTTCTTTTCCTATGTGTGCGCAATATGTTACATTTATTTACGTTCAGGGTCAACTGGCAGAGTCTGCACCATTCATCAATTCTCTGCAGGTCGCTCTGCAAATTCTTACTATCTTCTGGCGTTCCTACTTTGGCATAAACAACTGCATTATCTATGAATATCCTTAAAGAGCATCCGACGCTTTCTGCTACATCATTTATATATACTGTGAACAGCAACGGTCCTATCACACTTCGCTGTAGTACTCCGGATATTACCTTTACCTCTGTCGATTTAGTTCCGTTAAGAACGACGTGTTGAGTTCTGTCTGCAAGAAAGTCTTGAATCCAATCGCAGGTCTGCTCCAATACTCCGTAAGCTCGTATTTTTTTCATTAAACGGCAGTGCGAGACGGTGTGAAATGCCTTAATGAAGTCAAGAAACACTGCTTCAGCCTAAGCGCCATTGTCCACTGCGCTGTGGATCTCATGGAGGAATAGGGCGAGCTGAGTTTCGCAGGATCTCTGTTTGCGGAATCCATGTTGATTTTTAAAGAGGAGCTGTTCATTTTCCAAAAACGTCATAATTCTTGAGCATAAAATATGTTCCATAATTCTACAACAGATTGATGTCAACGATATATGTCTATAATTGTGTGGACCTGTCTTACGGCCTTTCTTAGAAACGGGAATGACCTGCGCTTTTTCCAATCATTAGGTACCTTTCGTTGCTCAAGTGATCTACGATAAACTACTGCTAGAAAGGGAGCAAGTTCTTTCGCATAATCTTTATAGAATCTTATAGGTATCTCATCTGGTCCTGAAGCCTTTCCACTACTAATTGGTTGTAGTTGCTTTTCAATTCCGCGATCGGTTATCTCAATATCTGCCATGTCGACGTTTGCACGACGATTGAAAGGAGGACAGTGTTACGATCTTCCGCGATGAAACAACTTAGGAAGACCGAATTCAGTATTTCCGCCTTCTCTCTGTTATCTTCCGTTTCGGTGCCGGTGTGGTCTCTGAGAGAATGAATAGATGATTTTGCCCATCTTGCTGATTTTACATACGAACAAAATATCTTACGGTTTTTTTCAGGTTGGTTGACAACGTTCAAAATGGTTCAAATGGCTCTGAGCACTATGCGACTTAACTTCTGAGGTCATCAGTCGCCTAGAACTTAGAACTAATTAAACCTAACTAACCTAAGGAGAGAAAGAGAACTGTTTTAAATACTTAAAATGGCGACGTTTTCCTTACTTGAACAGCGTGCAATCATTCGTTTTCTGAATTTGCGTGGTGTGAAACCAATTGAAATTCATCGACAGTTGAAGGAGACTTGTGGTGATGGAGTTATGGATGTGTCGAAAGTGCGTTCGTGGGTGCGACAGTTTAATGAAGGCAGAACATCGTGTGACAACAAACCGAAATAACCTCGGGATCGCACAAGTCAGTCTGACGACATGATCGAGAAAGTTGAGAGAATTGTTTTGGGGGATCGCCGAATGACTGTTGAACAGATCGCCTCCAGAGTTGGCATTTCTGTGGGTTCTGTGCACACAATCCTGCATGACGACCTGCAAATGCGAAAAGTGTCATCCATGTGGGTGCCACGAATGCTGACGGACGACCACATAGCTGCCCGTGTGGCATGTTGCCAAGCAATGTTGACGCGCAACGACAGCATGAATGGGACTTTCTTTTCGTCGGTTGTGACAATGGATGACACGTGGATGCCATTTTTCAATCCAGAAACAAAGCGCCAGTCAGCATAATGGAAGCACACAGATTCACCGCCACCAAAAAAACTTCGGGTAACCGCCAGTGCTGCAAAAATGATGGTGTCCATGTTCTGGGACAGCGAGGGCGTAATCCTTACCCATTGCGTTCCAAAGGGCACTACGGTAACAGGTGCATCCTACGAAAATGTTTTGAAGAATAAATTCATTCCTGCACTGCAACAAAAACGTCCGGGAAGGGCTGCGCGTGTGCTGTTTCACCAAGACAACGCAACCGCACATCGAGCTAACGTTACTCAACAGTTTCTTCGTGATAACAACTTTGAAATGATTCCTCATGCTCCCCACTCACCTGACCTGGCTCCTAGTGACTTTTGGCTTTTTCCAACAATGAAAGACACTCTCCGTGGTCGCACATTCACCAGCCGTGCTGCTATTGCCTCAGCGATTTTCCAGTGGTCAAAACAGACTCCTAAAGAAGCCTTCGCCGCTGCCATGGAATCATGGCGTCAGCGTTGTGAAAAATGTGTACGTCTGCAGGGCGATTACGTCGAGAAGTAACGCCAGTTTCATCGATTTCGGGTGAGTAGTTAATTAGAAAAAAAATCGGAGGCCTTAGAACTTGAATGCACCTCGTACAAAGAAGGATGGTGCGAATGGTCGCAGGCTTATTTCACTGGTGACAGACTGTATCAGAAATCTGACTTCAAGAACTTAAGTTATAGAAGAATCGATGAATGTTCTTCAGCCCTCCATTGTATATCGTAATTAGGTAGATGACAGCCCCCAGAGAGGCGTAAAGCAGTCCTTCTTGCCACGCTTCGTCAGTGAATGGAATGATAATACTTAATATATGACCCAATAAAAAGTATCCTGTGCAGCGCATTTCACAGTGATTCGCAGAGTATGGATTGCAATACAAGTTACTATAAAAAGGTGTTAAAAATATTAAATCATCTTCTGAAGGCGGCATAACGATATCGAATCACATTATACAAGTAGAAGTATGTTCCGCATCTCCTCCTAAACTACTGAACCGACTCCACCCAAATTCGGTACACTTATCTCTTACTGTCAGGCAACAGTCACTTTAAGGGTAAGAACCACCTATCTATCATGGTTCAGAAGTCATGGCCTCATAAATACTCAGCCGGCCAGAGTGGCCGTGCGGTTCTAGGCGCTACAGTCTGGAGCCGCGTGACCGCTACGGTCGCAGGTTCGAATCCTGCCTCGGGCATGGACGTGTGTGATGTCCTTAGGTTAGTTAGGGTTAAGTAGTTCTAAGTTCTAGGGGACTGATGACCACAGCTGTTAAGTCCCATAGTGCTCAGAGCCATTTGAACCATTCATAAACACTCAGATACATGAAAAACTGCCATATAGTGCATGACGTTTAAATTCATCATTTCTGTGCTGCTAATTCTATTCGCAACACACTTTGCAGACAGTATCCACATATGCCGCTGAACGTACCTACAACATTGTATCATTGTATAACACATAGATTAGGAGATACGTCGTCATAAACACTGAGACGCGTGAAAATTTCCCGCATAGTGCATGACGTTTAAGTTTATTGCTTCTTTGCTACTAACTATCCGCAACACATTTCGCAGACAGTATCCACATGTACCGATGAAGGTACCTACACAAATATATCATTACGTGATTCACAGTTCAAGAGGAAAAACGTCATAAACACTGAGATGCATGAAAAAATGCAGTATCATGCACAAAATTTTAATACATTTATTCTTTGCCACATGGACACCCCTACACTCGTGTAAAAGTAGAGAAATCCCTGACATTTGGCAGCGGTTTTGACAGCTTTCAACTGCGGAGCGCAAACGGATACAGGCGTAAACAATAGCTGTCTATAAAGCTACGAAGAGACGTTGCCATAGAGACGTTTACACAATCAGTTCTGAGTTAAATACACATTACACAAAATCCGTATTTTGTGAACTACAGTTCTTAATTTGGTAACTGTACTTATAAACTCGTACATTACGCATATTTCCTTCTACGGCTGCTTCACAATTTTTAAGTGTTTTCACGAACACATGCAAATGAAATGTTTTCCATCTTACACTACAAACACAGTTGATTCTTTTTTCGTTACTAATAGAAAATTGGCAAAAGTAATACCCGGACAAAGCCAGGATTTTCAGGTAGTAATTATATAAGCGACCAAATCTGTCAACATCTGCAAATCCACATACTACAAAAATTTAAACACTATTTAATTTTAGCTCTGTATGTAAAATTTTGTCATCGTTAGTTCCAAATACTCTTCGTGATGAAAATAAAATTTAAAGAATTACGTCTTTTTCTTTCCATGGAACACATTCTACGATAACACTGTAATTCCTTACGAAACCATAAAACCTCATTCGGCGGTATCAATCGCTATATGATATTCCTGACTCTAAATTATAAACCCAGTATATACAAATTTATGCACTTTTTCAGTGGATGCCGTGTACTGTAAAGTTTATTTCTTAAAGCAGTTTACGTAATGTTTGTAACTATAACGCATTATTATTATTTCCTTGTTGTAACACGCGCTATGTTTCACAGAGTTTCTGGCGTAAGAAGTTGTTCGAATTATAAAGAGAAATTCTGTCATAGCTGTGTGCTTGAGCTACACTGAAAATCCAGAATATAATTTCATATTGCTGTAAATGCTACTTTGTAGCTCGACTCCACGACCGTGACAGATTAGCGTGAAATACTTTCTGCTTTTACGTAGCCCTGAATATCTTTGAAATTTTTCAAGTAGCATCACAACTACAAACTATGGAGTTCATGAAAACGTTTATTCTATGACCTGCACAAATACAATTTGCTGTCATTGTATACAAAGACTATCAATGAACACAAGCCTGTCAACAGCTAATCTCGTATTCGATTATTGTCATAATATACCGAAAATCGCACGGCTAACTTGAGTAAAGCCTTAAGTGTTCGTTTAAAAAAACTATGTATCCCATGACGTTTTTGTAACCACAATTTAAGTGACGCTATTGTATTAGGAGGATAATTTAGTACTAACCTTGAACACAGACCAGAAAACGCCATGCGCTGGAACGAAGGGCTGGAGCGCGAGGAAACAACGTGTAAAATGCGATCTATGTATCACGCGTCCAAACATTCATTTGTTTCTCGTGCGCCAGGACAAGATAATCCTTGGAGGCTACCGTAGGATCTCTGGAGGAGTGCGTAAGCATTAATTCAGTAAAATACATTTGTTTATTTAGCGATCTGCATGCAGATTCCTGTGAAATAAAATCGCTGTCCAGTACTCGTATTAATTGTACAAGAGAATTGCCAAGTCTGAAGTCCAGAGAACTAAAGAAATTCTGTTCATGGAAATTAAAACCAGAAGAGAGATATCCATAAAACATCGATCTAATTACCCTAGTCATTTTCAGATGCTCTGTCACTGATTTTGTGTGGTATGTAGTTGCTATGTCAACTTATATGTGTACTTATATGCCCTTATCCTGAGAAATGAACGTAAGATGAACACAAACAGTGACTTGGGCTACTTAACCAGCGAATGAGTAACAGTAAGTTTCAATGAGTTCATTCCTGCGTACTGTTTGCGTGCATCTTTCTGTATTCCCCACGTTTAGGCTGACTGCATTTCAAAGGTAAGAAACCGAAACAATTGCGTTTATACCTAATTTCATTACTACACTTACGCTTACCCTTCTTGTGAATTATCGCGATATTTCGAAATCGATACTCGGCCTTTGACGATGCAGCAGCTGAAAAACCCATAGCAAGAATGTATTTTCATTTTATGAATTAGAAAGTAAAATGTAGGCACATAACAAATAAATATGATTATTTTCTTCAGAAATAAAAAAGACTGATATATACGCTTTAGTGTGACAGCCTGGATATAATCAGGAATCAGATACAGATCATACATTTCATACTAAAATTTAAGATTTCGTTTGACTGTAGACTGTTAGGCCATTTGACTGTAGACTGTTAGGGCAAGCGTGATACATGCCAAACAGTATTTAATAAGCACTGTTAACACACGACGCATCATTCACATTCTTCACAAAATTAACTTCCATGTGGCTGTATTCCAGTTACGAGAAATTGTTTAAGTGATGCTCTTCTATAACTCCTTTCGTTTTGGTTTTACTTATCTCGACGGTCATAAAGTGGAAGATAGGCAAGTTAGAGGCGTGTTTAGGTAATATCTTGTTTTCTTTTTAACATATCTCTTACTCTTTCTGTGGGAAAAAGGCGACTTAAAACAAATGCGGCAGGCCTGTATACTGTGAAAAAATATATTTATATAACATTATTCTTCTAGGAAACTTGTTTTTTCACAAATATTTAATTAAATGGGAAATATTATTGCTACAGCTATTTTGTTTCTCGATCGAAAATCGGGACAATTATATGCCCCAAATAATTTTCTCAGGGCATCAGGATCTTTACGTGAAAATCAGGACTGTCCCGGCAAAACCGGGAGTCTGGTCAGTCTACCCACATTAGATTAGCTGGGGTCAACTAGGTGTGGATTTTCACTTCACTGCTCATAGTATGTGTTACTACCGGTCCACATTCCTCCTAAAGAAACCCTCAGCGCATTTCAGTTGTCTTTGCTCCGAAATGCTGTGACTGATTGTATAGTTTCAAGTAAGTGACCTATCTCCCATTTATTTAACTAGCAGCGAAGATTGACGTAAGCCCACAAAAATTAAGACTGCATATCCTATTAACATTTTGGTCTAGGGTTTATGAAGAACTTTGCATGGGCCTCATTGCTGTCGGAGTTGTGCTTACGTACAAAACTGACTCTCGTTCGAATTCCAAGGGAATTGTAGCGTCGCTTCAAAACTTGCTGGGCCCATCGAGGTTAGGCATCTCGGAAGAAGTAATGCTGGAGTAAAGCACATTATGGCTGTGCCTAGTAAATCTACAAGTACAGTATGGCCGTGTGTAGTGAAGCCTGTGTTGCACAGTCGAGCTCTGACATGTTGACTAGTTTACTTAACCATGAAACAAGTTTTGTCATCTGTGGTGCTCACATATAATCAGTATGAACACTCAAGAGAGCGGTTTGTGGCAAATCAAATTACGATAGCACGATAATAACATCAAATGAAAGAAAATATCATTTTCGAGAGATAACATTGAGATGTAAGGTTATATATCTCATCCCGTCTCACAAATGTTTGCTTAGCGGGTTCAGATTAGGCTAATCTGGTAAACAGGACATCAAAGTGAGTTTTCTATTATGCACCTCAAACCACTGTACCACTATTCTGCCCTTGTGAGGCGGGCAGTTTTCCTATTGGATGATCATCAGCGTCGGGAAAGATACCAAGCTGGATAGATGCAGGCAGTCCAGCAAAATGTTCTCGTAGTCCACAGCTGTGGTGGTGACTTGTATTACTACTAGAGGCGCCATAGAAGCCCAGGGAAATGTCCCTCACACCGTAATTGTCCGTCACCGGCCTACGGCCTCGGCGCGGTACATGTTACAAGAAGTCGTTCGCCTGGATGAAGGTGTTACCGGGAACGACCATCGAGCTGGTGTGACAAGAAAAGTGATTCATTGGACCAGGCGACACGTTTCCATTGCTTCACGCTCCAACCTCGTGATCCAGCGTCCACTGCAGTCGTACCTAACGACGTCCTTTAGCCAACACGGGAACAAGTATGGGAACATCTTGTTCAGCAAGGTGTGCTGAACGGTGTGCTCCGAAACACTTGTTCCTGCACTTCAATTGTAATCCGTAGTCAAATCTGCCATAAATCCCCGCCTATCCTACTTTAGAGAGCGGGAAAGTGCCCGATTCGACGTTCCGTGTTGAGGCGTGGACGTGCAACACCTTATCGCTTACTCGTGGTTCCACCGTTCTCAAACCACTTTCCACAGATGCTCTTGACGGCCATTCGTTCCTAGACGTGGGAGCATAACAATCTGCCCTTTGTCAGAGACTCTTACGTCGGTGGATTTCACCATTTTCAGACCGCATCGTCGCTAGTGAATCCCACATTCGTCTCTGAGCCGTGGTGGGACCGGCGCCATTAGTATCTCTGACATGAATACGATCGATTTCCTAGTGCAGACGTTTGTATTTGGGCTTGCGCCGGGATATAAGGGAGTGCCGACGCGAGTAGGAGGGGGACGACACAATGCTTTGAGAACGGGACGCAGCGATGGGCGATTCGGTGATTGGCTGGCGGACAGAAGCGAAGACGGCGTGTCTGAGGCCGGACGGCGGTTGTCACGTGGTTGTACAGGAGTCGGCGGGAGTTGGCCGGCGCTGTGCATTCTCCGGCAACCTCGTGAGCTGTGGAAGTGCCCGCTTCCCTGGAGGGACACACACTTATGGTCCTGCGAAGTGATGGTCTGGCATCTTCGCAAAATCGCCCCAGCATCAAGACACCCAGTTAAGTACGCTAATTACTAAGAGCGCTTAGTTAACTGTGCCTGTGATCGCTCTTGGTACAGTAAGACGTTGCAAGACGTGTGATGTATGTTTGTTCGATTTCATTTGAGGCCTCTCATAAGCGTGTCCTCTGCTTCCGCATAATATTGATGTATTTGCAGATGTGTGTCATTAAGTTCTGGTGAGTGTCGGTTCTCGTGAGCCAGTTCATTTCCCACTCTTAGTGTTTGTTTATCAAGTACTGTTTCAGTTAAAGGGAGGGACTTGCGAGTGAAATTAATTGTTGTTTAGCCTTGGTATTATAGAGTTAATTTACTGGTCAATCTTAAAGATTAAAGTTAAGGAACGTTTTCTGCCTCCTGTTGTCGGGTATGGTCTGTGTTTCAATGAGCTGAGGGAGCGGGCAACCGAATGAGCTGAGGGAGCGGGCAACCGAAGCGCAGGGCTTCCCTTTAGATTACAAGTTTGGCTTACGGGCGGTGGAATTCGCCAGAGCTCTTGGGTTCCTCTTCGGTAGCGTTTGCTTGGTTCACATTTTGGTGCCCTACTCGACGTGGGGTTGCAAACGGAGCCACGTCTTGGTTCGAAGTTAAATATTACTTCCCTCAGTCGATCTCACCGCTCGTGGTTAAACTTCGGTCTTACAAGCTTGGGCCTTGCTTCTGTCGTTACACATTTATGATTGTACAAAGTTGTAACTTGCTATACCCTAAAAGTCCATCTTAAAAGTCAATGGGCATTTGAATAATTTCGTGGTTCGCTCTGCAAGATTGCCCAAGTTATATTTAGTAAATATGTTTTAAGTATTCGTGTTAAAGTTTAGACTGTGTGTCCACAGTTATTTTACATGTAATGTTAAAGTTTGGAATTGAAAGGGCCTTAAATAATGTGTCTTAACTAGAGTTGTTTCATTAAAGTTATGGTTTAATTCAGCCTTACTTGTTTATGGCAGTTTTGGTGGGAGATCGTGTGAGATGATTTATTAACTTCTTTATGATATCATGTAATGAGAGTTTCTTAAATATTTTACCTGAATGGCGGTTCTCAATGTTTGCTAATGATTTATTAACTTGCTTATGATTTTATGTAATGAATTTCTCTTGTCTGGCCCGAGTGGCGCCTGTCGAATTTTATGTGAGGTTGTTTTGGGTAGTAATAAACCCATTGGAATTGAAATGTTCACTTTATTGGGTCAGCCCTTCCACCCCCTTTAGATTTAAAGGTTAAACAAACAGATGTAAAGTAAAAACGTCCCAGTCTCTATTACGCTTATATACTCGTAATTATAGCGTCGCGTGCCCGCAACACTACGAAGTGCCTTTGAATCTCGTGGTGATTATTCGTCATAATGTTGGCTCGTCAGTGCATAATTAAACAGCCAGAAATCAGGATGATTTCTGGTCAGTTTTTACTCGCGCAAATGACTCAGTTCACACAATCATCTGCGTCTGTTTACCCAAAACTTAGTGGACAGCTCACAGATGCTGAAAATCCAACATGAAGAACAAAGAATTCAAATATTCACTGGTCGATACGGTGAAATACTGTTTCTGATCAAAAATGGTTCAAATGGCTCTGAGCACTATGGGACTACTGGTCTATTGATAAATTGATTGACCGTAGCGGTCGCGCGGTTCCAGACTGTAGCGCCTAGAACTGCTCGGCCACCCCGGCCGGCACTGTTTCTGAAAATCATTGCATCTAACATAAGTTATATGTACTTATTTTATTTTCCACCATACATGAAACTGCACTCATTTTATGGTAATAGAACTCATATATTTCTCACTGTTAATATTTGCTTAATCGTCAACAACTGACATCAGATTGTTATTAATGAATGTTTGGAAAGGTAAAGTAAGTATATTCTCTGCACATATGTACGAACCTACTTATAGAGAGTAAAACGATTCCCTGTACTAAAGCACAGTGTGAAGACCCTCCCATTATAAAAGTTATGGTCCTGCGATGCCCTGTCTTCTTCAGTCGTTGTATAGTGTGTTCCGCTGTACACCCAACAAGTTATTTATCTAACATAGTAAAAGGGCGTTTAATAAGAAACGCAACATTGTTTTTCTCTCAAAGCGTATTCCAATTAGGGCTGTCGATAAAATATCGATACATATGGGAGATATTTTTTCACAGATGTATCGATATCGAGATGTCAATATGTAGTGTCGATATTTATTTTATATGTTCTGTCTTCTTCAATCGTTGTATAGTGTGTTCCTCTGTACACCTATCACAGTCATTTATCGGAGGTAGTACGAGGGGCGTTCAATAAATAATGCAACACTGTTTTTTCTGAAAGCGTATTGGTTTTATTCAGTATTCCAATTAGGGCTGTTGATAAAATAACGATTTATATATAAGCGAAATATTTTTCACACATGTATCGATATCGAAATGGCAATATCAAGTGCCGATATTTTTATTTTATATCTTTTTTCACAATTTTCGGTAAATATTTGAAACGGTTCGTTTGAAATCCTAGTATAACGTAACTTTACTTTCACTATGTGAAGGAGTCTGACTACTTTTTGAGCTCGCACCACGTCCAGTCTTCCTCTTTGAGTCTGTGAAGCAAATATAGATGAGACAAAAAAGAGAAGTCCGATTGCACTAGGGTGGGTGGGGGGCAGCTGAGTGGAATAACAAGACACACCAGTTACGTTCAGAAACAATTTTTAACGCAACTGGTGTGCTATTTCTTCATATGGACGTTCTTCAAAAACAGTTTCTAAAACTGATGAACAAAAATCTAAGTGACAAAATTGGTCTTTGCGATGGGCGGAGACACATGAGGGAAATGCTTACGTACTCGGCGCTCGGCGCTACCAACAGAAATGGCAACGTTCAACTTCATCTAGCAATTTTGACACTACGACTGTTAGTTCACTGGCGTTTGCAGATACTAAGAAACAGGGAAGTCGACATGAAGTGTTACTGACTAATCCGATCGGTGACGAAGCCGAGCGACGGATCCATCGGACTCCTTCTATTGTGCCACTTACATGCAGTTACCACTGTTAGCAAAGTGGTTATAGTCAAGAATGAACGTGCATCGTTTTCATTTCAGTTCTTGCTTTAAGGGGGCTAAGAATGCTGCTAGTTTCTTGATGTACAGAATATCTAACAGATTATTATTTAAATACAAAGCTCTAATGCTGACTGTATATTTAGAGTGTGCAGCCGATATTGTCCAGTAGATCGATAATCCTTTCAACGATATATCGATTAAATTCTTCCGATTTATCGAGAGTACGTAATGATGTATTTTTAAATATCGATAGATCGGATTTCCTATATTTTTTATAAAAATCAACAGTCTTAATACCAATACAACATATTATTACCCGCTCTCTTGGCTACAAAACCTTGTTTTCAATATAATCTTCGCTCAACGCGACGGCCTTACGTTACCTTATTGGAAGGACCTGATATTCCCGGATGGTACCACTCTACTGGTCGACGTTGGAGCCAACGTCTTCCTGCATCAGTAACCTCCCCATCATCCACGTACTGCTCCCTGCTGAGTGCATCCTTCATTAGGCCATACAGATGGAAGTCGGAAGGTGCGAGATCTGGGCTGTAGAGTGCATGAGGAAGAACAGTCCGACGAAGTTTAGTGAGCTCCTCTCGGGTGCGCAGACTCGAGTGAGGCCTTGCTTTTCATGGTGACGAACACACACGTTCCAACACCGCAGGAGTCAAAGCTGTGTGCGACCGGCCGTCTCGCGAGAGATCAGACACGTTTGCGTGACCTTTTGCTATGACAACAGACGTGACGTCCAGCTTCTCACCGTGCTTCTACTCACTGCTAGGTCTCCGTATAAATTCTGCAAGCATCTATGAATATCTGCATTGCTCTGGTTTTCCGGCACAAGAAACTTAATGACAGCCCTCTGCCTGGAACGCAGCTCCGCTACAGGCACCATTTTGAAGGCTACATAAAGCGCTGCCTCCTACCGTAACTTCATCAAGCTAGAGGGGCTGAAGCGGGGATGTCCCGCAACAATTCCGCATTTTTTCAACCGAAATTCGCCGAGAAAAAGATGTGTTGCATTACTTATTGAGCGCCCCTCGTATTTAGCTGCATCGGCATATGAAAAGATGTCTTACTTGTCGAAATACCTAATTCCAATTGTTAAATAAAATAAGTGCTCGGTAAGCCCAAGTGAGAGCACGATTTAATATGTAGTTCACAACAGAATACCACGTCGAGTAGCACCATGCCCAGTAATACATTGTGGTGTTCAAAAGAATCTATGTGTTCCATCTGTCGAAAAAAAGTGAGGCACCCAGAAGGGGAGGAGGAAACGAAATAAAAACTTCTCTGGTTGAGAATGTCTGTGATGTTATTTCAGTGAGTACAAAATCGATTCAGAGCATAAAAGAATAGGTAGTATGTACCCACTTGTCAGACTGACATTACACCCCACCTGCCTTGGATGCATGCACGACTCTGTTGGAATAGGTGTCATAAAGCCGTTGTATCCTCTCCTTGGGCAAGCTGGCCCGCAGCTGAGCCTTGATATCCTCGTTACTGGCACAGGACGGAATCGGCGTCTGAGCTGGCCCCACACATGTTCCATCGAGGACAGATGTCGAGATCTTGCTGGGCACAAACGTACCTCAGCATCACGCAGACAGTTCATAGAGACAAGTGCTGTGCGTTGGATGAGCTGCCCCATCGGAAAATGGCACCAATATACTGTCACATGAGAGGCAACACATGAGAATCCACGACGTCCGTCCCGGCCGCGGTGGCCGAGCGGTTCTAGGCGCTACAGTCCGGAAGCACGCGGCTGCTACGGTCGCAGGGTCGAATCCTGTCCCGGGCATGGATGTGTGTGATGTCCGTAGTTTAGTTAGGTTTAAGTAGTTCTAAGTCTAGGGGGCTGATGACCTCAGATGTTAAGTCCCATAGTGCTCAGAGCCCTTTGAACCATTTAAATCAAGACGTCTGTGAGGTATCATTGTGTTGTCAGCATTCCCTCAATCACTACCAGCCGTAAGCTATGTCATACCCGATGGCTTCCCACACCCTGACGCTAGGAGTAACTTCGCTTTGCCTCTCCAATACACTGGGAGAGTAGGACCCCTCCCCAGGTCGCCGCCATACTCGCCCACGAAGGTCAACCGGAGCAGTGCAGACCCGTGATTCATCGCTGAACAAACGCGGCGCCATTCATCATCAGTTCGTGCTTTCTGGACACAGCACGCAGACGTTGTGTTGTGGTGGTAATGGCAGCCCACTTATGGGACGGTAATTCCTCAGTCCAGCTGCTGTTAGTCTCCAGCCAGTAGTGGAGGATGGCACAAAATGTTGCAGGGTCTCCATTACTTGTCTCGCATGGCAAGTGGACATGTGAAGGGGGTATGATGTATTTGTGCTACTACGGGATCCTTCCTTGTGTTGGTCAGACGTAATCGACCGGAACCTTATGACGAGTGTACCTGCTCTCGCATTCTCACGCAGTCCAACATCAGGCCATACTCCCATTTCGAATGCCTCATGATTCTAGAAACCGCACGATTCGACAAGCCAGTCAAATGGAGACCCTCAATGACTCTCCCCCCTCCCTTTCATACTTTTTCAGGTGATGAAAACGCTGGCCTCACTGGAGTATGGGGCTTCTCCGTGTCCTTGACAGACACCACTCAACATCTGACGCTGGTAGATCTGGAAACGGCACTAAACATGCACAATAATAATGCACTATTGTGGCCGTATTATCTGTCACACAGAATTGCAACTCTAATCATTTACATGTTCACTGATGGTGTGTACGTGTACGAAGTTACACTGAGATCGATCATGACTTGTGGATGCTTCAGTTTCTTCTGTTGGGCAGTAACATAATTCCAAGCTCCAAATAAGAGCTGCATGTCAATGTGAGATGCTCACATTTTTAACACCGCTTCTCTGTAACAGCGGCACACTCCTTTTGTTATACCAGTGTACCTTATGCGGATGATTTTTATTAGTCGTTCCTGCAGTTACTGGAAGATTGTCGGGAAAGTGATATAGTGAGAACCCTATATTCTGGTACTGACGTGAAAAAAAATTAAATTTCACACTATACGAACGATGGATTTGTCCCAGATATTACACTAGTAACGAACCGAAAGTATATAACCATCGCTTAAGTGCGGAAGAGACACTAGGTATGCGGAGTAGAAGTGAAGTACAGAAAATGATGTGATCGATGTCGTTACAAATACATCGTCCACAAAGCAATAATAATGCCTACTCTTTCTAAACCAGTTAAAAAGAAACATGCAGCTACACAGAAATACTCGTCTTGCTGTAAATGCAGTATTAGCGATAAATGACTTGCGTCGGCTAACAAATATCTGGCCGTTCAGAGCGATAGGAGATGGAAAGTTCACGTCAGTATTGCAGCAGCATGGACAAACTTCACGTGCCTCCTACTTGCAAAAAGATCCGCAGTTTACCAACGAAAACGACGAGTAGTGCTAAACACTACACAGCGTGATTCAACGGAAACTTGCACCCCAGATATTGAGGAAATGGAAAGTGCTACTGATGTGCGGTTTCCTCAGAATGGATTGGTAGTCAGGGGTTTGTATTGTTGGCCAATCAACAGATTGTAGTAATACTTAAAAAGCGCACTTTTTCTGCAAACATACATTAAATGAGTGAAATGACTATTGGCATCAGCAGACTAAACGTAGGGTAATTTAGAATGTTAGCGGTGTTTTTTGCCGGATTCTAGTGCGAATCGTTTCCTAGATATCGTATTTTGAAAATTACCACACTGACACTCTTACAACACCTGTGGTATCACACACTAAAGAACAACACAACCGCATACACTAGTTACGTGGATTCTGAACATAAAGAGACAATTGACCATCACAGGTTGTGTTCAAAATGACAGTGGCAGTACACGCTGCCAGGCTGGTATGGGACGATTGCTGCACACGTGCTAGCATTTCAGCGGAGATGTCCGAGACTGCGGTAGAACGTCCTTGTGTATCATCAGGTGTAATTGGTATGTCCTTGTAGATAGAGTCTTTTATCTTTCCCAACGTAAATAAGCCTACAAGCATCAAATCCAGGGAACTGGTAGCCCAAGTTATTGGTCCTCTGCGTCCAGTCCAACGATCTGGAAGCAATTCAAGAAGACATGCTGTAAGTACTTCGTGCACTATGGGCTTGGTAGCCATCATTTTGGTACCACAGGTTCCTCCTAGTCTGCAGAGGAACGTCTTATAGTATCAGTGGAAGATGGTCTGTTAGAAGGCTGTATTACTTGAGCGCGTTCAGTGTTCTGTCTATGAACTGATGGTTCACTGTCTCACGTAACACGTTTACACTTCGTGGACGCAGATGTACCTGACGAAACCAAACGGGATTGTCAACAGACCAATAGTGCATGGTTTACCTGGCCATGATTGGTAAATGCGCCTTCATCACTAAACAAGTGATACGATACATCTGGGGTATCCTGTCTTAATGCCCATATACAGAAGTTAACACGATTCTCGTAGTCGTTTCCATGCAGCTCTTAATGGAGAGAGATGTGATAGGGATGGAACGCATGTCGGTGGAGAATGCGTAGACACTTGCCTGACTTATTGCACTTCCTCGTTCGATTGCGTGGGAGCTAACGTGCGAATCAACTGCAGCAACAGTAAGAACACTAATTTCCCCCTCTTGTTTCGTCACTTGTTTCCTTTTGTTACGTTGTGTAGGTGTTACACTACCATTTTCAAGTAACTGGCTGAAGTTGTTGACAAATAATTGCCGAGATAGTTGACGTCTTTTGGGATATCTTGTCGTATACATCGATTAAGAACGAACTGCATTTTTTCCTACATTCTCCTTACACCATGAGCATGTCGGCCCTTTCTGCATTGTACATTCCATCGTCCACTCACGACCTAATGCTTGTACTGTCACACACTAACTGACCAGTAAGTCACAATGCACTCAAAGAAAGCAAAAGCACACTGTAAGCAAACATAATAACGTCGTATTTAGCAGTGCGGCATTGTCAACAGACAGTTTTAACAGGCATTGTTACATTTAAAAAAGTGATGTTTACACAAAAAACACGCTTTCTGTTACTACAATCTCTTTATCGATTATCAACACGACCCCCTGACTACCAATCCACCCTGTGAAAATCGCACGTCAATAGCACTTTACATTTCCGCACTATTTGCAATGTAAGTATTACGTGATTCACCCTGTATTTATATGGAAACTTTACCAAGTGAAAAAAGGCTAAATCTTTAATTTTTTACAGCGCTTGGGGCTTGATATATGTTCCACAATTTCCATTGGAGGCACAACAAGAAATGGATTAGGATCGCCGTAATTATTTTAATTGGCCATTAATACAGATAGCAACGACCAGTCACTTGTGTAGTATTTGTTTAGTTCTACTGTATATACGAGGACGTGCTAAAAAGTAGTGTAAAGATTTATATGTGAAAACTGTTAGAGCTTCTTAAATAAAACAAATATTATTCAAATTCTACTCCTTTATTCTTCATGTCCACACATTTGCAGTCCTCTGCCGGTAGGAAGGTCCAAATTGTAGCGCGTGTAGCGTATCGGTGTGTAACGTAGGTTGGTCGCTGTGTGAGAAACAGCGTGCTGTAATCGAGTTTCTGAAAGTAAGGATTCGAAGAGTTCGTCCACACATGAAGAACCCTCTCCTTCAGAATGACAACGCGATACCTCACAGAGCACTGGGGCATCTGCAGCAATCCGATGTCTCGATTTCACTTTCGTCGCTCATCCTCCATACAAATCCGACTTGGCCCCATCTGATTTTCTTTAGTTTCCTAAACTTAAAGAACACTTCAAGGACGTCACTTTGATAGTGATGACGCGGTGCAAGCAGAGAAGAGGTTGTGAGTCTGCTGCAAAAGTACAAGATCCTACAGTGACGGTATCAACGAACTAGTCTCTCACTCGGAGAAATGTGTTGATCGCCAGGGTGACTGTTTAAAAATAAATATGTAGACACGAAGAATAAAGATGTAAATGTTAATAATGTTCGCTTTATTAAAAAAATGTTCAGAAATTCCACATAAAAATTCTGAAGCACTACTTTTCAGCACGTCCTCGTTGTTTCATGTCAGTAATATATTTTCACATTCAGAGTAAGATTATGTGCTTTTTAAATAAGATGTTCTCCGTCGCAACCTCGTTTTCTTCCTATGATCTCGCCTTCGAAAATGTGTTTTCGAAGAATATTTTGTATAATTAAGTGTGCAATGAGTTTTGCTTGGCTTTGGTCTATAGCTGTCAATAGTTCTGTCTTTCCTCATATTTCCTGTAAACCATTTCATTTGTTTTTCTCTCAGTACAGCTAGTTCTTGTAATACTCCTCAAACACCACATTTCCGGAACTTACAAATCAGCTTACAAGAAATGCGTCTTGTATAAAATTCCATGAACCATGAACATTTCTTCACAGGAGCTTCCAAGGTCTCGTTATTTATTGCAGAATTCTTACAGTGCATTGAGAACTGTCACTATCATTAAGAGATACCAGGTCTCCCCGAGTAGCATGCTTGATTTCCATAGGGAGGAGTAAAAAACTGGGCGCACATATTCTGTCTAGATTCGACACACCTAGCAGACAAGCTACCGCCGAAGAGACCGCGCGAGTTGGCAGCGGCCACTGTGCCCAGACCTGGAGTATCGATCCCGCGGCTGCAGCCCGCCCGCCGTCGCGGCGCGCCGGGCCTCCGTGCCCCCACTGTGCAGCAGGCGACTCGTCTCCTCACACGGTCTCACGTCTTGTCGGGGCGAAACGTCACTTCACTGAAACATCAAGTCTCTTCATGCCTGTTGAACACGGCAAGCCAGTTCCCACTGCTTAAAAATAGAATCTTTCGAAGTGCACCTCAAAGATATGTACCATTAATACCGTCTAACACTACTTCTGACGGGTATATCAGTCTCTTTGGCGAGGTTGGTCTACCACATCCAGGTGACGCCTAAATTTGTTATTAGAGCCTATAAAGCAATCCAACAGCTGGGATTTTTGTTTTGTTAAGATTTACCCGACAGGTAGTCTCAGACATTTTCTCTTGGATCAACGTGGGGCCAATTAGCGTGCAAGTCGAGGCGCCTCTAAGTGACTGAGTGTTAGTCAAACCAGAAGTAACAAAAGTCGTAGGATAATCCAAATATTGTGTTGGACCTCCTTTTTCCCTGCTTAGTACAGCAGCTCGACGCATCTTGGACTCAACAAGTCGTTGAAAGTCCCACGTAGAAATTGAGCCATGCTGCTTCTACAGCTGCCCGTAATTGCGAAAGTGTTGCCGGTGCTGGATTTCGTGCACGAACCGACCTTCCGATTATTTTCCATAAATGTTCGATGGGATTCACGTCGGGCGATTTGGGTGGCAAAATGATTCGCTCGAACTGACCAGAATGTTCTTCCAGCCAATCGCAAACGGCCGGGTGACGTAGTGCATAATCTCTCGTAAAAATTTCATCGTTGTTTGGGAACGTGAAACCCACGAATGGCTGCAAATGGCCTCCAAATAGCCGAACACAACCGGGGACCCAGTCCATTCCATAGAAACTTATTTCACCCCATTATGGTGCCACCACCAGATTGCACCGTGCCTTGTTGATAACCTGGGTCCATGGCTTCGTGGGGTCTGCATCACACTCGGACCCCACCATCAGCTCTTATCAACAGAAATCGGGACTCATCCGACCAGGCCACGGTTATCCAGTCATCAAGGGTGCAACCAGTACGGTCACGAGCCCAGGAGAGGCGCTGCAGGCGGTGTCGTACAGTTGGCAAAAGCAGTCGCGCTGGTCATCTGCCGCCATAGCCCATTAACGCCAAATTTTTCCGCACCGTTCGAGCTTATACGCTTGCCGTAGGCCCCACATTGATTTCCGCGGTAATTTCACGCAGTGCTGCGTGTCTGTTAGCACTGACAACTCTATGCCATTGCCGCTGTTCCTGGTCGTTAAGAGAAGGTCGTCGACCACTGGGTTCTCGGTGATGAGATGTAATGCCTGGAATGTGGTATTCTTGGCACATTCTAGATACCGTGTATCTCAGAATATTGAATTCTCTAACGATTTCCGAAATGGAATGCCACATGCGTCTAACTCCAACTACCATTCAGTGTTCAAAGTCTGTTAATTCCCGTCGTGTGGTTATAACCACGTCGGAAACCTTTCAACATGCATCATCTACGTAGAAATCGCAGTTCCATAACGCACTGCTGTTGTGTACGACGTCTGCATATGTTCATATCGCTATCCCATGACCTTTTTCACCTCAGTTTATGAGAGCAGCCTTGTGAATAAGGCTTATGTAGTAACAGAACGCAAGCTGCCTTGTGTATGTTCCACGCCAGTAAAGCTATGATGCGATTTATAGCGTTCCTTCGTTAGATTTCGTGACGAGATTTTAACTCAAGAAGTTGGGGTACGATCGTTTCGTGCGGCAATTCTGAATTAATGTGCAGATAAGAAAGTTGATTCCTATCGTGGTCACAGGCGTACCTGCAAATCTGTCACTCTTTCCCGCAATTTTTCAAATAAATTGGGGCTTATATGAAATATCCACCTGTCTCCTCGACCATTCAGCATCATAAGTCGCAACGTATAGCAGGAGCATCATTAGTGGAGTGTTTTAGTTTTGAAGGAAAGGGGGAAGCTATAGACGAGTACCAAAGATGCTCCAGTTGAATATAAAATTCGTATACCGATAAAAAACACACGAGAGAAATGCGAGGCATCCTTCATAGTGTGAGAAAAGCAAAGCATCCACAATTCTGGACTACTATTGGTGCAAGAAGAGCACATAGAAACACAAAAAATAATGCTGGGGGTTCGCTCCAGCCCTTACGGAAAATACTTGATTTATCGAAAGAGAAATGATACGAAGGAAACAGGTAAAGTTGATGAGAAGCCAGGAGACATAGTTGCTAACCTTAATAAGGTTAAATATTTAAATATTAGAAGCCTCATTTAGGCCTTTAAACGCCACATTTAAGGCATTTTCCGACGCTAAATATAAATCACATATTTATTTTAATATTAAAATTGATTCAAATTAGCCGCCCGGAGTGGCCGAGCGATTCTAGGCGCTACAGTCTGGAACCGCACGACCGCTACGGACACAGGTTCGAATCCTACCTCGGGCATGGATGTGTGTGATGTCCTTAGGTTAGTTAGGTTTAAGTAGTTCTAAGTTCTAGGGGACTGATGACGTCAGCAGTTAAGTCCCATAGTGCTCAGAGTCATTTGAACCATTTGATTCAAACTATCATCTTCAGTAAAGAAAAATTCTTCAGTTTCAGTGTCACATTTCCAATGAATGTGACAGGGGATTCTGCACTAACTGTTCCTCTTGCCATGTTTACTGCTGAATGCTGCTCCTAAATGCTTTCATTTCTGCCTCGTTGAAAGCGTCGTGCCCTTTCCTTTGTTTTTCACTGAGGTGATAAATCCCTAACCATTACGAACAGTCAGATAACGAATCCTGTTGTTGCTGTTGCAGTGCTGAGAGACTTAACATTTTTGGCTACGTCTCTGCTGCTAGTGCGAAGTAACGCAGCATTTTATGTGTGGAGTCAATCTTCTGTTTATGTTTATAACTATGGCTTCGAGCATTTCAGAGGCACTCCTCTGTCTCACAGCATGTGACAAGTTCGTGAATTTTGTTTCTTGTCCGCTCTATTTCGTAAATAGCAAAATTACAGACAGATAACAAACATACACTAGCGCTGCGTAGCGGAACTTAGTGGTAGCGGACCAAGAATAATGTTCCTTTGATCTGTACCGGCACAGCCGTGGAACACTGGTTTGGAGTAGTCAAGATGTTAACAATATGTTACGAACATCGATAGTCCAGTGCAAGCCGCGAACAATGTTGCAGAACATGTGTAGAACACCAGTGTAAACGTGCCTTTAGTAAGCGATGGTGACGAAATCATTCGTAGACAGGTTTATTGAGCAATCAGTAACTAAATCATTACAATCTACAATACATTTTAGTAAAATATGAATAGCGAAATATACTAGAACCTTTTCGATTTTTTAAACATCAAATTGTAAAATGTCTGTTTCCGTAATGTTTTAGTAACTTCCCATAACTCCTTAACTGAGGTGATAAAAGTCCCTACAACTACGAACAATTGGTAATAGTTAGCAGCCATGACTGAGAATAAGGGAGACGAAAACAAGAGCGCAGCTGATTGTACACGGAGTAAGCAGCTTGCCGAACTAGCTGCAAGCACGTGTTGTTTCAGCCATAGCGGAAATCGAGTGCATTTTCTAGAGATATAATCGGATTACTGTCTTGGATCCGCAGCACACTTCCGAATCCCAAGTATTGGAGTTCAGCAATTGTTTCAACTAAGATGGCGGCACTCTTGCACGCCAAACTTCACGTTAAACAGCAAGCAACTGGCTGCAACTAGATACAGCTTCAGAGTAGGATGGAGAACGTGTCTCCGTCGGCTTTATTTCCTTATTCGGTGAGACCCCTCTGCCAACCTTACAGGGGAGTCGATGCTGACCTGTCCTAATATTTCACTGTTGAGCTGGATGGGTACTATCGTTTCCTAGTTTGGCTGGGCCAGAACGGCGTGAATCCAGTTACGCTCAAAAGACGTGTTCTTCCTCGATGGCGTGGCAGAGAGCAAGTCTGAACGCAAAGGGTCCTTTCCTTTTCAATGAAAGTGTCAACTAGACACTATTTTAATAAATTTATTTCCAGTGATCACAACATTTTTCTCACTTTCTCATCCTCGGCAACAGCTCGGTCGGCTCAGAATCACGGGAAAATTACTTTTGTGGAAGAAATTTGCTTACCAAAACTACCCGTTCATTGATTATGTGAGCAGTACACCCATAGTTGTGGTCATTCGGTTCACAATCCGCTCTACAGCCCAAATCCGTGATTTATTTTTATATTAAAAGTCTCATAATTCCTTCTTTGTAAGATCTAGACGAAACTATCATTGGGATCACTCCAGCTGTGTGCGTGAGAGCTAAGTGAGTCTCTAGTTCAGAGGAAGCGTTAACTAAATACAACACGAAGGTGTAGAAGATAGATCAACACGTGGTCACCGAAAATGTTTAAATAAACATCGTGGTTCGTGTCACGGTAAAACGAGTTATGGTATGAGAGACTTACTCAAACATCACAGAGCCACCTCCGTTGTGAATTATGCAACATCTCACACTTCCCAAGGCTGCGACATAGTGCAGTCTAGTTTCGTGGTTGTGATGTAACGTTTGTTTTATAATTTTTTTCATTCACGTTTGGTTTGATATCGATTAGCCACTCATTTGAGTGAACATACACTCTGAGAGAGAGAAAAAAAGACACACCACAAACGAATTATCCAAAAGCGACGCAGATAGGTAGGCATGATGCAAAGCAAACAAATGATCACTATTTCCGAGAAACTGGATGATTTATTTGAGAGAAAGAGCTTCACAAATTGAGAAGGTCAGTAACGGTTTGGGCCACCTCTGCCCATTATGCAAGCAGTAATTCGGCTTGGATTTGATTGATATCGTTGTTGAGTGTCCTTCTGAGGGATATCGTGCCAAATTATGTTCAACTGCCACGTTACATCGTCAAAATGCCATAATGCTCCAAACGCCAACTAGGAAGAGATCCAGCGAACTTTCTGGCTGAGTTAGGGTTTGGAAAAGCACTTAGACAAGCAGTAGAAATTCTCCCGTGTGGGGAGGGGGATTCTATTGCTGAAATGTAAATCCAGAATGGTATGCCATGAAGGGCAACAAAACGGGCCGTACAGCAATGAAATGTGTCCTGCTAAGAAATGCAACGGCTCCCCTGACAGCCACTCCTCGTTGTCGGGTCATATGGAGGGCGACAGTCACACAGTTGTCCGGGGTGTCCTCAGACACGTCTTTACTGACATACAGGGCTCAGTTCAAAGAGCGATGCGTCACTGAAGGCAACGCGTTTTTCTGTCCTTCGTGGCAAGGTATCCTGGGCGTATATTTTACCAAGATGGTGTCCGCCCACACAGCTGTCCGGAATGTCTTCAGACACATCTTCACTGATATATGGGGCTCGGTTCTAAGCGCGACGCCTCACTGAAGGCAACCCGCTTTCCTGACCTTTATGGCAAGGCTACCTGGGCTTGCATTTCACCAAGGTGGTGCCCACCCGCACAGCTGTCTGGGGTGTCTTCAGACTCGTCTTCACTGATATACGGGGCTCGGTTCTAAGTGCCACGCCTCACTGAAGGCAACCCACTTTTCTGACCTTCATCGTAAGGCATCCTGGGCTTACATTTCACCAAGATAATGCCCGCCCGCACAGCTGTCTGGGGTGTCTTCAGACTCGTCTTCACTGATATTTGGGGCTCAGTTCAAAGAGCAATGCGTCACTTAAGACAACCCGCTTTTCCGCCCTTCATGGCAAGGCATCGTGGGCTTACATTTCACCAAGGTAGTGCCTGCCTGCACAGCTGTCTGGGGTGTCTTCAGACACGTCTTCACTGATATATGGGGCTCGGTTCTAAGCGTAACGCGTCACTGAAGACAACCCGCTTTTCTGTCCTTCATGGCAAGCCATCGTGAGCTTACATTTCACCAAGATAGTGCCCGCCCACACAGCTGTCTGGGGTGTCTTCAGACTCGTCTTCACTGATATACAGGGCCCAGTTCAAAGAGCGACGCGTCACTGAAGGCAACCCACTTTTCTGACCTTCATCGTAAGGCATCCTGGCCTTACATTTCACCAAGATGGTGCCCACCCACACAGCTGTCTGGGGTGTCTTCAGACTCGTCTTCGCTGATACACAGTGCTCAGTTCAAAGAACAACGCGTCACTGTACGCAACCCGCTTCTCAAGCAATATTCCATTGCTAGCGGGCTGCCTTGAGCAAGTGTGGAGAGCAGAGGAGTGGTGTGGGCAGAGGAGGGTGACATGTCCACCTGGTACCATTTCTACGGTATCTATAACGTGCTCTTTTAAGGGGCGCCTACAAATATGTCGGGAGAGATTATGGAAACGTAAGGGCTTATAAACATCTTGTTAGGAAATTTATGGGCCTTGGTCACAAAGGTACGACACGACTGATTCGTAGCTTGGACAATCGTCTCTACTTAAATTCATCTGTACCAACCTTTTGGTGGTCTTGGATTTCTTAAGGCGATATCAGCATCGACGCTTCAAAGTCGCCACGACTACTTTTCTTACGTTTTCGTCTCCATTGACTCATTGCTTTGAGATGTTGCATTGGCCTTCGAGATACTTCAATTGGAAAAATTAAATGTAAAACAAAATGAATCTTGAGAAGCGTTGTTCCAAATAGTAAAGAATGGTTAAAGAATGTTAGAAAAGAGTTAAGTAAAGTAAGAGCTACCACTTTCTGGGTGGGCCGGCTGTTGTGGCCGAGCGGTTCTAGGCGCTTCAGTCTGGAACCGCGCGACCGCTACGGTCGCAGGTTCGAATCCTGCCTCGGGCATGGATGTGTGTGATGTCCTTAGGTTAGTTAGGTTTAAGTAGTTCTAAGTTCTAGGGGACTGATAACCACAGCAGTCGAGTCCCATAGTGCTCAGAGCCATTTGAACCTAAGTCGTCAACGTTGTTTACCAAGCTCGGGTCTTCTGGTGACCGAAAGTGTTTTTTCTTCATTTCCGAACACAGTAATCTAGAATTTTACTTAGATTACGAATTGTCAGTGTCTAAAAGTAATGAAATAAGCACTGCTGACGCGTTTCTTTATTGTTAGGCTTGATAAACTTAAAAATATGCGCAAATCGATCCCATGCCATGGCAACAGTAAAAACTGCATGAAGAATATTTTTGTCTGTTGTACATATTTCAGAAATTGATTCCTTTCCGGCCGTGCAGGCCTCCAGACATCATTACCACACAAAAATACAGCATCTTCATCTGTCCTAATTCTCATTCCGTTCATAGAAGCATTTGCACTGTAATGCTGAACAACAAGTAACGTTTCAGCACTGATGAAGGTGCATGTAGTTCTACACTTTGGTCATCAATGAACATATTGAAAACTTCGGACTACGTGAGTCAAAGGCCACTTACGTGCACTGATAATGCTATGTTGCCTACAGCGAGTCACTGGGGACAGGGAACTTGTTCATTTTCATCCTGAATTTGCAATATACTTATCTCTTTTATTAGAATCTCCATAAGAATTTTCGCTAGCAATATGACCTTTTTCTGAATTCACGTTAATGTTATCTTACTGTTCTGACGCATCCTGTTCTGGCATAATGTCCTCATCATATTCACTCAAGACATCTCCCGGGTCACTGAGACAACACTCATCCATCATCCAGAGCGTTTCGTCATACGAGATTTGCTTTCGGGCCGTTTGTGAAACTTTGCGGCTTTCAAATTATGAAAAATAAGAACAAAACATTAGAATATGTAATGTAATATACCAAGCGCGGTCCTACCAGGGCCCCAAATGAGTTCTTATTCTTTTAAATATTTTTTTAACGAATGCAGTATAAATTTAAGTATAGAATATATATGTCTTAAACAGGTGCAGGACACATATAAAAATGTGCTGTATGAGCAAAGATCATTCTTTGGGGTCCTTGGAGGATCCCGCTTGATATGATAATGGTTAACAGAGTTTAGTGAAATTCTGATTTCACACAGAGTACAGTTCAGTAATTATTGGGCCACCTGCCATGGTATGTGACGAAAATTTATTTTTCTTTCACTTTCAGGCTTTAATAAAAATTTCTGTCGTTGATAATTTGTCTGTAGCCCAACTGCATTACACCCATGAGCGATAGAACCTGCATGTACAGTACTGTCCATTAAAACTGCAATACACCATGCAACAAACGTCAGACTAACATGACGAATAGACATCTTTGAATTTGCAAAATGATCAGAATCCGAGCGGAAGCGGATAAAACCATTTGGAATTAAGTCATCTACATTATATGTATGAGAAAAGATTACACAGTGGGTTTCTCTTTTGATGCTGATTATCTGTGAGGAGGAACGAGAACGTCTATTACCACGTGTCGGAATTCGACAGCAGGCACGTCGCCTATCGAAAGTACGTTCCGCGATACAGATATTCGAGGTTGTGGTTCTGCGTGCAGCATTGTGATGGATGTATCCATTTGTACACTTTGTGAGGAGAACTAATATTGCCACAGCGCAGCCGTCATCGCCGTACAGGGCGAGCACTCGGCGTGATGGTGTAAGATACTGTGGATAGGTGGGCCCATACTTCCTATCAGCAGTTGATTTCATGTACTGCCACCGTACATACAAAGGCAACAGGATCCTTCAGTTTACCGGATGCCGGGTTTGGACCTTCTGCAGAAAGCATAACGATGGCGTGGAACGGATAGCTGCTTGGGTAACTCAGTCGGTAGAGCACTTGCCTGCGAAAGTAAAAAAAATTGTTGTATTCTATGGGACCAAACTGCTAAGGTCATCGGTCCCTAAGCTTACACAATACGTAATCTAACTTAAACTAAGATACGCTAAGGACAACACACACACACACACACACACACACACACACACACACACACACACATGCCCGTGGAAGGACTCCAACCTCCGACAGGAGAGAGCCGCGCGAACCGTGACAAGGCGCCCCAGACCAGATGGCTACCCTGTGTGGCTGCCTGCTAAAGGCCAGTGCCTGAAGTTCCATTTCCAATCCAGCACATATGATTAATTTTAATCAGTAGGAAGTTTCAAATCCGCTCAAAATTCCTTCTGGCACTTCACAGTAGTTTGCATGGATGCAAACGTAGCTCCATAGATGGTCATCATATGCTTTCGATCATCTCCGTAATCTGTTACGCTGAATTACTGTACACTGGCAGCAAGGTATTGCTGACCGATTTGTAGTGTCTGCCTTGTAATTTTCTGGCGTTGTAAAGGTTAGAATTATTGCAATTATCTCTTCAGGCCAAATAAGATGTTACATTGACACATAGTCCTCGGAAGTGGTGTCGATGCAAAAGGCTTGTTACTACGTATGTAATATATACATTGACGATGTGACTGAAAATTGGAAACAACAAAGTGATGCGAGCTTGAGATTATTACATAACTTACCTTTTTCAATGCGATAACTTTCGCAGGCAAAGTTGCAATTGTACAGGGTAGTGAGACTTAGCTCCAAAGATCCATCTGTTGAATGAACGAAATTTCTGAACATTATATTATACAAATATATATTCCAAAAACAAAACATTGAACGAGTTAGCCAGTTCAGTCACGTTGGAAATATTATAAGCTACCCGAAGGAACTCGACATTGAGAACAAACTGCCGAAATATCAAATGATATGCGAAACAAACAATAGCACATTGAGAAATAAAGTGAGAAAAGACGCAAAAATCAAGTTTCATAAGGTCATGGCCATCCCCACACTGCTATTGGGAAGTGAAACTTTAATAACCACTAAAAAGCAAGAAAGCAGAATCCAAGTGGCAAAAATGAAATTTCTGAGAGGAATTCAGGGCTATAGGAGATTAGGTAGACTAAGAAACTGTAAGGTGGCAGAATAAATGGTCAGATTCGCACATTATGTAAGACCTTTACAAATCGCAATGAGAAGGTGAAGATGACACCTAACGTAAATCGACAGTTATGAGAACATTTGCCTATCAATATGTAATGCAAAAAGGGATGACAGTCAATCGACGGTAATTAACACACCATTACTATACAATGCATGTCTTTGAGCAGAAGGTAGAACAGGGAATGCGGGTCGGTCGCTTTTAGTTTTGAAAAGCCAGCTCCACAATGATGTAGCGAAACCACGCTGTGGGAGTTACACCGGCAACCACTTAAAGGGGTGGCAGGAAAGAGGACAGCGACCCCGGGCCAGGTGATTCAAGCTGGAGGGCCGCTGTAGCGAGGGCGTCGGTACAAGAGCAGAGAAGAAGCGTTAGAAAACCACATTTAGAAATTCCAAAGGGATATGAACAAATGCAGGCGACGCATTTTCGTCCAGCAAGTGTGACACACAGAAAGGTCAATGTACTTTAGGCATGTGGAACAGGCACAAAATGTCCGATTGGCGGAAACTCACTAGGAAGGAGAAAACTACTGAAGTTTTGACGCAGTTTGATAGAAGGGATGTTGCGATTGGTAGAGAGTGTTTCTACAAAATGAGAGGAATGCTCCTATTGGTCAAAAAAAAAAAAAAAACCGTGACGTGAAAAAGGAACCCAAGTGGAGCAAGGCAGTTCTGCTGTGAGTAGGACAAGAGAGAAATTTGGTGGTGGACTATTCTCTGAACTGGCGTCAAGTGCAGAACGGAGCGCTTAAAGCTCCGTACGACGCAGAGTAGAAATTGGTGTGGACACTGCGTTCACAGCGACTGCACTCCAGCTAAAATTTGCTGTAGCAACGTTTAGCTCCAGCTGTGGAGAAACGAACCAGCCAAAGTAGTTAATTGTTCTTGCGAGAACTGAGAGGACACTATAATATGCAAGCTGCTCCAACCATGCGCTTGTATATCGTCACGTAATAAGACTAGGCCTGAGTACATGTGTTCTCGCATAACGAGAAACATAGGGAAAGTTTCTGCTGGAAAATTCAGCAAAGGCCAGATTAGTATTGTAGGAATTTCAGTGGAAGAGAGCGGCCTTGCAGATACCAGCACATCACAGATTAAGGTAAATACTGCGTGCAGAGGCATAAACTTTGTAGGTTCACCAGCTTGCGTCCACTGTAAGCTCGAGCGGCCTTGGGTAATCTGACATTCAAATTTGTCACTTAACTAACCATTCACTGTAGACTTGATTGTCATCCTAAATAGTACTGAACTTTAAACCGGAATAGGAAGATTTTCATAGTACAGACCAACATCATAAAATACGTGTAGGAGCAATTTTGTAAAAAAATGTCCAATTAAACTTTCATATTATTGTGCTTAGGATTAATGTAAAGAAACTTCCAATTAAACATTCATAATATTGTGCTTAAGATTAATGCTCTTTCAGAGAGTTAATATTTAACATTGTTGTGTAAAAACTTACACTCCTGGAAATGGAAAAAAGAACACATTGACACCGGTGTGTCAGACCCACCATACTTGCTCCGGACACTGCGAGAGGGCTGTACAAGCAATGATCACACGCACGGCACAGCGGACACACCAGGAACCGCGGTGTTGGCCGTCGAATGGCGCTAGCTGCGCAGCATTTGTGCACCGCCGCCGTCAGTGTCAGCCAGTTTGCCGTGGCATACGGAGCTCCATCGCAGTCTTTAACACTGGTAGCATGCCGCGACAGCGTGGACGTGAACCGTATGTGCAGTTGACGGACTTTGAGCGAGGGCGTATAGTGGGCATGCGGGAGGCCGGGTGGACGTACCGCCGAATTGCTCAACACGTGGGGCGTGAGGTCTCCACAGTACATCGATGTTGTCGCCAGTGGTCGGCGGAAGGTGCACGTGCCCGTCGACCTGGGACCGGACCGCAGCGACGCACGGATGCACGCCAAGACCGTAGGATCCTACGCAGTGCCGTAGGGGACCGCACCGCCACTTCCCAGCAAATTGGGGACACTGTTGCTCCTGGGGTATCGGCGAGGACCATTCGCAACCGTCTCCATGAAGCTGGGCTACGGTCCCGCACACCGTTAGGCCGTCTTCCGCTCACGCCCCAACATCGTGCAGCCCGCCTCCAGTGGTGTCGCGACAGGCGTGAATGGAGGGACGAATGGAGACGTGTCGTCTTCAGCGATGAGAGTCGCTTCTGCCTTGGTGCCAATGATGGTCGTATGCGTGTTTGGCGCCGTGCAGGTGAGCGCCACAATCAGGACTGCATACGACCGAGGCACACAGGGCCAACACCCGGCATCATGGTGTGGGGAGCGATCTCCTACACTGGCCGTACACCACTGGTTATCGTCGAGGGGACACTGAATAGTGCACGGTACATCCAAACCGTCATCGAACCCATCGTTCTACCGTTCCTAGACCGGCATGGGAACTTGCTGTTCCAACAGGACAATGCACGTCCGCATGTATCCCGTGCCACCCAACGTGCTCTAGAAGGTGTAAGTCAACTACCCTGGCCAGAAAGATCACCGGATCTGCCCCCATTGAGCATGTTTGGGACTGGATGAAGCGTCGTCTCACGCGGTCTGCACGTCCAGCACGAACGCTGGTCCAACTGAGGCGCCAGGTGGAAATGGCATGGCAAGCCGTTCCACAGGACTACATCCAGCATCTCTACGATCGTCTCCATGGGAGAATAGCAGCCTGCATTGCTGCGAAAGGTGGATATACACTGTACTAGTGCCGACATTGTGCATGCTCTGTTGCCTGTGTCTATGTGCCTGTGGTTCTGTCAGTGTGATCATGTGATGTATCTGACCCCAGGAATGTGTCAATAAAGTTTCCCCTTCCTGGGACAATGAATTCACGGTGTTCTTATTTCAATTTCCAGGAGTGTATTTCACTGTTTGGTGTTGTCAAGATGCCTTATCCATTGCACTGGTTTTATGTTGGCGAGTTGAAAACTGTGTGTAAAGCTGTAATTTGGTGAGAAATATTGCGACATTAAACTTGTCATTTCACCTCACACAGTTGTTCTCAATTCAAGAATAAGCAAAAACAAAAGCCCCGCAGCCTTACAAAACGAAGACATGAGAGCAGACCTTGGGGTGTATGTTATAAATTAGAAGATGAAGACTAATTGATAAAGCTGGCTAGAACATCTACAAGGATTCCCAGATTGAAGACTATAAAAACAAGCCTTAAGTTTCAAGACTTCAGGTACAAGATCCGTCAGAAGACCAAGAAAAAGATGGGTGCACAGATAGTAGACGGAACAGAGCTATGGCCTAGACCATGACAAAAGAAGAAGCAGACAATGCGCCACACGATTTTTGTTTCATCCTAATGTGACTCGACAGAGCATGTTGGCCTCTTTTCTTGGCAACGCCTAGCATCTAGTGGATTGAAGGTTTCAGTCTCAAAATGCGAGCCACGGCCGGCAGCCTTGAGGAAGTGTGGAGAGCAGAGCAGTGGTGCGGGCAGAGGCAGCTCGTCCTGTCCCTGCCCAGCTACTGGCTACAGGCTGAGGCGACAGACGCCCCCCGCGGCGCGACACCGGGCGCGCATTATCTGCCCATAACGCTGTGTCTTTATAGGCGGCCGCTCATTTTTCACGCGCCCTTCGGCCCGGCGAGGGAGCCGCGGCCTGATTTAAGATTTTTTCAGGCGCGCCTCCTCCGCCCCACACAGCAGAAGGCTGCAAGCCGTGTCGCCAGGGGCTGCGGCGCGCCGGACGGGGGATGTTCACCCCAATATGGTCCCTCGCGGGAGGGGAGGTTCCCACCCGGCGTAACGCCAGTCGTCTACACGCGCTTACTGTCCACCATCAGTCATCTCCCCGACATGTATTGCTGACGACACGCGAACACTCTTGTTGGCCTTAATTCTCGATCACAACTTACGAGTTTATTAGAAAAAGAAAGAACAGAGAATAGGCAAACAAAAAACTTAATGCAGTGATCCTATTGCAGCATGCGATGTACAATCAACTAACCCACGAAAAACTAATAAACGCCATAAAATCGTAAAGCAGCAATTAGAGTGATCGTCAGCATATCATCCTTTGCGTAACAGGCTATACACTGAAGAGCCAAAAAAACTGGTACACCTGTCAAATATCTTATAGGACCCCCGAGAGCACGCAGAAGTGCCGCGACACGACGTGGCGTGGACTCGACTAATGTCTAAATCAGTAGGGAACTGACACCATGAATCATGCAGAGCTGTCCATAAATCCGTAGGAGAACGAGAGGGTGGAGATCTCTTCTAAACAGCATGTTGCAAGGCATACCAGATATGCTCAGTCTTGTTCATATGTGGGTAGTTTGGGGGCCAGCGGAAGTATTTAAACTCAGAAAAGTGTTCGTGGAGCCACTCTGTAGTAATTCTGGGGTGCCGCATTGTCATACTGGAATTGCACAAGTCCGTCGGAATGCACAATGGATATGGCCTCGCGGGGTACCGCGCAGTCTCAGGCGCCTTGCCACGATTTGCGCGGCTGCGTCGTCGGAGGTTCGAGTCCTCCCTCGGGCATGGGTGTGTATGATGTCCTTACCGTAAGTTAGTTTAAGTTAGATTAAGTATTGCGTAAGCCTAGGGACCGATGACCTCAGCAGTTTGGTGCCATAGGAACTTACTACAAATTTCCAATTTCCACAATGGATATGAACAGATGCAGGTGTTACAGTTGTACCTAGACGCATCAGGGGTCCCGTATCACCCCGACCGCACACGCCCCACACCACTGAAGAACCTCCACCAGCTTGAACAATCCTCTGCTAACGTGCAGGGTGCATGGATTCATGAGGTTCTCTCCATTCTCGTGCACGTCCATCCCCTCGATATAATTTGAAACGAGACTCGTCCGACCAGGCAACATGTTTCCAGTCAACTACAGTGTTGACAGGCCCAGGTGAGGCGTAAAGCTTTGTATCGTGCAGTCATCAAGAGTACACGATTGGGCTTCGGCTCCGAAAGTCCATATCGATGATATTTCGTTGAATGGTTCGCAAGCTGACACTTGTTGATGGCCAAACACTGAAATCTGCAGCAATCTGCGGAAGGGTTGCACTTCTTTTACGTTGAACAATTCTCTTCAGTCATCATTGGTCCCGTTCTTGCATGATCCTTTTACGGCCACAGCGATGTCCGAGATTTGATGTTGCAGCGGATTCCTGATATTCACGATACACTCGTGAAATGGTCGTACGGGAAAATCCCCACTTCATTGCTGCCTCGGAGATGCTGTGTCCCACCGCTCCTGCGCCGACTATAACACCACGTTCAAACCCACTTAAATTCTGATCAACTTGCCATTGTAGCAGCAGTAACCGATCTAACAACTGCACCAGACACTTGTTGCCTTATATAGGTGTTGCTGACCGGAGTCCCGTATTCTGCCTGTGTTTTTGAATATTCATGTCTATACCAGTTTCTTTGGCGCTTCAGTGTATAATAGCCCACAGTGCAAGAAAATAAAAAAGATCTCAACAGTACCAATCGGTTTAGGATTAATACCTCGCCATTACTGTCATCATTCAGAGGAACTCCAAAAAGAAAAAGGGAGAAAAAATCAGTGCGCCACGAAGGAATTATCTGAATGGGACGGAAATCGGTAGATGTGATATACATGTACAGACAAACCAATTATTATAATTTCACAGAAATTGGATGATTTATTAAAAAGAAAGAACTTCACAAATTAAGCAAGTCAGTTACGCGTTGATCCACCTCTGCCCCTTACGCAAGCAGGCATTCGACTTGTCATCGACTGATAAAGTTGCTGTACGTCCGCCGGCGGGTGTTGCCGATCGGTTCTAGGCGCTTCAGTCAGGAACCGCGCGACCGCTACGGTCGCAGGTTCGAATCCTGCCTCGGGCATGGATGTGTGTTATGTCCTTAGGTTAGTTAGGTTTAAGTGGTTCTAAGTTCTAGGTGACTGATGACCTCAGATGTTAAGTACCATAGTGCTCAGAGCCATTTCAACCATTTTTGCTGTATGTCCTCTTGAAGGATACTGTGCAAATCCTTCCAACTTGTGCGTTAGATCTGGCCAAGACAGAGTATGGCAAGCACAAAAACATGCAGTAGAAGAAACTATCACTATGTGCGCGTGGGCATTATCTTGCTGAAATGTCAGCTCAGGATGCCCTACCACGAAGCGCAGAAAAACGGATTGTCTTCCGTGACGAGCCCTGCTTCGAAATGAGCCCCGATGATCAGCGACGACGTGTCTGCATACGCCCCGAACAGCGGTGGGACACCAGCCCTACTGTCGCCTGCAATACGGTCCGACAACCAGCAGTGATAGACTGGGGTGCCTTTTCATAGCACGACCCCTTTCGTTACCATCCGCGGTATCCTTACAGCACAGCGGTACGTCGACAATATTCTACGCCCCGTTTTGTTGGCCTACATGGCAGATCATCCTGCCCTTGTATTTCAGGAAGATAATGCCCGCCCGCGCATGGCCAGCAAGATCGCCGGATCTCTCTCCAACTGAAAAGGTTGAAGTATTATCGGCAGGGCACTACAATCATGCCTAAATTATGACGATCTAGCTCGCTACTTGGACGGAATTTGGCACGGTGTGTCTCAGGAGAATAACCAACATCTCTATCAATCAGTGTCAAGCCGAGTGATTGCTTACATAAAGGCCAGAGGAGGAGATTAATATCTAACGTCCTGTCGACAACGAGGTGGTCAGCCAAGGAGCACAAGCTCAGTTTAGGAAAGGATGGAGAAGGGAAACAGCCGTGCCCTTCCCGTACCACACCGGCATTTGCCTTAAGCGATTTAGGGAACTCATGGAGAACCTAAACCACGTGCCCTTACCGTATCACATCGGCATTTGCCTTAAGCGATTTAGCGAACTGATGGAGAACCTAAACCAGGACGGCCGGACGCGGGTTTGAACCCCTCCCCCTCCCCCCCCTCCCAAATGCGAGTCCAGTTTCCAAACCACCGCGCTATTCCGCTCGATCATAAAGGATAAAGGCCAGAGGTGGACCAACGCAGGGAATATCAAACATCTCAGTCAGTCAATGCCAAGCCGAATAACTGCTTGCATAAACGCCAAAGGTGGACCAATTGCTCAATTTGTGAAGCTCTTTCTCTTGAATACATCATACAATTTTCTGAAATTGTAAACATGTGTTTGTCTGTACATGTATATCACATCTATCGATATCGGCCCCATTCGTATAATTCCTTCGTGGTGAGTCATATTTTGACTTGGAATGAATCTTCCTAAACTTAAAATGTGCAATAAATGTAAAAACTGTCCGCCCCAATAGCTGAATGGACAGCGCACGGACTGCCGTCTTAAGGGGCCCGGGTTCTCTTCCTGGCTGGGTCGAGGATTTGCTCCGCTCAGGGACTGGGTGTTGTGTTGTCTTTATCCTCATTTCATCCCCATCTGGCGCGCAGGTCGCCCAGTGTGGCGTCGAATGTAATAAGACCTGCACCAAGGTGACCGACCAGCCCCGTAAGGGGCCTCCCGGCCAATGACGCCAAACGTTCATTTCATTTTTTCCAATGTAAAAACTATTTGATGGTAATTCAGATTTCAACACATTAGTTTCGATGGAGAAATCGTGAAAATATTTTATTTTGCAAACCAGGCGCATTCTATTAATGCAATTATTTTGTGCAAACGCGGCTAGAAAATGCAAAGCACAATCATCTCTTTCTAATAATGGCATGTTCTGGTTCGTGCTAAAGCTTTCACGGTCCCCGACAATAATGTGTAATTATCGTGATTAAGGTGATAGTCCACCAATGTGCTAAAACATATTTTTTCCCTTGCTTTTTGCACATTGACTCGCTGTGCAGTGACTACGGTGGGACGTGTACAAATACAAGTGTGTATGATGCATCAAGTTTTGGAAACATTATTTGCACTTACTATCAGTCTTTCTTAGAGACTACGGTCAGTCGCAATTAAAAATATCACTACCAAACAATAACTTTTTTGACATATTCTTAACAATTCACCTTCAACTCCATCCGAACAGGTCTTGGAAGACCCAATGACCGATCGCCGTGTTGTCTTCAGTCTATAGACGTCAATGGATGCGGATACACGCCCACGATAAAGACAGGACTCGGCGCGTACGTCACAGCACGTGACACTGCGGGTCTTGCGAGTGCCAGCAGCCGTTTCCAACGGGCAGCGAGTAAATATTTCAGACGTGTTTTATTAATTCTTGACAACGTGTTAAAATGCTTGCAAGTTCTCGATAGCACACAACGAAGTTAAGACCTTTGGTGAGTAGCATTTCAGTTACATTCTGATTTCCCATTAGCCCTGCACGAAGGCGAAGTTTGGCGGACAAGCCGACTACTGTGACGTCAGAAGTTCGTTGCAGGGCCCGTACATCTCGTTGGCCCCGATGCGGATATGGAGGGGCATGTGGTTAGCACACCTCTCTCCCGGTCGTTGTCAGTTTTCGTTACCGGAGCCGATACTTCTCAATCAAGTGGCTCCTCAATTTGCCTCACAAGGGCTGAGTACACCCCGCTTGCCAGCAGCTCGACAAACCGGACAGTCATCTTTCCAAGTGTTAGTCAACTCGACAACTCTTAACTCCGGTGATCTGACGTAAATCTCTGTTATCACTGCGACAAGGCCGTTGGCATTCTTCACAATTAGTAAACAAAAATCTTGAGAGTACACAGGTTATGTATCCGAACAGTGTCGAATCTCAGAAGCGAAGACCACGGTTTCTATTTCTAGTACAGGAGCTACTGTATCGTTGATGGAAGAACTGAAATGCGGTGCCCTAAGGCACTTGGAACTCTTGAGATCTACCTTTAACAAGCAACAGTACTGAGTGGCAAAGGCGGGACTACCTGCTGTGATACTGGAGTGCTAAGCCCTTACGCCTTCCTACGGAAGTCCAATGAAGCCCAGGCAGAGATAACACAGCGTTCGGTCGGCTTGATCACGAATTTGCTTCGCCGGCCCTCCGGTACGTCACTGTCACCTCGCAGGAAGTCCACACGTGTGAACCCTGTAAAACGGTTCGTTAACATTGCAAGCCCTCTTAATCAGCAACCAACTACGTCGTTTTACAGACACTACCAGAGAAGTGAAATCAAGAAAGAGTCTTGCTGGTATTCAGATTTTGGCGTACCGCGTTTACGACTTGACGTCCAAGGAATGAAATTCACCAGTGAACGGATATTTCTCTTTAAAATCGAAGAGTTTGCGCCAAGGCGTTGCAAGCTTTCATAATGAAAACAGTGCAGGCATTGTTGCTGTAACATATGTCATAGTGATGTGTGAGGAACACCATTAATTGCTAAATTTCTTCGTCTTGTAAGATAGCAAGAACTATGCCCCTTACATGAAGTCATTAAAGATCACCTAACTCACAGAGCGAACAGTAGCGCTGAACCAAAATGACTGAAAAGGCACAATGCATCTTTTAGAGGGCAGAGTAAGGACGTATTGGAATAATTAATGTCGGGTGATGGTTTTGAAGTATTTCATACAACACGAAAAAACTTTTTGGAAACGCGTCGATTTACTGGAGGCTAGTTTATCCCAGGGAAGTATACAGAGTTGACTGTGGCCGGCTTGGGAGCAGCGAAGGGAAGCGACAATAGGCAGCTTAGTGTGGCTCAAGCTCTGAGAAAGCAGTAACGGGTGCGGCCTCCAGCTGCCTTAAGATGAGTGACAGTGAGTGGGTGGTTGACCCCATGCTGGTGTACCGGGAAGCAGACAGAGAACTTGTACGCCTGTTGATAAATATCCGTCGTCCCGTTTTCAGTGAAACATGCGAGAAAGCCGCACAAAGCTACGGTGGAGGGGTCAACAGAGGCCAAAATATGCGTGTTCGTGACTATAGCAAATTCACGCTGCATTCACAGTCTGTGAGTCTGAAGTAAATCAGGTGAAGAGCGACAGAATGAAATACGCCGGCCTCCGATGGGAACGTAGGACCAAGGAATTTGAAGTACTCTCCTGGGAGTCAGAATTCCGGAAAAATTGGTGTTTTGTACAGACACTAACCTTGATGGGTGGCCTGGGAGGAGTTAAATAGCAGAAGTTGAGAGGAAGGGAAATTTTGTGGGAATTTGTTCACTTTCCAGAGCAGGCATTGGTTGGTGCTGGGAAGCGACACATAAATAACGCGATTTGCGCTGCAATTGGCGTAAGTGATTTTGCTGGAGGAGAAACCAAGGCGAAGAGCGGACTGGGAGAAGTCTCCGCATGGGTCTTCCGTTCTCAGCTTGCCTAGAGTGCGGACGTGGCATTCTTTACTCAGCTTGCCTGAGAGAGGGTGAGCATCTCTGCAGTTTAGGACTTAGCAAACGGAACGATTGAGCTTGGCGATAGAAAGTTTTCGTTCAGCTATGTACTGAGCAAGATAGCTAGAAGTGAATAGACGAGCGCAGCCTTGCAGCGCCACGAGGTCGGCCGACATCCGCATAACGACGCCGCCCCACCACGCTGAATTCGGTGATATTGCGCCCGCTCCGGCCACTGATTAATTTGTTGGATCACGTCGTCAAAGTTTCCATGAGGGTTTCATGGGCCGTGTATTGTAGAATTCTTCTCGCACTTCGCATTACGCCTGGGCCAGTCAATAGGAATTACTTTTGATTTATCGCGCTTTACTCCACACAAACGGAATTTATTACCACTGCCTGTTAGGAGAGTCATGTAATGTGATGATTGAAGGTCGTGAGTTAAAATAAATCTGTGCTAATCGACTGCATCTGTTTTCAATCAAGCAGTTGAAATCCCAAGTCACTTTCTTAATTAATTTTATGTTCAACATTTGCATCTGGTATTCAACAGCTGAATATAACATCAATGTGCACACCTTTTTACTTAAAATGGATCAATTCTGAATTAATTAATGTCAACACTGCCTCCGCAGTTCAATCAGGAGTCACAGGGCCTTATTACTTTCTTTGTGTTATCCGACATTGCGGCACTTTTGCACTCTCTGTTGATCTGTTAGTCAATTACCTGGGGTGAACACACATCAAAACCAGATATGTGACGGGTGGGGTGTTACAGTCTATTTAGTGCAGGTTTATAAACTGGATTCCTGCGGCCCGCCACGAATTCCTCTCTAGTGCCAATCCCTTCATCTCTTCGTAATATTGCTAATGTCATTTCTACAACTCATTACCTTCGTCTTCCTTCGGTTTACTCTCAGATCATTTACTTTCCTCGTGAACTGTTCATTCCATTGGACACGTCCTGAAATTCATCTGCGCTTTCACTGAGGATGGCAGTGTCATCAGCACAGCTTATCACTGATAGTCTTTCACCATTAATTTCAGTTCCACTCTTGTACCCTTCTTTTCTTTCCATCATTGTTTCTTGAACGTATAGATTGAAAAGAATTGATAAAATAATGCATCTCTTACACTCTTCTTAACACAACCACTTCGTTCTTAGTATTTCATTCTTAGTGTTCCGTGTTGGTTCTTGCACATGTATATTAACCGAAATTCCCTAAGGCTGGCTACCACTTTTCATATAATTTCGAATATCTTGCACCATTTACATTGTCGCATGTCCAATCCTAAGAAGACCTTCTGATTTTTCTTCAAGTCTAACTTACATCATCTAGCACAATATCATAAATGCCTCTGTGATACCTCTATCTTTCCTGCAGCCAAACCGATCACATAATAGATCCTCCACTTACTTTTCATTTCTTCAGTATGTTATTCCTGTCCAGAACCTTGATGCATGAACTGTCAAGCTGATGGAGCGATAATTCTCCCGCTTATCTGCCCTTGCTCTCTTCCGCTTTGTGTGGATGATATTTTTTCGAAAGTCTGGTCGTCTAGCCTCAGTCTCACAGATTCTGCAAACCAACTCGAATAGTCATTTAGTTGCAACATTTCGCAATGATTTTAGAAGCTCTGAAAGGTTGATTCTTATCCCTTCTGCCTTATCTGATCGCAGATGTTACACTGCTACCATATACTCACGGGAAAATTGTTTTTACTTCACTAATTTGCCGCAATTTGTTTAATTGCACGCCCAAAAGGAATCAGTACACTGCAAATGTACCAACTCATTTTTAAATTATTTTTTAATACCGGCAATGTGAGAACGTGCACTGCATTCAGAAAACTGTGGAATGAATCCTTCAGGAAGAGCAAGAATATTTCCCAAATAAAACCTGTAACAATATACCATTTTGGCATGCTCAACATGAACTGAGTGAGATGCCCAATGGTTACATCACTCGAGTAGCATTTGGGAGAAACTGGCTTCAATTCCCCACCCAGTTATCAACGTTTAAGTTTTCCTTGATTTCCTTAATTCGCTTAAAGAAATACCGCGATGGTTCCTTTAACAAGGCATTGACGATTTCCTCCCCGGAACTTCCCAAGTCCAAGCTTCTAACTTTGTTCTTTGATCTAATATCTTCATCGTCGAACAGAGATTAAGTACTAATTTCCTTACTAGCTCCCTTGTCCAAGGTTTCAAGTACTTGCCACTGTTAATGATAGCTAGTGCGATGGTCATTAGAAGGAACAGCCGCAAGAAGACCGAGTTCCGGATGGCCACGTGCTACTATCATGAGGGAAGGCCATCGTGTTGGCTGTGTGGCTCTATCGCATCGTACTGCATCTGCAGCAGCAATCTGAGAACCAGGTGATAACACAGTGATACAGCGAACCGTTACAAATCGGTTAATTCAAGGACAGCTCCGAGCCAGACGCACTGTAGAGTGCAATCCACTGACCCCAAACCACTGCCACTTGCGACGTCAGTCGTTCCAAGCGAGAGCTCATTGAAGGGCAGAGTGGAAGTCTGTCGTGTCTTCTGATGATAGTTGGTTCTGCCCCGGTGTCAGTGGTGACCGTGTGTTGGTGAGTGTGGCCTGCAACCAACCGGCCGGCCGGTGTGGCCGTGCGGTTCTAGGCGCTTCAGTCTGGAACCGCGTGACCGCTACGGTCGCAGGTTCGAATCCTGCCTCCGGCATGGATGTGTGTGATGTCCTTAAGTTAGTTAGGTTTAAGTAGTTCTAAGTTCTAGGGGACTGATGACCTCAGAAGTTAAGTGCCATAGTGCTCAGAGCCATTTGAACCATTTTTTTTTTTTTTTTTGCAACCAACCTGTCTGCGTGCTGGACGCACTGAAGCTACACCTGGAGTTATGGTCAGGGGTATGATATCGTATGATAGCAGGAGCACTCTCATAGTGATCCTACGCACCCTGAATGCAAATCTGTATGCCAGTCTGGTGATTCGACCTGCTGTGCTACCATTCACAAACAGCATTCTAACGGGTGTTTTCCAATAGGATAACGCTCGCCCATATATCGCTGTTGCAGCCCAACAGAGTATTCCCTGACTTCCGCAAAGCGTTTGACTCGGTGCCCCACTGCAGACTCCTAACTAAGGTACGAACATATGGTTCAAATGGCTCTGAGCACTATGGGACTTAACATCTGTGGTTATCAGTCCCCTAGAACTTAGAACTACTTAAACCTAACTAACCTAAGGACATCACAAACATCCATGCCCTAGGCAGGATTCGAACCTGCGACCGTAGCAGTCGCGCGGTTCCGGACTTAGCGCCTAGAACCGCTAGACCACCGCGGCCGGCTACGAACATATGGAATTGGTTCCCAAATAAGTGAGTGGCACGAAGACTTCTTAAGTAATAGAACCCAGTACGTTGTCCTCGATGGTGAGTGTTCATCAGAGGTGAGGGTATCATCTGGAGTGCCCCAGGGAAGTGTGGTAGGTCCGCTGTTGTTTTCTATCTACATAAATGATCTTTTGGATAGGGTGGATAGCAATGTGCGCCTGTTTGCTGATGATGCTGTGGTGTACGGGAAGGTATCGTCGTTGAGTGACTGTAGGAGGATACAAGATGACTTGGACAGGATTTGTGATTGGTGTAAAGAATGGCAGCTAACTCTAAATATAGATAAATGTAAATTAATGCAGATGAATAGGAAAAAGAATCCCGTTATGTTTGAATACTCCATTAGTAGTGTAGCGCTTGGCACAGTCACGTCGATTAAATATTTGGGCGTAACATTGCAGAGCGATATGAAGTGGGACAAGCATGTAATGGCAGTTGTGGGGAAGGCGGATAGTCGTCTTCGGTTCACTGGTAGAATTTTGAGAAGATGTGGTTCATCTGTAAAGGAGACCGCTTATAAAACACTAATACGACCTATTCTTGAGTACTGCTCGAGTGTTTGGGATCCCTATCAGGTCGGATTGAGGGAGAACATAGAAGCAATTCAGAGGCGGGCTGCTAGATTTGTTACTGGTAGGTTTGATCATCACGCGAGTGTTACGGAAAAGCTTCAGGAACTCGGGTGGGAGTCTCTGGAGGAAAGGAGGCGTTCTTTTCGTGAATCGCTACTGAGGAAATTTAGAGAACCAGCATCTGAGGCTGACTGCAGTACAATTTTACTGCCGCTAACTTATATTTTGCGGAAAGACCACAAAGATAAGATAAGACAGATTAGGGCTCGTACAGAATCATATAGGCAGTCATTTTTCTCTCGTTCTGTTTGGAAGTGGAACAGGGAGAGAAGATGCTAGTTGTGGTACGAGGTACCCTCCACCACGCACCGTATGGTGTATTGCGGAGTATGTATGTAGCCGCGCGGGATTAGTCGAGCGGTCAAGGGCGCTCCAGTCGTCGACTGTGCGGCTGGTCCCGGCGGAGGTTCGGGTCCTCCCTCGGGCATGGGTGTGTGGGTATGTTCTTAGGATAATTTAGGTTAAGTAGTGTGCAGGCTTAGGGACTGATGACCTTAGCAGTTATGTCCCATAAGATTTCACACACATTTGAACATTTTTTAGTATGTATGTAGATGTAGATATCGACATGATGCCTTGGCCTACTTGGTCACCGTATCTGTCTTCAACCGAGCACAAACTGGACATCATCAGAAGACAACCCCTCAAACGGCATTAACCGTACCTGTACTGACCGACCAAGTGCAACTGGCATGGAACTCCATCCCCACAAACTGACATCCGGTACGTGCACAACACAATGCGTCCACGTTTGTACGGTTGCGTTCAACATTCTGGCCGTTACACTGGTTATTAATGTACCAGCATTTCACATCTGCGATGCCGTACCTCGCGCTCATACTGTGATTGGTAATATTCATCACTGAAATATGACACTTAGACAAATGTATTCCCGAAATTTCATTACTGTACCTTAACTGATTTTTACGCTGCGATTTTTTTCCGTCCTTGTAGTTAGCACGCCCGAAAGAGTCCGTACGCGAAAGTTGGGACTTTCGCTGGCGGCCGACCGGCCCACACAGGCCTGGTGGCAGGCTTATCGCGTCTCCTGGCAGCCTAACTTCGATATAAACTGCGTAAACATGAAGTGAGGCCGTGAGCGCGTGGCCGCCGGAGGTGTGGAAACTGACCGGCGCGGCGCGGCGCGGTGTGGCAGCGGGCAGGCCCCCCCTCCCCTACGACGGTAGCCGCTTTGTGCCGGCCGTGATCACTTCATCAGCGCCACAAAGGCCCCCAGCGGCGCAGATGTTGACGCTCAAAGCGCGTCCTATTCACGCGCCTGTCGCCGCCAGATTTATGCCCCTGGCCAGCCCGGTTATCTCCCGGATTAATTCACGCCGCAGCGCGCAGCCGCCACCGGCGCCGCTGTCGCTGACAAATTCGGCGTCCGCCGCGGACAGCCGCGTCTCGCGCCCAGCGGCCGCACTCTGCCGCCGTGTCGGCCGCCACTTCACGCACGCGCGCCGTAGTTAACTGACAGAGCAACGACGCTGCTCGTCGCATCCTGTGGTGAGTGCTTCATCTCGAATAACTTCGCATAAGATGGAGACATTCTCACGTATTGACGTGTAGGCATGGTTACCTAATACGTTCCAAAATGCAAGCATGAAACAGAGATTTTCCAGTGTTCGTACATGGGGTTCCGTTGGTGATAAAAAAGGGGGAGTCAAGTGTTTTAGATAGCCGTTGGGCTAGGGACAATTAGTATAATCAGCAGAAAGATCGTCTTAGTGTCACTATCCTACAGTACAGGTTCAAAGTACGAATATTACCGTACGGTTCTAGGCGCTACAGTCTGGAACCGCGTGACCGCTACGGTCGCAGGTTGGAATCCTGCCTCGGGCATGGATGTGTGTGATGTCCTTTTAGGTTAGTTAGGTTTAAGTAGTTCTAAGTTCTAGGGGTCTGATGACCACAGCAGTTAAGTCCCATAGTGCTCAGAGCCATTTGAACCATTTTTACGAATATTACACACTTCCTCCTCCTTCGGCAAATGGAGCAAATCGGTTAGTTCTTATTGCATTTGACGTGGTCTACGGTGAGCTTGATGGTACTTACCACTTCCTGTGTGGTTCCTCGGAAAAACCTACAAAAAGGGTTGTTTCACTATATTTTCATTGTCACTAGCGGACCAAAACCCATCCGAGGAACTAAGACGACTGAAATTTTTACAATACTTTCCTAAGACTCCGTTTGCGAATAACCCTGATACCTTTTTTTTTGTTTCCAAGATAGATATAGGTTCAAATTTACCTTACTTCTGCACATAAAATCCGTTACGAGACGAAATCTGAATAATAAATAACTGTAGCAAATTGCCTAAATTTTAACGGTGTATTCTCTAGGCATTTATATAAAAGAGATCTCTCCGTTTTCAAAATTCTTCCGAGACGGATATGCACACAAAATGGCTGTAATTTTTAAAATGTATTCCTAAGATCCCGATTTCGAACAACTCCAAAAATTTTCTTCATATTGTCTCTGTTAACATCAGAAGGCTTTTGGGAACATCGTGTTGTAGTACTGAAGCAAATGCTAAATTTTTGTGCATGTTAAATCCGGTCTGAGGTTTTGCATTATTTCAGTTTCAAAGAAGTAAACTATCTAAATTTTACTGACCAGTACATTTTTTTCACACGATCTACATGTGCAGGAAAAAGCAGGGAACCTGCGGAAAAACCAGCGGTGTACAAAAATTGCGAATATGTACTGTTAGTTTAAAAGACTCTGGCTGAAAAGTGAGGTACCAGCGCCTTATTCTATCTTCCTCAGCACGTTCAAATTTATTTTTCAAAAACGTTGGCGTGCGAACATATTCCAGTTTTTTTATGCAGACAGGGAAGAAGTCAGAGGCAACGGCAAAGAGACAGAAAACTAATAGATACTGGAAGAGAGTAGACACTTGTATTACAGGAAGAGCGAAGGAGACTAGTCATGTGGAAGAAAGAAAATGTTCAAATGTGATCGAATTCCTAAGGGACCAAACAGCTGAGGTCATCGGTCCCTAGACTTACACACTAGTTAAAGTAAGTTATGCTAAGAACAACACACACATCTATGCCCGAGGGAGGGGCCGCGCAATCCGTGACATGGCGCCTCTAACTATGCGGCCACTCCGCGCGGCTGCGAGAAAGTGAGTGACACAGTAGCAGCGAAACATAGTTGACAGAATAGTGCTAGGAAAAGAGTGAAGGGTACATTGGGGGATGAAGAGAAACTAAAAGAGGAAGTGGGTCGCAACCAGTGATACTGAGAGACAGAGCATATGAAAATGAAAACAAGGAACAGAAAGATATTAACAGTGAGAAGAGACAACAGCAATAGGAACTTGGTTGGTTGAATTGGTGGAGGGTATAAAACACCGAGGTCATCGGTCCCATCGGATTAGAGAAGGATGGAGAAGGAAGTCCGCCGTGCCCTTTGAAAGGAACCGTCCCGGCATTTGCCTGAAGCGATTTAGGGCAATAACGGAAAACCTGAATTAAGATGGCCGGACTGGGGTTTGAACCGTCGTCCTCCCGAATGTGAGTCCAGTGTGCTAATCACTATGCCTCCTCGCTCGGTAGCAGTGGGAACGAAGGAATGAGATATAGCAGCAACAGAGCGCAAGAGAGTGACAATGAGAGGAGACTGTTATAGCAAGAGAGAATGAAGGAGACTGTGGCTGCGGCACAGGAGACAATGACAGAGGGACACAGAGATAATGATAATGAGTGGGGCAGAATGAATGAGAGAGAGGGAAAGAGCGACTGGGAGTGGATGGGTACGAGCGACTTATAGCAATGGACTAATGGGTGTGAGTCAGTTACAGTTTGGCGAGCTTGTGGGAGTTTGAGGTGAGTTGCATGTTAAGAAAAGCGCGATTACAATCGTATGCCAAAATTTTTGGGAAAATGTTTGAAGGTGCTGAAGAAGGTGAAATGAGGCAGTTGGTATGCCACTTCTATTCGCATTTTTTGTGCTCCTGTAGGAGCATTTTTCCACTGGTTACAATATTCCGTACTAATATGCAGCGGTCAGTCGAATTTCGTGCTGGAAACCAACGTTTCGTGCCGTTATGCGGAGGACGTCTTCAAGGACAGTTGTAGCTTTTTTTCGGTGCACACCCTGGCTCGCTAATACAACCCGGCTCGTTAGTAGCGAGCCAGATTGTGCACCGGACCTTCGAAAACGCTACAACCCCCTTGAAATCGTCCTCAGCAGAAGGGGACGACGCGTTGGATTTCAACACTAAATTCGTCCGACTACAGCATAATAGCCGAAATATTTAATTAAGTGTGACATTTCCAACAGTGAAAGTTTACACTTTACTGAAGAGATATTGCCACTTTATTCTTCGTGTCTATGTATTTATTTCTCAACATAAAGTACTTACTATGAAGACGAACACATTTATCACAATGAGATCAGTCAGCTGTTACCGTCACTGTACAATGTTTGAGTTTGTTGACGGAGCGACAACCTCACCTTACTTGCACCGCTTCATCACAATCAAGATGAAGTTCTCGAGGGTGTTCTTTAAGTTTTGTATGCAGATGAAAATCGGATGGGGCCAGGTCGCGACTGCACGGAGGATGATCTATGACAGTGAAACCAAGGCGGAGGATTGTTGCAGATGTCGCATCGCTAGTGTGTGGTTTGGCAGTGTCACGCTGAAGGAGATGCCGCTCCATGTGTGGACGAGCTCTTCCGAATCGTACTTTCAGTTTTCTGAGTGTCTCGCAGTACTTCTCAGGATTAATGGTACTGCCTTAAGGCATGGATTCCATATATATCAAATCTTGAACATCCCAGAACAATGTAAGCACGACTTTGCCTGTTGGTGGCATGGTCTTGAATTTCTTTGGCGTCGGTGATCCTTTGTGGTGGAACCCCACTGATGCTCTCTTGTTCTCTGGGTCAAACTGTTGGACACAGTTTTCATCACATGTCATAATGTTGTTACGAAACTCAACGCCCTCACGCTCAAAACGCAGAATAAATTATTTACACATGTCGAGACATCTCTGTTTCTTGTCACGAGTGACCATTCGAAGCACCCACCTTGCACACAGTTTTCTGAACCGCACTTCTGCAGTGACGACCTTTAGAAACTTGTGACATACCACACTCACCTGAGAGCTGTGTCTTCATCGTCCAACGATTTTCTCTGATGAGTTCATCAACTCGATTCCCAATTAATCTCGTCGGTTGCTGTATGCGGCCGTTCACTACGACTTTTGTCGCATAAGTTAAGATCAGCACCACCGTTTCTTTCATTACGAGCACGAACAACCTGACGGCGCTCATTACTGACATCGATACAATCATCCCAGTGCACGGATTTTATTCTTCTAAGAGTTTTGCGGCTAGAAAATCCATTATAGCACGGTTTCTCAGGCACCGATATGGTTGCATTACACACCACCGTGTTACACGCTACAATTCGGAGCCCCCTAGCGGCAGAGACTTGGAAGTTGCGTCAGCAAAGCGGGTAACTGACCGAGTAATATGTATAACCTCAACCGATATTGAGAGCAGAATAAAAAATGCGGCGGCATTACTTTTCAGCACGCCTTCATACATCCACATCTACTACACGCAAGTCACCTTTTGTTGTGTGTGCCCCTGTCACTTCCCCGTTTCGTGTTCCAGTCACGAATAGTCCACTCTTTTGTATCTATGTATGAACTGGAATATGAATTTACCTTCATAGCCTTTTCGTGACCTGTGGGTACCAGGAGGAAAATTTGGAAACTTGTGGTAAGGTCGTTTGGGACCAAACTGCTGAGGTCATAGGTCCCTAGGCTAACACATTACTTACTTTAACTTAAACTAACTTACGCTAAAGACAACCCACACACCCATGCCTGATGGAGGACTCGATCCTCCGAAGGGGGACCCGCGTGAACCGTGGCTAGGCGCCTAAAACCACGCGGCTACCGCGCGCGGCCCAGGAGGAAATACATGGATTGACTCTTCTAGGACCGTACGCTCTCTGCACTTTAGCAAAAACCCACACCGTATTGCAGAACGCCTATCCTGCAGCGTCCACCGCTGGAGTTCTGTGAGCATCTCCGTGACGCTTTCGCGGAACTAATCATATCGGTCGAACAGGAGTGTTTGCTAGCTACCTCCTTGGTGTGTGAAAAACACGTCCGAGTATTCCTCCAGCAGATCTCAGTCCTGCATCTGCCTTACCTGCCATTAGTTTAAGGTGGCTGTTACACTTTATGTCTCTCCGTGAGCACACTGCCTGATGTTTAATGAATGGGACTGCTTCCAGTGACGGTTCTGCAGTCGTACAGTCAAACAGTAATGCGTCTCTCGTTTGTTTTGAGGGTCTACTGCCAGTGCCTGCACCAGGCATCGATGCGGTGCTGGACTTCGTTCATTTCTCAACAATTTTCTGGCGTTGCTACATCTTTTGTATTTAACATCATCCGCGATCAGCCTGGGCGCCCATATCTACTGCTTTCTGAATTCCTTAAAACTGAACATACTTCTCTGTAACGATTGATAAACAGTCCTCATTTCTCCAAAATTCACTTATTTTCAGTCTATCAATCGATGTTATATTATCTCCTCACTGCCGCTTTCATGCACTGTCGTTAGGGTTGCCATACGCCACGGATTTCACAGACAGTCCGCGATTTTAGGGTAAATGAAAACGTCCGGGCCGAAAAGGCAAATGTCCGCGATTATTTGCTGGATTTGAAGTCAACTTCCGGTAATTTCAAAATTGCTGTCAAAGAAGCATCAATACGTTATCTCTTTGCCTTCACATTATATAAAATCCAAACAGAACAGAACAGCTTTCGAGATATGGAAACAATGGGCAGTCAGGCTCAGGCGTACAGTACATCCTCTTCGATTTGCGAGATTGCGAGTTGTCGATACAGTGGGCGGTCAGTCATCTCTGGCAATCAAGAGTATTAACCTCTTTGATTAGCATGTTGAATGTTCGCATGGTTTGTTGTGCTTGCGATTTCGTTGTGTTATACTGCATTAAATAGTTGTTATTATTTGCCTGGTGGTTTAATAATGTCGGTTAGACGGATGGTTAAGTACAGGGAGGAATATACTGAACAGTTTCCAAGTATAAAGCGAGGAAGAACTGAATACGAAGCTTTCTGCAAAATTTGCGGATGAGTAACATTACGATTATACACAGACCCATTGAAATCGTTGTTTTCCTAGAAAAATTATTCTATTATACGTTGTTCCTCTTCACAGTTCCTACATTTCAATCAGTAATGGAGGTAGATGTGATATTAACGACCACGTGCAATCGAAAAAGCATAAGACGGCAGTGGGTTCATCATCTTCCAAACAGCTCACCAGCTTTTTCAAAACACAGACAGATGTTAATAAAGTAGCTGCAGCAGAAGCTGCATTTGCATTTCACTGTGTCAAGCACCATCATTCATACAACTCAAGTTCTTGCACATCAAAAATTATCTCTCACGTTTTTAGTGACTCGAAAGTTGCAGTAAACTTCTCCAACGGCAAAACTAAAACAGAAGCCATCGTTAACAAAGTGATATCAGCGTTCATTGAAGACAGAACAAGGAACAGTCTATCGAAGGCCAATTATGTTAGTATTAGCACTGATGCTTGCATCCACAAGTATTAGAAAATATTTCCTGTTCTTGTGCTGTATTTTGATTATGACGAAGGTGTCCAAAGTAGATTGTTAAATTTAAATGAATGTGACAGTGAGGATTCTAGTACAATAACTGAGTGTGTATACAGTGGCATTTTACAACATGGGCTTTGTGATAAGGTATCTGCTTTTGGTGGAGATAACACAAATACTAACTTTGGGGGTGTTGCGAGAAAAGGAGAAAACAATGTGTACAAGAAACTTCAGATGAAACTGAATAGGGAAATTTTAGGAGTAGGTTGTCCAGCTCATATTTTGCATAATGCAATTCATACTGGTGCAGATGTCCTCTCTTATGATATTGAGAGCATTATCATAAAGGTTTTTAATTATTTCCCCATATATACTGTTCGTGTAGCATCACTAAAAGAATTTTCAGAATTTGTTGATGTGACACATAAGAACCTACTCAGACATGCACTTAATTCTTACTTTCTTTCACTTGATACATGTCCTTCCCTTCTCAAGAAATTCTTTTCTGATTCTGTTGGTGAAATGTATCTGCTCTTCTTGTATGCACAAATGAATCCTTTCCAGAGGGCAGTTAGCAGCATTGAGATGGAAGACATATCAGTGAATGAGGTAAGACTAGGGCTAGAAAATATAATGCAAATTTTAGGAGAGAGAAAACAGTGTATTTCCGTTATGTCTAAAGTTAAAGAATTAATGTCTGACCTCACACAATATCAGCAGTCTACATTTCTAGGGGAAGTCTCTCTTTTCTATCAAACTATTATTGATTACTTAATAAAATGGAGTAAGCCCTTGTCTGATATTAAACATTTTGACTGGATTTTGCTAAAGATGGTACCTTCATGGGAAAATGTTGAAAAGACATTCAAGTCGATGCATGAAAACACAAGCTGTAAATTGAATGAGTCCCTTCTCTTTGACCAAGTACTGAAATTAAAGTGTGTTTTGGGGGAGGTCAAAGACGAAAGTTTTGAGAATATGATGTCACATAAGAAATGGGTGTTCTTCATTCATAATTGTATTTCTAGTGAACAGTATTCAGAGTTGCTGAAAATTGTGGAATTTTATTTCTCCATTCCCAGTCATAACGCCAATGTAGAGAGAGTATTTTCCCTCATCAATTCTGAGTGGACAGAAGAAAGGAATAGGTTAACAGTAAAATCAGTTAATGCAATGATGCAAATACAGTACAATATGAAAAATGTAAGTTGCAGTGAATGTCATAAACTGATTGAGAACCAGATTAAGTTCCTTTCATCTATTCAACGTTCTGAGAAATACGATTGGTATAAGAAAAGCTCAAATGATGACAATAGAACTTCGTGTACGGAATAATGTAATGCATATTCTTATTTTTTATAATAAATGCTTTCTTAATGGAGCAGGCCTTCCTAAATTCTGGATCATTAATTAAATGCACATTTCCCTTAGCTTATGCGCATGAGGACTCCTTATTCCTCTTATTTCCTTCGATCGTCTACAGTGACCGTAAGTTTTGTCCTGGTTTTGGATTCCGAGATTATGGCAACCCTAACTGTCGTCCATCTTTAGATCCGGTTATCTGTTTGAGATACTAAAGTAAATAGCAATTGGGTCGAAATTCTGGACTTACACGAGGGTCACTCCAAAAGAAATGCACACTATTTTTTTTTAATCCATCTTTCATTCTACAGGTTTGAAAGTTTTACAGTGTGTAGATACATCCTTTAGGAACAATATTTTCATTTTTCCACATAATTTCTATCCCTCTCAACTGCCTTACGCCAACTTGGAAGCAGCGCCTGTATACCCGCACTGTAAAATTTTGAACCAAACCTGTTGGAGCCACTGTTTGGCAGCGTGCACAAGGGAGTCATCATCTTCAAACCTTGTTCCATAAAGAGAGTCTTTCAGTTTCCCAAAGAGATGATAGTCACATTGAGCCAGGTCAGGACTGTAAGGCGGGTGTTTCAGTGTTGTCCATTCGAGTTTGTGATCGCTTCCATGGTTTTTTGACTGACATGTGGCCGTGTGTTGTCGTGCAACAGCAAAACATCCTGCTTTTGCCGATGTGGTCGAACACGACTTAGTCGAGCTTGAAGTTTCTTCAGTGTCGTCACATATGCATCAGAATTTATGGTGGTTTCACTCGGCATGATGTCCACAAGCAAGAGTCCTTCGGAATCGAAAAACACCGTAGCCATAACTTTTCCAGCAGAAGGTGTGGTTTTGAATTATTTTTTCTTGGGTGAATTTGCATGATGCCACTCCAATGATTGCCTCTTCGTCTCTGGTGAAAAATGATGGAGCCATGTTTCATCACCTGTCACAATTCTTCCAAGAAATGTCATTCTGAATGTTTTCAGTAAATCAACAGTGTAAATGTACCTATTATTTTCTTTTGTATTTTCATGAGCAGCAACTAAATGATTGTTGCCATAAGTTGGCACTGAATATGAGTAGGGAAGCAAATTGTTGCAAAATGCCCCGTTCAACGTCATTTCGATAAAAGTCATGCCACTTACTTGTGGAATATGAAACTAACTGCCATTAACATACCGACCAGGCATCCACTTCAAGTGATTAACGTTGCCCACGAGAAGCCTCACGATGGGTGACGGCACAGGGATTTTTTGCGTGCTCCTTCTGAGTACAAAGAATAACTAGTTGATAATGTTTTACGAGAATAGTAACACCACAGGGTTCTTGCGTAACATTTTATTTTTTCCTACATTTTGATAAATAAAAACCCACTGACAGAGTGCTAAGTGAGAGACTAACAATCTGTCGACAAATAATCTGTTTAATAATATGAGTGACTTGTAAAACACGTTAATGTGATGCTATACCTTATCAGTGTGATTTGTCAGAACCTGTAGCACGATAAACGATTGATGCGATGGAAGCTGGCCAGACACATCATGAAGTAGACAATATTATTATGTTGTTCCAAATTGCGAGTGTGCATTGGAGTATCACGGGTGCACTGTAGCTGAGTTTGTCTACAGCTAGAGCGTTACAGAACGCATGGAGTTAAGCATTAGGATGCAGCGAGTCTTATTAACGCCAGAAGGACGCAAATATCAAAAATGGTTCAAATGGCTCTGAGCACTATGAGACTTAACTTCTAAGGTCATCAGTCCCCTAGAACTTAGAACTACTTAAACCTAACTAACCTAAGAACATCACACACATCCATGCCCGAGGCAGGATTCGAACCTGCGACCGTAGCGGTCTCGCGGTTCCAAACTGTAGCGCCTAGAACCGCTCGGCCACCCTGGCCGGCACGCAAATATCAATTCAGACTGTCCACAGTGGTCTTCCTGAAGGTGGCTACCGTCCATATAGGTCCAACTCTGACACAATACTGTGTGCTCGAAAATACGTCTTTCCAAACATTGTTCAGGAAATGACTAGGATGGGAAATACTGGAAAACTGACGAACCCAGTATTTGCCAGTTTTATATTACAAACGAAAACAAAAAGGAACTGTGTTTGTAGTTTAATATCGAGAGAAATACATTTTCATGTATTCGTGAAATACCTTTTAAGTTATGCAGTAGACCTCGTGTGAGATGATCTCGGACAATTTCTGTACGCTGGACGCAGCTGCTTCGCATGTTTACAACGCGATTTTGTAAACAAATCCATGGCGATGACTATTCGTAGTTCTATAGACGGTTACTATTTTAGCCTAGAACTGTTTGCACTTCGCAGTTGTTGAAAGCTGTCAAAAGCGCTGCCAGGTGTCAAAGATTCCACTACATTGACTCGACTGTAGGAGTATCTTAGTAGTAAAGAATAATGGTTTAAAACTTCATGCATGATATGTCATATCTCTTGAATTATGTGTCACGTAATGATATAATAGCGAAGAAAGCCTGAATATTATCTGACGAAAGAGCCGAAAGTGGTTGCTAACAATTAAAAAATCTGAAAAAGCGATTGAGACTATTTTTATCATTTTTACGGAAGTAACAGATTTAAATGTCATATACGTCATTCGGCAGGTTTTCACGCATTTCATTGTTTACGAAGTCCTATCTCCTGGACTGTGACAGGTGTATCCCCCCCCCCCACCCTCCTGGACTATGAAAGGTGTCTCCCCCCCCCTAACAGCGACTGTTGTCTGTTGTTTGGTTGAAATCGATGAAGTGGTTTATCGAGATATGTGGAACATAAACACACACACAGACACACACACATGCATACATAGATACATCGACTTTTATGTCTGGCTTATGGCTCGTGAGGAGGCTAGCTGATAGTTGTTATCTCGAGGCGAGTGGTACGGAAAGGTGGAAACAACAGTGGCACCACAATTGCCTTCTGCTACACATCGTAATGGTGCTTGCGGACCGTAGATACAGATGTACAGCACTGTAGTGGCTGCGATAGCTGGAACCTTCTGCTTCGCTCCTAACATTGTTCTTCTCATTGCTTTTCTTATGCGAGCTCTCACTAGACTTCCAGGTGTAACTGAACACACACGGTAAATGACACTAAATGTAGAAATAGTAACAGAGAGACAAAGTAGAACAGAAATCTATTAATATATTAAGTAGGAAAGATCATCGCCGTTTATTGTAATAGGCGCCACATTAAACCTGTAATTAGGCTATATTAACACAGGATAATTTCAATAGAAGTATCCTAGTTGATTAAAACACATACATTATAAAACAAAGTCAACGAAACTTAGATATTACAACAGTTATGCGAGAGATGGATCGAATCGTGACATCTTAAACGTGAATTATCTCTTGCAAAAAACTAACAATGGGACGCGCTGCCGAGGGAGGTCTGGCTCGAGTAAATATTCCGAGACGACCTCCAAGAACGGCGCCGGTGACTGGACAACTATCTCCAACTCTAACATTTCCTATCTCCTATTTATTCTCTTCTTAAAAATTCAGCCGGCTGGAGTGGGCGAGCGGTTCTAGGCGCTTTAGTCTGGAACCGCGCGACCGCTACGATCGCAGGTTCGAATCCTGCCTCGGGCATGGATGTGTGTGATGCCCTTAGGTTAGTTTTAAGTAGGTCTAAGTTCTAGGGGACTGATGGCCTCCGCAGTTAAGTCCCATAGTGCTCAGAGCCACTTGAACCATTTGAACGCATTAAAAATTCAAATTTTATAATTTTACGTTTCAGAATATCATATACTATAATTTCAAGAAGTAATCAGAGCTGTACCTTACAAAAAAAAAGCGAAAAACGTTATCCACGCTACCCAACCTGCACGTGATGCTGCATGGGTATCGGTGGCCGCGTCTTCAACGTCAATGTCAAATGGCTCTGAGCACTATGGGACGAAACATCTGAGGTCATCAGTCCCCTAGCACTTAGAACTACTTAAACCTAACCAACCTAATGACATCACACACACCCATGCCCGAGGCAGGATACGAACCTGCGACCGTAGCGGTCGCGCGGTTCCAGAATGGATGGAGAAATACGGCCTACACAAAATTCACGAATTGGTCAGTACTCAATCGGAAATCTGTACATATCTCTGTTATTCTTCCTGCTTTCTACTGACACTATCCACTGACTAGTACTATTTCAGCTAATTCTTCAACCGCGCGTAGTAGCCGTGCGGTTTTAGGCGCTTTAGGGCCCCCCCCCCCCCCCCTTGTCGGAGGATCATCGAGTCTTACCTCATGCATAGGTGTGTGTTGTCCTTAGCGTAAGTTAGTTTGATTACGTAGTGCGTAAGCCCAAGGACCGATGACCTCAGCAGTTTGCTCCCATAGTCCTTACCACAAATTTCTAATTTCCTACTAATTCTTCATTTGCTCAAAACATCGCATATTTAAACGAAATTTCATAATTGTTATAATGAATCGACGATGTAAAAATAATACACGCTATGAAACCAGCATATCTCACAACAAAGTAAGTCTATGCAGATTGCACTTTAAGCGAGACCTGCTAAGGCCAAACACAACTGATCGCGTTTCTATTATCTCTGGAAAACAACGCCATTGACATCTATGTATAATTTTGGGTGTTGCCCGATTCAGCAAACAACAAGACGAATAAGGGACTTATAATTTTAAATGCATTTTTACTTCGCAGAACAATATTATCCCAACTAAAGTGATACACTACTCAGTTTGCGTGATTCAGAAATTCTATTCAGCAGTAAACAAACCACGATCCTACCAGGACAACTAGGTTGTTACATTTAACTTGTGGTGGATAACATTAGGTTCACTCTTATTTTATATATTCACAAGATGACGAAGCGGCACTGTCCGGGTATTCATTTTGCCATTTTTATGTTAGAAACAGAAACAAAAGCGGACTGGGTTTCTATTGTAATATCAAAAATCATATGTATTTGTAAAAAAAAAATTTGACGTTATGAAACAGTCGTATAAAGAAATATGCATAATGTACAAATTTGTAAGTGCAGTATCCAAATTACGCAACGTAGTATGCGAAACAAAAATTCTATAATATGGGCGCAGTTGCTCCACGAGTTGACATCGCGATTCTTTAAACGTCTCTGTGGCAACGCCTCTTCAAAGCTTTACAGACGACTGTTGTTTCCTTCTACAGCATTTGTACGTCTTAGTTGAAAGCCGTCAGAAGCGCTGATAGGTGACAGGGATCTCCTTTAAGTTGACTGGACTATAGCAGTATTTTAGTTGCAAAGAATACATACATTAAAACTTCATCCGTGATGCTGCATTCTTTCACGCTTCACTATGTTTATAAGGTCATATTTCTTTCAACTATGTGTCGTACAAAGATATATTTGTGTAGGTACATTCAGCGGTATATGTGAATACTGTCTGCAAAATGTGTTGTGAATAAAGTTAGTAGAAAGGAAGCAATAAATTTAAACGTCACGCATGATGCGCCAGTTTTCCACGCATCTCATTGTTTATGCGTGATATCTCCTTAACTGTGTTAGGTGGTGGTTCTTACCCCTAAGCGATTGTTGCCTAACAATAAGGAGTATGTGTACCAAGTCTGGATGAAATCGGTCCAGTGGTTTAGGAGGAACATACATACATACTCACAAAGAGCCTGCATACAGACATCCACTTTCATACTATGTACAGATTTATTTTGTTGTGACTTTTAGTAATGGTTTAGCCTTAAAGCACGAAAAGGTATTTCAGTAGAAAACTACACAGATCCAAAAATTTTTGCATCACCCAGCTCCCAGAACTCCTGAAGATAGATGTTGACTGTGGATACTGTATCACAGACACAGTCCCTTTGACTGTTCAGAGATATCACTAAACCCGCCCAAAGATGTAAACAACCAAGCATGAGCAGCGCCTATTAGACGGACGAGGTCGACAACCGATCAGTTCCAGTAATTCCACCAGGAAGGAGGTACACTGCTCGTGTTGTCTGTAGTTCAACCATGCCTAGACGGTCAATACCGCAACTCAATCGCGTCCGCATTGTTACTTTGTGCCAGGAAGGGCTCTCAACAAGGCAAGTGTCCAGGCATCTCGGAGTGAACCAAAGCGATATTGTTCGGACATGGAGGAGATACAGAGAGATAGGAACTGTCGATGACGTGCCTCGCTCAGCCCGACCAAGGGCTACTACCGCAGTGGATGACCGCTAACTATAGATTATGGCTTGGTGCAGCCACAGGACGTCGTGTTACGACTCAAACTGTGCGCTATAGGCTGCATGATGCGCAACTTCACTCCCGACGTCCATGGCGAGATCCTATCTTTGCAACCACGACACCATGCAGCGCGGCACAGATGGGCCCAACAACATGTCGAATGGACCGCTCAGGATTGGCATCACGTGCTCTTCACCCATGAGTGTCGCATATGCCTTCAACCCTGTCAGGCTGAACGCCTTAGACACATTGTCCAGCGAGTGCAGCAAGGTGGAGGTTCCCTGCCGTTTTGGGGTTACATTATGTGGGGCCGACGTACGCCGCTGATGGTCATGAAGGCGCCGTAACGGCTGTACGATACGTGAATGCCATCCTTTGAGCGACAGTGCAACCATATCGGCAGCATATTGGCGAGGCATTCGTCTTCATGGACGACAATTAGCGCCTCCATCGAGCACATCTTGTGACTGACTTCCTTCAGGATAACGACATCGCTCGACTAGAGTGGCCAGCACGTTCTCCAGACATGAACCCTATCGAGCATGCCTAGGATAGACGGATATATTGAAAAGAGCTATTTATGGACGACGTGACCCACCAACCACTCTGAGGGATCTACGCCGAATCTTCGTTGAGGAGTGGACAATTTGAACGAACAGTGCCTTGATGAACTAGTGGATAGTATGCCACGACGAATACAGGCTCACATCAATGCAAGAGGAACCGGTACCGGTGTGCACAGCAATCTGGTCCACCACCTCTGAAGGTCACGCTGTATGGTGGTACAACATACAATGTGTGCTTTCCATGAGTAATAAAAAGGGCGGAAATGATGTTCATGTTGATCTCTTATTTTAATTTTCTGTACGGCTCCCGGAACTCTCGGAACCGAGGCGATAAAAAACTATTTTTTATGAGTGTATATGTAAAAGAAATCCTATGTACTGGAAGTGTATATGTGTGTTTTTATTTACTGTTATGTTTAACCTATAATTAGTTTTATCTTAAACTGAGGAAATACTGGCTTAAAAACTAGCATGTATGCATAGAATCATTTGAGAGCTTTATCTCATGGACTGACATTGTAGGTATTGCTGTATTATCGTAAACATGGCGCGTGGAACAATCAATGAACTTCATTAAGAATTCTCCAATATTTTGGTGCTATTTATGTGTTTTATTTTTCGATATCCATCGGAGATCGTCCATCGTATAAAACATTTACTGCACCTCTTAAAGAAGAACCAGTTATAGCAGATGTTAGAGTGAAAAATCCTTTTTTTCGTGGGGCAAAATAAATCAGGGTGTCGTTTTTTGGTGTCTGTGCAGCTATATTCAGGGGCGGACAGCAGCGCCACAATGGAGATATCTCCTAATGCTGCTTTTTGTAGTCGAAGCGTCGCTCCTGCTATCGATAGCAGTGACAGTTGTGAGGGCACAAGGGTGGAAAAGGACGCGAACGGGCGACAATCTCGTGTTCCAATACGAGCTGCCGTGAAAACCGACTGAATGGCCGATGAATTATTTTGCAACACTTGGGTACAAAAGGCGCCCGGCAGGCCCTATGAAAAGGCGAGCCAGCTTTGCGCGGGTCGACGAGGGAGGCGGGTGGTGGGGGGCGGTAAGTTCGTTTCACGGCGTGTAATCTCGAACAGTCGGAAGCCCCGGCGACCAGTGTCATACGCGTTAAAAGCGGCGGGAGATGGGCGCTGGCGCTCGTGGCGGAGGATTTAGCTCCCCGCGCTAAGCCGGCGTACCGCTGAATGCCCGGCGCGCCAATAAGTTTGCGTTTGAATTATTCATGGTCGGTGCGCCGCCATAGGTGCGCCCCGTCGCCCCTTCCGCGTCAACGCTGCACTGACGGAAGAGATGCCACACCGGTTCATCAGCTGTGTGGCCACTGTGAATACACGAGGCTCGCAGACTACATTCTTCATAAAGCAGCATCTACAGCATGTAACCGAGTACTTTTGCTGCGACGGCTGTCCTTAAAAGCAGAGAAGTCACAAGTCAGTGTACTGATTACTACGCTACCATGGTTTCCTGGCGTGGCAGAGACACGGTGCTTTTCCGGAATTAAAAGCTAGAACACATATCCTTTATTCTGGTTACAAGGGATTTAACCTCCTATACGTGTATCGCGTACCCTCTAGTTTAGCCACTCTAATACCAAAACCCTTCGGAATCCTATATCCTTTTAAGAGTCTCATCCCTACTCTCCAGATGAGGGCATATTTGTAACATCACTATGCTGCTTTTATTTCGTCTTTTCTCGTTATCTGAATACGAATACACTGAAAATTTTCTTTTGCAGCAATTTAATAAATTGCATTAATTTAAGCTATTCTTTTGACATTGATTACTTTGGGCCTCACCAATATCCAGAATGAAGGAAACATGTTGGGTTCAAAGCTGATGTACAATCACAATTTGTACGTTATACAAACTTCAGGCACATGGTAGGAATAAAATTGCTACTGTAATTATGGAGTAATTAACGATTAAAGTTCCGATATTTCTAGTCATCGAAAGACAGCTATTTTTATGTTTTCAAACTAAAAAACAAATTGCACCAGTAAAAAAACATGACATGATAATTTTTCAGTCCGAGTTTAAGCATACTCGTGTTTTACTTGGTGTTAGGTAATGGAATTGAAATTACGAACCCGCCAAGGTAGCCGAGCGCGCTAACGCGCTGCTTCCTGGACTCCGGTAGGCGCGCAGGCCCCGGATCGAATCCGCCTGGCGAATTAACGACGAGGGCCGGTGTGCTGGCCACCCTGGATGTGGTTTTTAGGCGGTTTTCCACATCCCACTAGGTGAATACCGGGCTGGACCCACGTTCCGCCTCAGTTACATGCGTCGCAGACATTTGAAACACGTCCGCACTATTTCATGATTTACACTAGATGCAGACAGTTGGGGTACAATGATTCCGTCCTGGAGGGGGGGGGGGGGGATACGGGGTGGCGGCAGGATGGGCAGCCGGCAAGCCCTAACACTAACACTGCCAAATCCGTTGTAACCACACCGCCCCTGCGATTGCTGCGGGACTATGGCGTAAGCGAAAGAAAGAAAGAATGGAATTGAAGTTAGGACTATATATAAATGTAAAATTTTACTCGTACAAAATTTAATTAATTGAATCTAAGCCTTGTATTCAATAAGACTAATCTCTCTGATCATCTGAAAATGGTAATGTGATTGTCTTTTAAGTGAGTACAATAATATATGCAAACTAACTAAATACATTGTTGTAATGATAAAACATGTAATTTGTAGTCTTCATAGAAACATAAACTTTCCTGTCTTTGTATGAAATAATTCAATGTTATTTCATGTTAATTTCTACGTCATTTGGAAAGATGTATGTAAACGTTTTAATTGTTAAACCTAAAAATTTAATAAGTAACAATGTCAACAATTGTTTAAAATCATAAATAGCAGCGATTTTTTTACGCCGGCATATCTCAGTTGGAATTCAGTCTGACGTCAGTCATGAGACAGTGTTATGTCAATTTTACATGTAGTTCGCCGCCGAACATCTAGCGTGCGAAATAAAACTCGTTGTGAACACGAAATTCCTGGAACTTATTTCTACCATTGCATGCATGATTCCTGAGTGGCGATGCAGTAACATCAAGATGAACTTACGGCAGCATTAAGAAGCAGCTCCCCGGATTACACAAGGTACGTATTATTTATTTAGTGGAGGATATCTGTAATACGATGTGGTATCCTGTTTTCTTCTGCTAAACAACGATATTCATCCCAAACTTCACCAAACAAATATCATTTTTCGCCACGTTATATTACACAACGCCGGTGTATTTCTTTTTTTACCTCTACTTCTCAATTTTTTATCTCTGTCAATAGCAAAATTTTCTATCTGCCCACCGGCACCACGGTACTGGTGATAAATAAAGTAGGGAAGTTGCTTTAAAAAAAATATGAAGCCGTTACAGCTAGTCAAAGCATACAACAGTTACGTACCAAACAGTATGTCAAATATTTATGAAAAACTAATGAAAATTTTTCTAAACCTCTACCGCAACCCACGAAAGCTGGAACGCCCACAAGTAGGTGATAGGGACCAGGGTGACTACCACTGTTGTATATGCACGATACAGAACATCTCGTATTTTTGTAAAGATTACAGGGACTGTAATGGGAACAACAACACAGACCTTACTTTATTTTAACTTTAGGAAGGCTAATAATCTGATTCCTCGACTAGTGGTCTACTCAAGCAGAAACACAGAATTTCGTTACATAGAATGGGTGTGTGACTTCGAGCGGATAAGCATTAACTGATTACTTTAAGTCATTTATTTATGACATTAATGTTCAGTACCAAAAAGAAGTATCCATCCGCTGCCTTAAATCTAAACTCCAGATCATGTCATTATAGTCCTGATGTTGAATAATGTACGTCACAGCACCGATACGCAAGCAGCATTTCTGGCGCTGTCAAATTTAGGTGTACATTCCTGTATGTTCCATGAATGACTTACACCAATGGACACAACCCCCGAATGAAACGTTACGTTCCGGGGTGAAGGTAGGTTTTAGTGTGGACCCCCGTCCACATCGAGGTCATTAGAGATCAAGCTCTAGCTACGACTAGAGGAAAGAAATCGGCTATGGCGATTTCAGTTGTAACCTTCTTCGCACTGAACATCAGACAATTTGTAGCTGAGTCGACGTAAGTTGATCCCTGACAATTGAGCGGTCTGGCCGCGACAACTTCGGGCGATTACCCCAACCAATCACGTAACGCGATTCTGTAAACGTCTCTATGGCAACGCCACAGTGTTGTGAAAGCTCTACAGACGGCTACGATTTTTGCCTGCAGCCGCAGCCGAAAGCTGGAAACAGCACTGCGAGCTGTCAGGGAGCTTCTTACGCCGTCTCGACTACAGGAAGGCCATAGAAAACCCAAATATTATCGATATTGGACATAAATGAACTCAGTCGGTCCTGAAAACGAGCCTAGAATGCATGAGGAATCTTGCCCATTACTCAAAAAATGAGGTCCCCCAAATGAAGCTCTGCGTTGTGACCGAATATCGTCCTGCTATACGCTTATGCGAGTTGTGAGTCAAATAGAGGCGATGGAACTTTATTCCCTTCCGCTACTAGAATCGTCTAATGTGGGTCGAGCGCCAACAGTCTAACGCGCACCGGTGACGCAGGCAACTGAGTCAGATATTTTTCTTGTTTACTTGAGCCCACGTTTGCTAGCGGATGCACTACAAGCACGCTGATACTTGTCACACAGTGTGTGTGGTCCTGGGATCTAATGTAAGGGATGCTATCTATTCGTCCACTCACGGCACCTCCGCGAGAAATTTCAAGTTACAGTGCGAATATAGTACTTTTCGAGATAGCTGGCTCGCACTCTAGTTGATATCTAAATGGCATGAAACGAATGGATGACAGCTGATAACAAATGACCTCTTAACAAAAATGTAGTGTTATTGCGAGGACACTTTATTAGCCTTGGTGACAAATATTTGTACATAGATAACTAGCTTCAGCAAATTAAATTGTCATCTTCAGATCACTTAGTAAGCAGTAGCGTCTACATCGATCTTTAAGGTTAGACTTTGTCATAAATGTGATTTACAGTTTAACTTAGCAGTAAAGGCATTTACTTTAAGCAAAACTGTAAAACACAGTTTGACAAAATGTCTAATCATAAAGATGGGTGTAGACACTACTGTCTTGTACTAAGTGATGTGAAGACCGCAATTTAATTGGCTGTCACAGTTATCTCTACAGATATTTGCGATCAAGGCTAATGAAGTGTTCTCAGAAGAAGAGTAAACCATGGTAATTATTGAACGCCTTCTGAGAACAGACAGTGGCAGGCAATTGTAGATATGTCACCATTTGCGGAAAAAATTGTTTCTCTGGTAAAGTGTACTACATAACAAAGCAGATTGTATCTACAATTTGCTCATTGCGCTATTAACTGGCTCTGAGCACTATGGGACTCAACTGCTGTGGTTATAAGTCCCCTAGAACTTAGAACTACTTAAACCTAACTAACCTAAGGACAGCACACAACACCCAGCCATCACGAGGCAGAGAAAATCCCTGACCCCGCCGGGAATCGAACCCGGGAACCCGGGCGTGGGGCGCTATTAACTGCTGTCGGTAAATGTCCCAAGATATGTTCCGAAACTATTTGTTCAAATTATTACAGGAGGTAAAGAACAGCAAAACTAATACATTTCTATAAGGAACATATGGTGTCTGAAGATAACTTGTTATGTTAGGGAACATTTTGTTAGTCGTACTGACGTAAGATGTCGTGTAGCTTACTGGGTATGTTTACTGACATCCAGATATCCACAAAAATGGTTCAAATGGCTCTGAGCACCATGGGACTTAACTTCTGAGGTCATCAGTCCCCTAGAACTTAGAACTAACTAACCTAAGAACATCACACACATCCATGCCCGAGGCAGGATTCGAACCTGCGACCATATCGGTCGCGCGGTTCCAGACTGTAGCGCCAAGAACCGCTCGGTCTCAGATATCCACAGTTCACATGTTTGGGTACAAGGGAACCCACGAGGTACTCGACCTTGCCCTATCAGCAGCGATTCGATGTTAATGTGTGGGCCGTTGCTCTTGGTGACAGGTTGATTGGATTATATATTCTTCCATTCCGACTCAACGGACGGAGATATCGCCTCTTCGTGAAACAAGTGTTGTCAGAACTATTGGAGGATATACCTCTGAATGTTAGACAAAAAATGTACTTCCTCCATGATGGGGGCCAGCGCATTCCGGCATTGCTGTGTGGAATCATATGAGAGCCACCTTTGGGAATTGAGAGATAGGCCGAGGTGGCCTGTGGCCTGCCACCCAGGTCACTGACTTCTGACGCGTCAGGATTCCTCCCTCTGGGAACATACGAAGCAGCTGGTGTATGAAACCGTTGTGGAAACAGAAGAGCTCATCGCTAGAACTGTCGTCGCTGGTGGTACCACTGCGGACATGGAGGCCAGTGGTCGCGTATTCGAGCACTTCCTGTGAATGTCTCTGATGTAATTGGCATGTTAAACAACCATCTGTTTAAATCGTCGCGAGCGTCAGACATTGCCGTCAGGGACCATACGTTCCTTATTGAAATATATTGTTTTGATTCTTTCTGCCTCCTGTATTCATCTGAAAGAATATTTTCGGAACATCTCGTACAACGGCAGTAACTGATACATTCGACACCCGACCGTGCAATCAAAAGATATCGACGCCTTTATGCATACTGACGAAGTTCGTCTTACACTTGTTTACAGATAAGAAATCCTTAGAGGGGCCAGTCATCATTCTAAGCACTTGTACACAGAACTCTGTAGAGCATACAAATTTGTCAACCCTTATTATGATCAATCTACATAAACTAATGTACAAGCATGTTATCAAGAAACTTCGTACAAACAAAAGGCATCAAAGCTGGACGTGATGTATAGCGTCAAATAAAATACTAAATGCACAATCGTAAGTGCCAAACCAGTTTCAAAGTCAGCTGACTTGTGTACCAGCTGCTGCAAGGCTGCGCTAGTCAGCTCCTCAGTAGTATCTCAGTCAGCTGTCCTTGAGTTCAATTTGGCCTTACTAATGTTTAGTTTGAATCTGACAATATACTTTGCGTCCAACTTTGTTTTCTTTGGTACGTATGAAAATTTACTAAGTTTCCCTGTAACGTGTTGTAAATTATCCTACATTAATTGCTTCTTAAGCGTCCTTTATTTCTCATAGATCTGATGATGGCTGATGCCGAAACACCTAGTGAGTAGGATTAATAAATGTGTTTGATATAAGCGACTCCGTGTATCGGAAACATTTGCTTTTGTTCAGGTTAACGTGTCAGTCAGTACAACGATGCGATCATGAGCAGTTTATCGTTACAGTTTTCTGTTGATGCAGCTATGTCATCCGTGAACAGTCTTGAGAGCCACCGACGTTGTCTGGGAAATCGTTTAGTAAATACCAACTGCCAACTATGTCTTTTTCCTGAGCATTCTTGCGAGACATCCGTATTGAGAATAGCGTAGTGCGTTCCACTCGTTCATTCGTTCACAAACTGTTCGATTACAAGTTCCGTTGTCCTTAGTAGCGTGTCTGATTTCTCCCTCTGTTTACTTTAACGGAGAAAATACTCAGTTTGAGGCTAGTTCCATCTTGTAACGAAGAACATCAATATGAACCCGGAAATGAAAATTTCTGCAGAATTTGTATGAAGATACATGTAAAGCATCCGTCCATCCTCGAAGGATATTGGTTCAGAGTCTGCAGCGACTTCTTCGGCGAAACGTCCTGCTCGAGTGTGGCAGTCCCTATTGCGGTTTGCCGGCCGAAGTGGCCGTGCGGTTAAAGGCGCTGCAGTCTGGAACCGCAAGACCGCTACGGTCGCAGGTTCGAATCCTGCCTCGGGCATGGATGTTTGTGATGTCCTTAGGTTAGTTAGGTTTAACTTGTTCTAAGTTCTAGGGGACTAATGACCGCCGGCCGAAGTGGCCGTGCGGTTAAAGGCGCTGCAGTCTGGAACCGCAAGACCGCTACGGTCGCAGGTTCGAATCCTGCCTCGGGCATGGATGTTTGTGATGTCCTTAGGTTAGTTAGGTTTAACTAGTTCTAAGTTCTAGGGGACTAATGACCTCAGCAGTTGAGTCCCATAGTGCTCAGAGCCATTTGACCCAACTAATGACCTCAGCAGCTGAGTCCCATAGTGCTCAGAGCCATTTGAACCTATTGCGGTTTGGTCACGTATACGCGAGGGACTTCGAACAGAAGCCGCTCTCCATTTCCGTCCTGTCCTCTTCCTGATTTGTTCTTGTGTGCGTTCGTCGTCTGCAGGTTTGACCCCTTTCCGCACAGTGGCATGTAACATAAATAGCAGAATTCGAAAACTAGAAATGATTCTGTCACGTGCCACCGTCAAAATTATGACGTCACGTCTCTCGGTGCCGCTCTCAAACTGGTAACGCATGGGATTTTCCTGATGTGTTCGTGAGATAAAGTCGAGAGGGCGTGTAACTCTTGTAAACTGCGAATCCGAACGTCGCGCCGCAGTAACGGCTGATGCTTGTTGATACTGTGTTATTTACAAATTATTGTCGTGGGCTCATCAGCATCACGCTAAATTCAGCTCAGTGTTTTCAGCGTTAACAGGTGGCGTGTCGTGGCGTAGGGAAAGCCCGATTGTGTTGAATTACTTATCGATCATTCCTTCACATGGCTGATAACAGTTTTCTGATAGTGAAGGTTTTTCTGATAGCAAAGGTCAATGAAGTTCTCGTTACTCCTGGCTTTAATGTGTCTCTGTACCCCTTCTCCCATTCCCATCCTTGGAGCTAATGTTCAAGGGTCAATAAATGCAGAACCGTGGGAATGAATCTAAGCACACATTACATTCACCTGCGCGAGACAAAATGTATCAGTATTATGTCCGTTCAGTCGCTACTTATTTCATTGCGCAACAAGAAAACTGGACCTAAATAAAACAAAAAGTGTATGAAATTTTGTTTCCGTATATTCACAGCCTGAGCACCTTGGTGGGTTGAATGACTACTGTAAGGTTACTAGCTTATTTCTGATATTCACTGGGAGAGATGTGAGCTCTCTTTTGATTCGAGGTGTAATACTTCTTACTAGTTCACTAGATATTTTTAAACAGATGTCTTCATTAGTCGGTATGTTGCACTACAGCGGTTGTAAGTACAAGCAATGTGTTGTTTGGTTGTCAGTAGTATTGTCCCTGCCAGGTTAGCATTCCGTGAGAAGTAAGTTCGATAGTCGGGTGTTGGTCACTCTGCTGAGCGGTCTAGAAATAGCTAGCTGAGCAAAGAGATGCAAACGCAGGGGATGTTGCTTTTTCGAAATACGACTTTGTTCAGTCTAGTTTGAGATGTGTGAAGATATTCAGGCAACGTTGTCGCTCCACATTCGCACGTAAGTCATGGTAAGTATGCAAGAGGTAAATTTTTAGCGTTGTTTTTCTTTATTGGTTCGGGTCAGTTAGTTTGATTGCTGAGACGAGATGCTTGCACTTAAAGAGTCACAGATTCGCTATTACAGTAGTGTGTTATACAGCGGAGTAATATTTTTAATAACAAATGTAAAGATTGTTCTAATCGTTGAGAAATGAGTTTCATAATCCAGAAAACAGCTTTCGCGTGTTTGTTTCTTTTATATAATTCAGAAAATTCAGTTTATATCTCTGTCTCCTCACGCTAAATGTGTGTTGCCGCATTGCAGTTAGTGGAACACAATTGATCAAAACATACAGCTTGATGTGCTTGGTAAAGCTGCTTTTCCTTGCATTCTTCTTGAGCACGGCTCTTTCTTTTCTTTAGGTGGTTTGCTGCTTCGCTGCATTTTAATTTTCACCCCTTTGGATCAGTACTGAGTTTCCGTTGCCACAAGAAAGTCACAAAATGTGTTAGGGCCAATTTAACATCACAGGCAGCACACAACAAAATCATCCACAGTCGCCGCGCGGGATTAGCCGAGCGGTCTCGGCGCTGCAGTCATGGTCTGTGCGGTTGGTCCCGGCGGAGGTTCGATTCCTCCCTCGGGCATGGGTGTGTGTGTTCGTCCTTAGGATAGTTTAGGTTAAGTAGTGTGTAAGCTTTGGGACTTAGCAGTTAAGTCCCATGAGATTTCACACGCATTTTAACACACACACACACACACACACACACACACACACACACACACACACACACACACACATATATATATATATATATATATATATTTATTGTTGTGATCTTCAGTCCTGAGACTGGTTTGATGCAGCTCTCCATGCTACTCTATCCTGTGCAAGCTTCTTCATCTCCCAGTAGCTACGGCAACCTACATCCTTCTGAATCTGCTTAGTGTATTCATCTCTTGGTCTCCCTCTACGATTTTTACCCTCCACGCTGCCCTCCAATACTAAACTGGTGATCCCTTGATGCCTCAGAACATGTCCTACCAACCGATCCCTCCTTCTGGTCAAGTTGTGCCACAAACTTCTCTTCTCCCCAATCCTATTCAATACTTCCTCATTCGTTTTGTGAGCTACCCATTTAATCTTCAGCATTCCTCTGTAGCACCACATTTCGAAAGCTTCTATTCTCTTCTTGTCCAAACTATTTATCGTCCATGTTTCACTTCCATACATGGCTACACTCCATACAAATACTTTCAGAAACGACTTCCTGACACTTAAATCTATACTCGATGTTAACAAATTTCTCTTCTTCAGAAACGCTTTCCTTGCCATTGCCAGTCTACATTTTATATCCTCTCTACTTCAACCATCATCAGTTATTTTGCTCCCCAAATAGCAAAACTCCTTTACTACTTTAAGTGTCTTATTTCCTAATCTAATTCCCTCAGCATTACCCGACTTAATTCGATTACATTCCATTATCCTCGTTTTGCTTTTGTTGATGTTCGTCTTATATCCTCAAGACTCTATCCATTCCATTCAACTGCTCTTCCAAGTCCTTTGCTGTCTCTGACAGAATTACAATGTCATCGGCGAACCTTAAAAGTTTTTATTTGTTCTCCATGGATTTTAATACCTACTCCGAATTTTTCTTAATGTTTCCTTCACTGCTTGCTCAATATACAGATTGAATAACATTGGGGAGAGGCTACAACCCTGTCTTACTCCCTTCCCAACAACTGCTTCCCTTTCATGTCCCTCGACTCTTATAACTGCCATCTGGTTTCTGTACAAATTGTAAATAGCCTTTCGCTCCCTGTATTTTACCCCTGCCACCTTTAGAATTTGAAAGAGAGTATTCCAGTCAACATTGTCAAAAGCTTTCTCTAAGTCTACAAATGCTAGAAACGTAGGTTTGCCTTTCCTTAATCTTTCTTCTAAGATAAGTCGTAAGGTCAGTATTGCCTCACGTGTTCCATCTTTTATACGGAATCCAAACTGATCTTCCCCGAGGTCCGCTTCTACCAGTTTTTCCATTCGTCTCTAAAGAATTCGCGTTAGTATTTTGCAGCTGTGACTTATTAAACTGATAGTTCGGTAATTTTCACATCTGTCAACACCTGCTTTCTTTGGGATTGGAATTATTATATTCTTCTTGAAGTCTGTGGGTATTTCGCCTGTCTCATACATCTTGCTCACCAGATGGTAGAGTTTTGTCATGTCTGGCTCTCCCAAGGCCATCAGTAGTTCTAATGGAATGTTGCCTACTCCCGGGGCCTTGTTTCGACTCAGGTCTTTCAGTGCTCTGTCAACACGCAGTATCTTATCTCCCATTTCGTCTTCATCTACTTCCTCATCCATTTCCATAATATTGTCCTCTAGTACATCGCCCTTGTATAAACCCTCTATATACTCCTTCCACCTTTCTGCCTTCCCTGCCTTAGAACTGGGTTTCCATCTGAGTTCTTGATATTCATACAAGTGGTTCTGTTCTCTCCAAAGGTCTCTTTAATTTTCCTGTAGGCAGTATCTATCTTACCCCTAGTGAGACAAGCCTCTACATCCTTACATTTGTCCTCTAGCCATCCCTGCTTAGCCATTTTGCACTTCCTGTCGATTTCATTTTTGAGACGTTTGTATTCCTTTTTGCCTGCTTCATTTACTGCATTTTTATATTTTCTCCTTTCATCAATTAAATTCAATATTTCTTCTGTTACCCAAGGATTTCTATTAGCCCTCGTCTTTTTACCTACTTGATCCTCTGCTGCCTTCACTACTTCATCCCTCAAAGCTACCCATTCTTCTTCTACTGTATTTCTTTCCCCCATTCCTGTTAATTGTTCCCTTATGCTTTCCCTGAAACTCTGTACAACCTCTGGTTCTTTCAGTTTATCCAGGTCCCATCTCCTTAAGTTCCAACCTTTTTGCAGTTTCTTCAGTTTTAATCTACAGGTCATAACCAATAGATTGTGGTCCGAGTCCACATCGGCCCCTGGAAATGTCTTACAATTTAAAACCTGGTTCCTAAATCTCTGTGTTACCTACTCCTGCATTACCCCTATTTGATTTTGTGTTTATAACCCTGTAGTCTTGTTCCTCCTGCCACCGAACTTCACTAATTCCCACTATATCTAACTTTAACCTATCCATTTCTCTTTTTAAATTTTCTAACCTACCTGCCCGATTAAGTGATCTGACATTCCACGCTCCGATCCGTAGAACGTCAGTTTTCTTTCTCCTGATAACGACATCTTCTTGAGTAGTCCCCGCCCGGAGATCCGAATGGGGGACTATTTTACCTCCGGAATATTTTACCCAAGAGAACGCCGTCATCATTTATCCATTAAAGCTGCATGCCCTGGGGAAAAATTTCGGCCGTAGTTTCCCCTTGCTTTCAGCCGTTCGCAGTACCAGCACAGCAAGGCCGTTTTGGTTAACGTTACAAGGCCAGATCAGTCAATCATTCAGAATGTTGCCCCTGCAACTACTGAAAAAGGCTGCTGCCCCTCTTCAGGAACCACACGTTTGTCTGGCCTCGCAACAGATACCCTTCCGTTGTGGTTGCACCTACGGTTCGGCTATCTGTATCGCTGAGGCACGCAAGCCTCCCCACCAAAGGCAATATATATATATATATATATATATATATATATATATATATATATATATATATATATATACTCCTGGAAATGGAAAAAAGAACACATTGACACCGGTGTGTCAGACCCACCATACTTGCTCCGGACACTGCGAGAGGGCTGTACAAGCAATGATCACACGCACGGCACAGCGGACACACCAGGAACCGCGGTGTTGGCCGTCGAATGGCGCTAGCTGCGCAGCATTTGTGCACCGCCGCCGTCAGTGTCAGCCAGTTTGCCGTGGCATACGGAGCTCCATCGCGGTCTTTAACACTGGTAGCATGCCGCGACAGCGTGGACGTGAACCGTATGTGCAGTTGACGGACTTTGAGCGAGGGCGTATAGTGGGCATGCGGGAGGCCGGGTGGACGTACCGCCGAATTGCTCAACACGTGGGGCGTGAGGTCTCCACAGTACATCGATGTTGTCGCCAGTGGTCGGCGGAAGGTGCACGTGCCCGTCGACCTGGGACCGGACCGCAGCGACGCACGGATGCACGCCAAGACCGTAGGATCCTACGCAGTGCCGTAGGGGACCGCACCGCCACTTCCCAGCAAATTAGGGACACTGTTGCTCCTGGGGTATCGGCGAGGACCATTCGCAACCGTCTCCATGAAGCTGGGCTACGGTCCCGCACACCGTTAGGCCGTCTTCCGCTCACGCCCCAACATCGTGGAGCCCGCCTCCAGTGGTGTCGCGACAGGCGTGAATGGAGGGACGAATGGAGACGTGTCGTCTTCAGCGATGAGAGTCGCTTCTGCCTTGGTGCCAATGATGGTCGTACGCGTGTTTGGCGCCGTGCAGGTGAGCGCCACAATCAGGACTGCATACGACCGAGGCACACAGGGCCAACACCCGGCATCATGGTGTGGGGAGCGATCTCCTACACTGGCCGTACACCACTGGTGATCGTCGAGGGGACACTGAATAGTGCACGGTACATCCAAACCGTCATCGAACCCATCGTTCTACCATTCCTAGACCGGAAAGGGAACTTGCTGTTCCAACAGGACAATGCACGTCCGCATGTATCCCGTGCCACCCAACGTGCTCTAGAAGGTGTAAGTCAACTACCCTGGCCAGCAAGATCTCCGGATCTGTCCCCCATTGAGCATGTTTGGGACTGGATGAAGCGTCGTCTCACGCGGTCTGCACGTCCAGCACGAACGCTGGTCCAACTGAGGCGCCAGGTGGAAATGGCATGGCAAGCCGTTCCACAGGACTACATCCAGCATCTCTACGATCGTCTCCATGGGAGAATAGCAGCCTGCATTGCTGCGAAAGGTGGATATACACTGTACTAGTGCCGACATTGTGCATGCTCTGTTGCCTGTGTCTATGTGCCTGTGGTTCTGTCAGTGTGATCATGTGATGTATCTGACCCCAGGTATGTGTCAATAAAGTTTCCCCTTCCTGGGACAATGAATTCACGGTGTTCTTATTTCAATTTCCAGGAGTATATATATATATATATATATATATATATATATATATATATATATATATATAAATTTGGCCGTTAAAGACCGTGAAAACAGTTATTTCTTGCGTTTCTGGGAAGTCTTCTTTCTCTCAGTCCACACTTCTTTCATTCTTGCGCTGAAGGCGGCTTTTCTCTCTTCAGACCATTTAGTTCCACAAGTCTTCTTAATTTTCACACCGAAACCCGTGAATGAATTCAGTTTTTTTCTAAAAAGGTTTCTGTTAAATATTGTTTCCTGATCTATGTCCATTTCTTTTAGATCTCTTTCTGTGTTGATAAACCATAAATTTTTATTTTTTAGATTTGCGATGTACGAAAATATTTGTTTTGTAAGCCTATTCGGGTTCATCCGCATGATGTGAGCATAAAAGGAGCATCTTCTTTTTCTAATTTCGTCTGTAATTTTGTTGCACTTCGTATACACTTCTTTGTTGCTTTTTAGTCTGTATACAGGCTTGCCTTGATCATCTGTTATTTTCCTGTGTCCAAGAATTGTCCTCACAATTCTTCGTTCACGATTTTCTATCTGTTCTGCGTATGTAAAATTTGCCAGTGTTTCTGATGCATATAGTATCTGCGGTCTAATGACAGTCTGGTAGTGTCTGGGTTTAATGTTTTTGGATATACATTTTTTTGAATACATTTGTCTGCAGTAGTGAGTTGCTGTCTCTAGTTTTTGTATTCTAGCCCTGCAGGCTGGATGACCTTTTGCCACAGGCTGAATTAGTTCACCAAGATATTTAAAATGTTTAGATACCTGTATTTTCCCGTATTTCGTAATTATTTTCTTTGATATTTGTAATGATTTCTGTCTTTTCAAATGAAATTTGCAAGCCTGCTTTGTCAGCAGTTTCTTTAAGTAATTCTATTTGTTTTATTGTGTCTTTTTGTGTGTAAGCTAAACAGGCGAGATCGTCAGCGAAGGCAAAACAGTTGGTTTCAATGGCTTTGTAGCACTTCCCTCCAATTTGGACTTTCTCAACTCCATGTTTTTGCGTGAGTTTTCTACATTCTGCTATGACTTTATCCAGAACACAGTTGAAGAGTACCGGGGACAGCGGATCTCCTTGTCTGACGCCGGTTTTCACCTCGAAATGCCGTGAAATTTCTCCATGGAATTTTACTTTTGAAATTTGTATTTGTTAATGTTTCTTTGATTATGGTGATTGTTGTTTCATCTATTTCATATTCTGGAAGTGTTTTGATGAGTGTGTCCCTATCGATTGAGTCATAAGCTTTTTTGAAATCAATGAATGTTATGAAATATTTCTTGCTCCTTGTAGATAAATAGTTCATTGTTGTTTTGAGGTTAAAAATTTGTTCGGCGCAGGATCTTCCTGGTCTGAAGCCAGCTTGATATTCTCCAAGTTTTCCCTCTATAATTGGTGATACACGATTGAGCAGGGCTTTTGATAGAATTTTGTATGGGACTGGGAGAAGCGATATTCCACGATAGTTGTTAACATCCCTTTTGTCACCTTTTTTAAACAAAGGGTGAATTAGGGCAGTTTTCCAGTGACTTGGGATTTTCTTGGTTTCCCATACTTGTTCAAGTTCTTTGTGTAGTGCTTCTACTGATGTTTCTCCCCCAAGCTTGAGCATTTCTGCTGTAGTTGTGTCTTCTCCACATGCTTTCCTGTTTTTGAGATTTTTGATTATGTTTGTGATTTCCTCTCGTGTGTTGAATGTGTTGGTAATGTTTCTGGTTGCGTAAAACTGAGAGTCTGGATGGGTGTTTCGCAGTTTAGGAGTGTCTCAAAATATTCAGCCAGGATTTCACAGTTTTCAGTATTGTTGGTGGCGAGAGTCTTATTATTTCTCATAAGGTTTAGGCAAGGGGACTGGTATCCTCGGAGTTTCTGGTTGAATGTTTTGTACCAAGCTGCCGTGTTGCATTTCTTGAAATTCTCTTCGATTGAGTCCAGTTGTTGTTTTTCATATTGTCTCTTGGTGTTGCGAATAGTTTTCGAGGCATTCTTTCTGGCTTGCTTAAATTCATCAAAGTTGTTTTCAGTTTTATGTGAGTTCCACTTTTTCCAGGCTTTAAGTCTTTCATGCAGAACTTCATTACAGTTGCTGTCCCACCACGGGTGTCTCGGTTTGCTCTTTTTTGGAAAGGTTGTTACTGTTGCCTCAATCAAGTTGTTCTGAAATTCTTGGAGGTTTTGTGAAGGGGAGAATGTCTTTAGTTTTTTCTGAAAATCCTTGAGGTTAGAGTTGGACTTAAGGTTGTAATTTCTCAGGGTTGTAAGATCAAAATTTATTTTATTTCTGTTTTTATATTCACCGTTTCTGCTTTTCTGTTTGTTTTTTGGGATCAGTTTAGTTTTTATTTTCGTGAAATAGTGATCGGAGTCGAGGTTTAGAAGTTTTCGGACACGTGTGTTCAATATTTCTTTTTCACATTTGGAGGAGATGGCAACGTGATCTATTTGAAATTCTCCGATACTCTTTATCGGAGATACCCAGGTTTTTTGTTTTCTGGGAAGATGTTTAAAACGTGTTGACATTAGTTTGAGTTTAAACTGCTTGTTGGTTCGTTTGTGTGCGTGAAAGTTGCCGACAATATCGCGGAATTTCTTTTCTTTTCCAATCTGAGCGTTAAAATCTCCTAGAAGTATTTTTGCATTGTTTTCTGGGATTTCTGATATATGATCCTTAAGGTGTATATACACTCCTGGAAATGGAAAAAAGAACACATTGACACCGGTGTGTCAGACCCACCATACTTGCTCCGGACACTGCGAGAGGGCTGTACAAGCAATGATCACACGCACAGCACAGCGGACACACCAGGAACTGCGGTGTTGGCCGTCGAATCGCGCTAGCTGCGCAGCATTTGTGCACCGCCGCCGTCAGTGTCAGCCAGTTTGCCGTGGCATACGGAGCTCCATCGCGGTCTTTAACACTGGTAGCATGCCGCGACAGCGTGGACGTGAACCGTATGTGCAGTTGACGGACTTTGAGCGAGGGCGTATAGTGGGCATGCGGGAGGCCGGGTGGACGTACCGCCGAATTGCTCAACACGTGGGGCGTGAGGTCTCCACAGTACATCGATGTTGTCGCCAGTGGTCGGCGGAAGGTGCACGTGCCCGTCGACCTGGGACCGGACCGCAGCGACGCACAGATGCACGCCAAGACCGTAGGATCCTACGCAGTGCCGTAGGGGACCGCACTGCCACTTCCCAGCAAATTAGGGACACTGTTGTTCCTGGGGTATCGGCGAGGACCATTCGCAACCGTCTCCATGAAGCTGGGCTACGGTCCCGCACACCGTTAGGCCGTCTTCCGCTCACGCCCCAACATCGTGCAGCCCGCCTCCAGTGGTGTCGCGACAGGCGTGAATGGAGGGACGAGTGGAGACGTGTCGTCTTCAGCGATGAGAGTCGCTTCTGCCTTGGTGCCAATGATGGTCGTATGCGTGTTTGGCGCCGTGCAGGTGAGCGCCACAATCAGGACTGCATACGACCGAGGCACACAGGGCCAACACCCGGCATCATGGTGTGGGGAGCGATCTCCTACACTGGCCGTACACCACTGGTGATCGTCGAGGGGACACTGAATAGTGCACGGTACATCCAAACCGTCATCGAACCCATCGTTCTACCATTCCTAGACCGGAAAGGGAACTTGCTGTTCCAACAGGACAATGCACGTCCGCATGTATCCCGTGCCACCCAACGTGCTCTAGAAGGTGTAAGTCAACTACCCTGGCCAGCAAGATCTCCGGATCTGTCCCCCATTGAGCATGTTTGGGACTGGATGAAGCGTCGTCTCACGCGGTCTGCACGTCCAGCACGAACGCTGGTCCAACTGAGGCGCCAGGTGGAAATGGCATGGCAAGCCGTTCCACAGGACTACATCCAGCATCTCTACGATCGTCTCCATGGGAGAATAGCAGCCTGCATTGCTGCGAAAGGTGGATATACACTGTACTAGTGCCGACATTGTGCATGCTCTGTTGCCTGTGTCTATGTGCCTGTGGTTCTGTCAGTGTGATCATGTGATGTATCTGACCCCAGGTATGTGTCAATAAAGTTTCCCCTTCCTGGGACAATGAATTCACGGTGTTCTTATTTCAATTTCCAGGAGTATATATATATATATATATATATATATATATATATATATATATATATATATATATATATTTGTTTCACAGTCACGTGTTGCATTTCAGAATAATCGTCAGGGTCAGTTTAGGTAAAGTTCAGTTCAAATCTCATTTCTTATGCAGACATTCTTAGTCTTACAGTGCAGTGTGGTATTCGTGTGTGTGTGAGTGTGTCGTTATTAATCACGCTGCGTAAGTAAATTTTCAGGGCGTCTTAATAGAAATATTTTGGGCAGTTGTTCTCTCAAAGTTCAGCTTGTAATTTTATGGAGCATTCTGGCCCTGTTATTAATTTCACATGTTGGAATTGCAAGACATGTGCTGTGACGCCATGCATTGTAGCGTTGTTCACTGGGCTGCACAGTAAAGTTTCGAGGGATAGCTTAATATATTTTAGGAATTTTGATTATTTCTGGTAAGGGTTCCCGGTTCGTTTCCCGGCTGGGTCGGGGATTTTCTCCGCTCAGTGACTGGGTGTTGTGTTGTCTTCATCATCATTTCATCCCCACCCGGCGCTCAGGTCGCCCAATGAGGCGTCGAATGTAATAAGACCTGCACCAAGGCGGCCGGACCTGCCCCTAAGGGGCCTCCCGGCCAATATTGCCAAACGCTCATTTCCATTTTTTCCATGAAGTCTGGTAAAAGTTAATTGCAATACAGTTACACAATGTCAGATTGATTTGGCGACTCTTCTTATCAAAAAGCGTTTACTTGTTCAGGCTCACATTCAACACAAACACACACGAATGTCAAGAATAAGAAACAAGTTCTCATATTCAAAAATAAATAAACAAAACAGCTACACAACACAACATGCAGAGCAGATCAACGAATATTTTGTCTGAGGTTAAATAGTGGAAGCTAGTGTCTAGAACGTGTATCTCATTTGGGGCTGCATTCGAGTTTATGGTTTGCATTTGTTATTGAGACAACCTTCGGCATCCCATTCATTTTTTTCACGTTATAAAGCGAAAGAACATTCACATCTGAATCGTCGTCACTGGGGAAGTGGGAAGCAGCTGTCGTAAACTGAGTTTCGGTCTTCCCAGGCGACGCTGAAATATTATCACCTTTTAGAGATACAATACGACAAGGACAACGGAACAATATTTTTCTCTTATAAGATCTAGGATTTTAGCTTTAAGAATGTACGGCATTAGACGTAGACGTATTAAGTCTGAATGCCGAACCATGATTGGATCCGGAGTTTTCACTTTTGCGAGTACGCCCAAAAAGTTGTGACTCGTAGCCAGACCGAAAACATCTTTTTTACAATATTTCTAGCACTCAGTTGTATCAGCTATGCGGAGCACGTGCTCTGTACGTTGCTGAAGACATGAGAAAGAAAGGAGAGTAGGATATAACGTCTCGTCGATGTTAGGTACAGAACCCATGCTCAAGTTGGGGAAAAGCGGCGAAAGAAATCGGTCTTGTCTGTTTCAAAAGAACCAACCATAGCGAAGGTTGGATGCATGTTCGTCGGAAACCACATGTGAAGATGCGTCCTGGCTTGGCAACAGAGCATCGTTCAAGCATGTGGTGAATCTATTCTCGTGCTACACTGCGTGAAATGGGACCTCTGATACGTCCGACGCCGTCTCGTCACATATGCGAACATAGGGGGGAACTTGCTCTCATTATGTTTACCTGCTTGTTTGTCCGTAGCAACGCAAAAGGCCCTAGTACATTCAGAAATTAAAAGCATCACCCCACTGCTCCAGAACTGTGTTGGGATGGTTAGGGGATACTCCACGCAGTTGACTGTGCTTGTATACATGAACTCCTCTGCCCTTCTTTCTCCAGGGTAACTGACTTCTAACTGACCTCAGTTGTGCCTAACAAATCGGGACATTCATCGAGGTACATGTGTGCGCCTTAGAGCCTTAGATGCAGCTCCGATCGATCTCCGAACGTTAATCGCTTGAGCGATCATAGATCAGGATGTTTCCTCGAAGCTTTCAACCAGCCCACAGGCAGTAAACAAGTAGTATGGCACATTCAGAACCCACATCCTTGGCCGAGAAGGGATCAGAGCTCTCAAAAACCCTTAGCGTTTGAAACAACAAAAAGAAATAAAGACCCAAGTTAAAAGATACTAAAAAGAATTGGAGGGGAAAGAAGTCTGTGGAAAACTCATACAAGAAGCAAAGTCATTTTGGTGAAACTGTCGGTACGCCACCCAGGGTGATGAGCTACAACATATAGATAAGATGAAGAGCGAGAGTTTTCTATATAGCGTATTGTTCATAACTGACGGGTAACCATAAAAGGAAGTGATCGTGCTATTGCTAAGGAAACCACTGTGCTACGAACGTGAAAAGAGTTCGGCCACAGTCACGTGAAAAACTGGAATATCGATGGCAATTATCATTGCCAGCAAACGCTTATTCATGTATTTTGTTCGTTCACTTTGTTACATCTGCCGCATGCCGGTGACATAAGCTGTCTCCAGTTAGCTACACATTGGTGTTTCACGGTAACAATTGTAACTGTGCGGTACCTGTTTTAGAAGGCAATTATCAATCAAGCATGTAAACTGTTAAACAATGTCAAAGCATTTAGGAGAAACGCGTAAATTAATAATCTAGTATCTATATTTTTCTGACGCACTGAATCTGAGTGAATGGTAGATTACTCTCCGAGCAAAATAACTATTTATTCCTGTCTTTATGCTAGTTCTAATGAATTAAAGGCGGTGTTCGGAACTCGCTTTTTTGTATACGGGGTTTTAGGCTATAGAAATATAACGGAAAATAGAAAAGGTTGATTCTTTAGAAATGCAAAGTATTTCAAATGGTTCAAATGGCTTCAAGCAGTATGGGACTTAACATCTGAGGTCATCAGTCCCCTAGACTTAGAACTACTTAAACCTAACTAACTTAAGGATATCACACACATCCATGCCCGAGGCAGGATTCGATCCTGCGACCGTAGCAGCAGCGAGGTTCCGGACTGAATCCAAAGTATTTGTACTCATTAAACAATGATGAACCTCATTTCGTAACAGTGATCATCCTTCCAAGATCAGACACAGAGTGTGAATAAGTTCAATTCGTCACTTGTTCCAAGAGTTCAAAGTCTCATTTGCGACATGATGTTGACGTACGTTGGTAGTACTCGTGTAAAAGTCGTAACAACTGTAGGTGCTACTCTCTTTTCATCGCACTTCAGTAGACAAGAATATTAACAAGGTTTTTTCAATTATTTCACAATGTTACGCATTCTCCACCACATTTTCAAAATATTGAAAGAGAAGTATATAAATAACGATGTCCGTTTTAATAATAAATTGGCGTGTTGACATTATCTCTCGCATATGTTTTTTTATTATTATAAGTTGTTGTATGATACCTGATAAATAATTGTTTGCAAAGAAAGTTTTACCATTGTATCGGAATTCGAATATAGCAGTTTGTATATAGATGGGACAACAAGCAACTGGAGACCAAACGGTACAAGCAGAAAGCTTAACTTTCCGCAAGTGGGTTCTCATTTTAACTGATCAGATCTGTCTGATGCAGATAATCCCATGCTATAACGAAATGCAAGTGAGTACGAGTTCTAGAAAGACCTTTTATTTGCATATATTATAGAGAAAATATTCATGGCCGACCACACAAGAGTTTAGTTCCTCTTTTGGCACTTAGGAATGGGGCCTGGTGGGTGCTTACTGCTCCAATACAGTTCTCCCTTATGCAGAACTGAAGGTGTTGCAAACGTCTGCTTGAGTTTGTCTGATAACAAACCGCCGATGAATGGGCAGGCGGTTAAGCGTAACGGATACATCCTGTTTCTGGCCGCAGCCGTGATCGAATCGCTTCCTGTCGGCTAATTTGAATACCGGCCTGCAACTGATACTCCACACTCGTACCTCATGCAGCCATTTTGATTGACAGGCAGTATTCATATACTGAAACTCATTCTTGATGGGCTTTATTTTCCAAATAACAAGGCTTAGCACAGACAATATAAGCCGTGTTCGTTATGCACGGCATTGTTAACGGTTATGGGAGGAAATGATTTTTGTTACTTTTCATGGCAACGAAGTCTCAACGGAAATGTCCCCTAATTTATTTCTGACGGTCTGAAATAATCATCTTGATACTGTCAATAAGTGTTTAGGTGTTGAGAACCATTTTACCATCTTCGACTGTTTAAAATTTTTATGATGAATATTTCGTTATTTAATCCGTGAACTGCCAGATAATTTCGGTGAATGTCCATCATACGCGACAATAACCAATACACTTTACAGTCACTGGAATAAAATGGGAGAGTAAACAAAACTCTCCATCACAACACCCTTAAACAAAACGCTCCAACACAACACCCTATATATAAGGGACTGTGTTTTTAAGTGGTTGAAACATGGCGAGGGCTGCTAAATTGTTATAACCTTCAGTTTCTGCTGCGGCTATGAATTAATTCACAAGGAAAAAAAATCGCGTTTCTTTGCTTCCATTAATGATTCCAAAACATTTCATCCTAGCGAGTATGAAATTTTAAATGAACAATATACGACAGTCTAACGATATACCAGAACACTTTTGATAGCTAACGGAACCTCCAAGCCTTCCACACATAATTTGCCATAATCCGTAAAGCGAAAGTAACACAATAACAGTATGGAAGGAAACACTCATATGCGAATAGGGCCGTATAGGTAAACATTATGTCGATACGACGTATATTCTAAACAGCAACTTGAAACATACGAGGGCTGATGTGCAGAAGTTAATGGTTTGGAAATACGTTTGCAGTGGCCTATAAATCTTTGGATGGTTCAGCTTTACCGTGAAAACCTGCTAAAGGTAGTATTTGTTACAAAGAAATTGCTACTATTTACGATATCGTGAATATTCACAAATTTCCCTGAAAATAATGTGCATATTACTTTAAACCATGGAAACGTAGATGTGAGGAGCTGAGCTATGGCGGTTTGTCTGGCGTTCAGTGGCATGATAACAGCAGGTGAGCTTTAATATTGCTATGTGTGTGTTTCGGTACACGGAGATCTCTGTTCGGATACACAATGAGTCACACAAATCTCAAGACCGTCAGTTTAACTAAATAACTAAATACCCAGCAATAACAATAACGAACAACTTAACACACATACCTAGTGTTGTGGGAAAGGGAAACCAAAAACTGCATGTTATTGACAGAACGCTAACAAGATGAAACAGGCGTACTAAAGAGACTTCCTACACTACGCTTGCCTGCGCTCTGCACGAGTACTGGTGTGCAGTATGGAATCCTTACCCGATTCGATTGAGATAGGATATGGAAAAGGTTCAAAGAAGGGCGGCTCATTTTGTATCATTGCGAAGTAAGAGCGAGAGTGTCACGCATATAATACTCCAGTTGTGATGGTAATCAACGCGTGAGAAACAGCCGAAGGCGTTGCCGCAGTGGTAACCCCGGTTCCCGTCGGATCACCGAAGTTAAGCTCTGTCGGGCTTGGCTATCACTTAGATGGGTCACCGTCCGTGTCAGTCGAGCGCTGTTTGCAAGCGTGGTGTTCTCAGCCCTTGTGAGGCCAATTGAGGAGCTACTTGACTGAGAAGTAGCGGCTCCGGTCACGAATACTGACTTCGGCCGGGAGAGCGGTGTGACCACATGCCCCTCCATATCCACGTCCACTGACGCCTATCGGTTGAGGATGACACGGGGGCCGATCGGAGTCACTGGGCCTTCCGATACCTATTCAGACGTAATTTTAGGAGAGGTAGAGAAACAGAGTGGGACTGTTCCGATGAGCCCGCTCCCAGGCACTTCAGTGCGATAAGATCGAGGGTGAAAGTATCATATATATATATATATATATATATATATATATATATATATATATATATATACGATAAACTGCAAATTACATTGTGCACGCATATATACAGGATGTTACAAAAAGGTACGGCCAAACTTTCAGGAAACGTTCCTCACACACAGAGAAAGAAAATATGTTGTGGACATGGGTCCGGAAACGCTTACTTTCCATGTTAGAGCTCATTTTATTACTTCTCTTCAAATTATATTAATCATGGAATGGAAACACAAAATGGTTCAAATGGCTCTGGGCACTATGGGACCTAACTTATGAGGTCATCAATTACCTAGAACTTAGAACTACTTAAACCTAACTAACCTAAGGACATCACACACATCCATGCCCGAGGCAGGATTCGAACCTGCGACCGTAGTGGACGCGCGGTTCCAGATTGTAGCGCCTAGAACCGCTCGGCCACTCCGGCCAGCATGGAAACACACAGCAACAGAACGTACCACCGTGACTTCAAACACTTTGTTACAGGAAATGTTCAAAATATCCTCCGTTAGCGAGGATACATGCATCCACCCTCCGTCGCATGGAACCCTTATGCGATGATGCAGCCCTGGAGAATGGCGTATTGTATCACAGCCGTCCCCAATACGAGCACGAAGAGTCTCTACATTTGGTACCGGGGTTGCGTAGACAAGAGCTTTCAAATGCCTCCATAAATGAAAGTCAAGAGGGTTGAGGTCAGGAGAGCGTGGAGGCCATGGAATTGATCCGCCTCTACCAATCCATCGGTCACCGAATCTGTTGTTGAGAAGCGTACGAACACTTCGACTGAAATGTGCAGGAGCTCTATCGTGCATGAACCACATGTTGTGTCGTACTTGTAAAGGCACATGTTCTAGCAGCACAGGTAGAGTAACCCGTATGAAATCATGATAACGTGCTCCATTGAGCGTAGGTGGAGGAACATGGGGCCCAATCAAGACATCACCAACAATGCCTGCCCAAACGTTCACAGAAAATCTGTGTTGATGACGTGATTGCACAATTGCGTGAGGATTCTCGTCAGAATCGAGGAAGTACAGTACATACTGACGAAACTAAAATGAGCTCTAACATGGAAATTAAGCGTTTCCGGACACATGTCCACATAACATCTTTTCTTTATTTGTGTGTGAGGAATGTTTCCTGAAAGTTTAGCCGTACCTTTTTGTAACACCCTGTATAGAAATATGTTGTATTAAAACAACATCGTACAACGGCGTAGTCTTGATTCCTGTTTCGGAGAGCTTTGGATCACCCGATTCTTGATTACACTCGTTGCCATTAAATAAGTGGCTTGTCCTATGCCACAGTGCCATATCTGAATTTTTACCTCGTCGTTTCTCACGGGTCTCACTTATCTTATTACAGATGGGAAATTAACGTCCAAGGAGAAATATGGTAAATTGCAAACTACATTGTGCACACATAGCTCAGTTCTTGCCGGTAGATATCTGCTGGTTTGTGTCAGCTATCGCAGTCGTCCGTTAATACCGCAGGCTTACACTGTGATAAGAAAAGTCAAGTGCTGCCTAGTGTACGACTGCGTGAAGTGGTGTTGCATCAGATACTTCAGGATTAAGAGAAGAATGACAGAAGCATTAACCTAAATTCAGTAGCAATATTAATGACGTTTCTTGAACTCCACTGTAGCAGAAAGCGAAATCGTGAGCCAAAATGTGGAATCATAAGATTTGCAATAATGTAAACGCAATATATTTTAATGAGAAGGTATCAGGGAAGAAATAGAAATGCTTTAAATACATTAAATGTTCTCGGTTAAGATATGTATGGGATCCCCTATTTTCTAATTTATTTATTAATTTTTAGTTGTCGAATTCATTGTTATAGGCAGACAAATACGATAAAACCAAACGAATTTCGGTCACAAGGCATTTTCGACTCAGCAAGTGCTATACGAATACTAGTTCTGAAACCAGAATGTCATATCATGATATACAAATTCTTTTTATCTTTCACTGAACTGATGAGACCCGTCACAATTTCTTCTCCTATGCGAACAAATCAGTTTCAGAGTAGTATTTTCACCCAACGTCCTAAATTATTTGTTAGATGGATTCTACTCTTCTATCGTCCCCTACATTCATTATCCTCAACAGCAACAACGAAGTTATTCTCTGTTGTCTTAACATATGTTATATCATTCTGCCACTCCTCTTGAAACCATTCTCCGTACGACCCTTTCTGCACCTGTTCTACGGAGAACTTCCCCATTTCTTATCTTGTTAGTCCACCTAATTTTCAATATACTTCTGTAACACCTCATCTCAAATGATTCGATTGTCTTCCTTTCTGGTTTTCTCGCAGTTCATGTTCGTTTTCATACAATACCGGGCTCCGACGAAAAATCTCAGAAATATCTTCCTCAAATTAAGACCGATACTAATGGATTTCTTTCGGTCAAGGATGACCATTTCTCTTGCTAGTGTTCTTTTTATGTCCACCCCGCTTAGTCCGTCATGAGTTATTTTGCTGCCTACCTAGGAGAATTCCTTAACTTCGTCTACTTCCTGATTACCAATTCTGATTTTAAGTTCCTTGCTATTCTCATTTTTGTCACTTCTCATTACTTTTGTCTTTCTTCGATTTCCTCTCAATCCTTATTCTGTATTCATTAGACTGTCCTAAATAGGTCCAGTAATTTTCCTTCACTTTCACTGAGGCTAGCAATATTCTTTTATTTCAGCCATTGCTTCTTCGATGTATAGACTGAACAGCAGCGGTTGCCTTACACCATTTTTAGACAGAGAACATCGTTCTTGGTCTTCCAGTCTTATTATTCCCGTTTGGTTCTTGTACATATTGTATGTTATTTCGATAAAGCTTATTCCTATTTTTCTCAGAATTTCGAACATCTTGTACCATTTTACATTGTCGAACGCTTTTTCCAGGTCGACATATCCTATGGCTATGTCTTGAATCAACTTAACTCTAGTTTCCATCATGAAGTGCAATGCTCTAATGCCGTTACCTTTCCCAAAGCCAAAAGTATCACCTAACAGATCTTTTACATCCTTCTGTATGTTATTCTTGTCAGCTGCGCTGTTAAGATGACTATGCGGCAATTTTCGTACTTCACTGCCATTGCTATCTTGGAGGTTGTATGGATGATATTTTTTTCGGAAGTCTGGCGGTATGTCTTCAGCCTCATAGATTCCAAAAATCAGCTTGAATACTCATCTAGTTGCTATTTCCCCAGTTTGCATTAGCTACCTGAAATCAAATATCGAAACGTTGAAGCTTGATAGTAGCTGATGGTATCTGTCAACTATAACTCTTCTTCTGCACCGCCTATTCCTAATTGTAACACAGACTCAAGCATCAATCTAAAATTTTTAGTTGGAAGAATAGACCGAGGTGTTAGTGTTAGTTAGGGGAACAATCTGCGGAGTCCGCTGTTCCCAGCATCTGTTACGCTAGAAGTCTATTGTGAACGTGATCGTCCATTAGTTGCTTATTATCCATGAATTCTTGTATGGTATTACTTGTACCGATCTTCCCGTCGATTTTGCTCTTCTGCTTCAGCCTAAAGGTTTCCAGTCACTTATTTTAAAAACCTCTCTACTTTATACTTTTTCTCAGACATTCGTTTCAAATCAGTTAGTTACTTTCTACAATACTGTTCACGACTTTTGTCTTTCTTTTTCAGTTTGTATCTGATTAAAAGACAACTCTCTTCTTGACCTCCTAGTTTATTCTTCTGTTTTCTACTATCTTCATACACGTCAGAGTTGTACAGAACAATGCACACAACAACTGTTTATATTAGCACTTTCTGATTACTTTTCTTAAAGATTTATTCCATCTCACACCACATAGTTACGGTGCCCCTTTCGTCGCTGGTTCCGTGCTCGTTTCACAACTCTGATGCTTATGAAATACAAGTTGTTGTTGTTATTGTTGTTGTGATCTTCAATCTGAATTGGGGCAGCTCTCCACTCGTGTCTACCCAATGCAAGCATCTTTATCTCTGCGTAACTGCTGCATGCTATACACTTTCCAACTAGTTTACTGTAGTCATCTTGGTCTCCCTCTACTGTTTTAAACACCCCTCTACCCTCTCGCAATGTACATACTTCTGCCCGTTATTAATTACTAGATTGCTCATCTTGTGTCCTGGAATGGTTTCAATCAAATTTAATAACATATTAGTAGCAGTATACAAATAAATACTGTGGGGTTAAGAACTACCAGCCTGCTATTGGAGTGAACATGATAAACGTAGAGAGTGAAAAGGGGGAGGAGGTGACAGACAGACAGCGAGAGGGAAGGAGGGGCTGGGCACAGACAGCAGACAGGGGGTGGGTGAGATGAACAGAGAGAGAGGGAGAAAGAGCTGGATAGAGAGAAGGAAGAGGTGGAGATTAAAAGAAAGAGGGGAGAGATGGTGATGGACACGGAAAGGTAAGGGGAGAAGACGGGCAGAGAAAAGGGAAGGAGGATATGGAGAGAGAGAGAGAGAGAGAGAGAGAGAGAGAGAGAGAGATGGACAAAGAGAGGGGAGAGGAAGAGACGGAATTAGAGGCCAGAGGAGGAGATGGACAGAGGGCGGAAGGAGCCAATGGTCTGAGGGGGAGGAGCAGATTGACAGAGAGGGGGGGGAGATGGACAGACGGATAAAGAGTGGAGGTGGATGAGGTGGACAGGGAGGGTGAAAAAGCGTAAGGACAGAAAGAGGGGGAGGAGTAAATGGACGAACAGAGGACTGGAATAAATACATACGCAGGCAATGCCGGTCTTTTTCTTCTGACTGGTTTGATGCGGCCTGCCACGAATTCCTCTCTTTTGCTAACCTCTTCATCTCAGAGAAACACTTGCAACCTACATCCTCATTTATTTACTGGATGTAGTCCAATATCTGTCTTCTTCTTCAATTTTTACCCTCTACAGCTCCCTTAATACCAAGGAAGTTATTTCCCGATGTCTTACAGAACATTCTACCATGCATAAGGTTGAATTCAGTTGAGTCATCAGTCAAAGAGCAGTCGGAAGGAGGGGGCGTGCCGTGTCCCAGCTTGTGATGAGCGCACACGTGGGTGCTGTGAAGGCGGGTACTTTGTCGTAGTGTCCGGGTCACACGTGGGGAGGCGGACAGCGGACACCGCGGCACACACGTGGGACCCGGGGGGGCAGTGACTTCCGCTGCTATCGGCTGCTGCCTCCTGCGTCACTCCCTCACAAGTTTCCATTAGTTCCTGTGTGTACCGCTCTCGTCTTCCCGCATTCCACCAGCCGTTACTACGGGACAAGTCCTGGGAAGGACCGCACAAAACAGCATGCAAGCATAGCAATAACAGCAGAAGATATTACTAAGCCACTTGCTGTAGCAGAGAATGCAATAGTATTACTGAAGAAGGAAGTCTGGATTTAAATAAAAAATTAAATTTTGTGCAGGCTGGAAAATATGTCGATTCTATGGCAAGAGCTACTCTGCGCAACACAACTAAGGAATCACTTTTTTGAAACTCCGTATCAGGTTTGAAATAGGGCTCCAAGGTGCGTACAACCTTCCTCTATAATGATATAAAAGCGTGGCGCCCTGCGATGTGTGGCGCCCAGCGGAATGGCGGCGCTTCAGACAGCAAGGTGGCGACAGATACGAAAAAAAAGAGCAGAGCCCAGAATTTCATGTGAGGTTTAAGGTGGGTTAATGGTGTCATACTGATACGAAGTTTTACGACAATTCAGCCCAACGCCATCGTGGATGTGTCGCACGACGGAAAGGTCGTCACAGTTCCTTTTTCCTACTTCTTTTGACGCCTCTGCGAAAGAGGTCAGAACCGCGACGCCCAGTGTTGAAATAAAACGTCTTCCCTGACTGCGATGGGTTCTTACAGCATGGCGATTATCTGTCACAAGGCCAGAATCGTTCTAGCGTGGTTTGAGGAGCATGTTAATGAATTCACAATGAATCACATTCAGTTTCAGCTGGTCTGAAACCAATGGAACACATCTTACACCCTTTGGCCTCTAGTTCCTAACCCATAAATGACCTGATTCGTATTTTACGAAAACTGCGTCATCTCTGACGCCATAGACCTCCGGTAATAATCTATCAAGGACTTGTCGAATCCATACAACGCGGGATAGCTGCAGTATCGAGTTCCAAGTGTGGATCAACATACTATATAGCAGGTGGTCGTAATGTTATGGAGCATCAGTCCACCATTTACGTAAAATCTCCTCTGCAAATGGCATTACATTTGATCGGAATTACCCGGAAACAGTTTATACTATTTAAAATGGCGAAATGAATTTTTCGTCAACTGACTTTCAAAAGACAGTACAGTTGGTGTTGCACGGTCCCTGATCGCTAGTCTGTGATGGTTCAAATGGTGCAAATGGCTCTAAGCACTATAGGATTTAACAGCTGATGTCATCAGTCCCCTACACTTAGAACTACTTAAACCTAACTAACATATGGACAGCACACACATCCATGCCCGAAGCATGATTCGAACCTGCGACAGTAGCAGCAGCGCGGTACTGGCATGAAGCGCCTAGAACCACTCCCCCACAGCGGCCGGCGCTAGTCTGTGCTCCAGCATCAACATCCCAATAATGTCTTTGGGTGTGGAGGTACAACATCTAATCTACATCAACATTTATACTCCGCAAGCCACCCAACGGTGTGTGGCGGAGGGCACTTTACAAGCCACTGTCATTATCTCCCTTTCCTGTTCCAGTCGTGTATGGTTCGCGGGAAGAACGACAGTCGGAAAGCCTCCGTGCGCCCTCCAATCTCTCTAATTTTACATTCGTGATCTCCTCGGGAGGTATAAGTACAGGGAAGCAATGCATTCGATACCTCATCCAGAAACGCACCCTCTCGAAACCTGGACAGCAAGCTACACCGCGATGCACAGCGCCTCTCTTGCAGAGTCTGCCACTTGAGGTTGCTAAACATCCCCGTAACGCTATCATGCTTACCAAATAACCCTGTGACGAAACGCGCCGCTCATCTTTGGATCTTCTCTATCTCCTCTGTCAACCCGACCTGGTACGGATCCCACACTGATGAGCAATACTCAAGTGTAGGTCGAACGAGTGTCTTGTACGCCACTTCCTTTGTTGATGGACTACATTTTCTAAGGACTCTCCCAATGAATCTCAACCTGGCACCCGCCTTACCAACAATTAATTTTATATGATCATTCCATTTCAAATCGTTCCGCACGCATACTCCCAGATATTTTACACAAGTAACTGCTATCAGTGTTTGTTACGCTATCATATAATCATACAATAAAGGATCCTTCTTTCTATGTATTCGCAATACATTACATTTGTCTATGTTAAGGGTCAGTTGCCACTCCCTGCACCAAGTGCCTATCCGTTGCAGATCTTCCTGCATTTCGCTGGAATTTTCTAATGCTGCAACTTCTCTGTGTACTACACGCTTAACGGCTGTTCTTTCGACGTATGGTAATGTCAAACCCAGTAGCTCACCCTGTGCTTTTGCAGAGGAGCAATGTTCACGCCTGCAGCTTACCGCTACCTGCATTTCCATTTACAAACAGACAGCGCGCCAGTGCTGGTGTGCTTCAGTACATGTCTAGCCGATTGTCGACCGCGACGGACACGAACATACGCTCAAAGCTCAAACATTTTTGTTATTTATCACTATAGTTTAATTATTGCACAATTCGGGAAAACTGTGATGACGAGAAAAAGATTGAAAGCGTTACAGCCGTGAACACTGTCATCGAATGAATAGTTCTTTTAATTGTGACTATTGTAGTTTCGGCCCTTCTGCAGTACGTATTCGGTGATGTATTTTTCTATGTTGCTTGTACATTAATTACCCTACATTACAGACGAATAAATGAGCTTCATCGCATACAAACAGTCATTACATTTACTGTAACGTTCTGGTATTTTCGTATTTATACTACAGCATTAGCAAACCTTTATTCGTTCTTAAAACAAGGGAGTGGACACATAACGTGTGAGAGAAATGTATATTGTCTCCAGAATATTGACTTAGGCACGAGGCTAATAACAGTTAAACAGATCGTTCATTCGACGAAATTATGAACACCGTTTTTACCTATTATTTTTAAATTTGGACTGGAACTACATCAAGATGTCTCTGAAAAGTGAAATTTAAGTCGCTGGAAACAGATATCGTGCTCCAGACTCTGAAACTGTATCACGTAAATTATCCATGTTTTATGGATTTGAGATCTAGGACTGTATAATGACTGTACCAAATAATTTTCACTTCTTCAGTAAATTTTTGGCTAATGTTTATTCGCACAACGTGCTTCAGTAGAATGCTGCCATCATCAGTGCATTACAGTTACGTATACATTAATCTGAATCCCTGTGGCACGCCCAACAAATAATACTCATCGCGCTTCACAATAATGTACATGTAATTTCAATGTACTGATGAAGACACGAAATTGCTCACAAATATTAGTAAAATGTGACTGAAGAAGTGAAAATTATTTCATAAATTAGGATCAGTCTTCTCTCAACCATATAGCAACGAGTGAAAAATTGTTAAAAAAGAAGAAATTCTGGTATGGCTAACCAAGCTCCCAAAGGGACACTGACTAGAGAATCAGTGCGGAAAAAGAATACACATGTGCCTAATGAATTAGTCAGTGCTATGCCGTTTTCGCGACACACAAAGAAGTCGGACGAAGGGAATGGCAAACCACCTGAACGAACAACTGAAAGTTGAACCGTGCTGTGAACATTACATTTTCCAGAACCTCCCCATGGAGTAGAAGAATGTACCTCATAGTGAAATGATTATTCCGAGCAATAGACACACATGAATTAGATTTTAATCACATATTACACTGTTTATGTCCCGAATTCAAGGGTCTCAAACACAGTACACAGTCTCGGACTACACATGAATTATGTTTTAGACATATATTACATTGTGAGTGTTCCTAATTGAAGGGCCTCAAACACAGTAGACAGTTTCTGTCTACTTTAGTCTAACCATTCCCCTACTCTTACAAATCTCCCGAGGAAGCTTTCGCTACACTACCGGAGCGTAACTACGGCAAACAGAAAGGAAGTCTGGCATATGGCAAAGTTGGCTTGGACCTCACTTTCCCTCAAAAAATTCTTGACGGTCTATCCTGACACTCTGCAGACGCCCTGCCTGTTCATTTTTCCACCAGTGTATCAGTTGACCTGCATCTCGCAAGAAGGTGTCGCACTATATGATACTTCCTCGTTGAAGGTTTTAACTGAAACATGGCTAAAGGCGCCCTCGCTTGTAGCTCAGTTTCTGTGGGACAATTCCTGATAGTCGCAGCCGAAATCCTGAGAGCACTTTCAGTATCACACATTTTGTAGTGCTATTGCCATGTCTGTGTGTCATTGGTTTGTCACCTAGTCGAATAGATCAAATTATATTTGCTGCTGCTACTATAAACTTTCCAAAAAAGGTCATTATTCCGCATTGGCAGTTCAAATTTTTTAAAATAAAAATTAAGCCAAAATCAAAGTTAAGCCACTCTCCAAGTGCATAATAGCGATCAAGCACCCGAAATTAAATGCAGTATTGTCAATATGTGTCGTATTATGTAGCATGGTGTGCATTAAATTCACGTAACAGGTGGAATACTGCATTGTACACTCTTCTGTACAGATAATCAGACGTGTGAGTCTGAGTTTGATCTCTCGTCACTCAAAGCTGTTATTTTATTTATTTTTAACAATCTGATTCAGTCTCCTGTGACAAACTCTTCACTTCAGAGCGGTGCTTGCATAAAACATGCTCGACTATTTGATTGGTTCAAATGGTTCAAATGGCTCTGAGCACTATGGGACTCAACTGCTGTGGTCATCAGTCCCGTAGAACTTAGAACTACTTAAAACTAACTAACCTAAGGACATCACACACATCCATGCCCGAGGCAGGATTCGAACCTGCGACCGTAGCAAACGCACGGTTCCGGACTGCGCGCCTAGAACCGCGAGACCACCGCGGCCGGCATTTGATTGGTCCTTCAGGCGATATAAGTTAACTTCATCTACAGTTTTTGCCCTAAATGCCCCATTTAGTACAATGGAAATTACCTCTGATACGTCAGTACAGCTTGTATCACCCTATGAGTTTTTTCCTCGCTAATTCTGCGGAAAACTTAACTATTATCAGTCCACTGCTGTGTTCCAGACGTACATTCTCAGAAATTCCTTCCTGTAATTAGCGACTGTGTTTGATACTAGAAGACTTCTTTCGGCCGGGAATGCCCTCTTTGCCTGTGATAGTACTGCTTCTTTTTTTATTCATTTGGCCTCTACGCAGCTATTTATCGATAGCGTGCTTCTTACAGAGTGCCAATTATTGTACTGTATGACATAAAATCGTCAAAACTGCCGGACAAACTTGCGTTAGGAGGTTCAAACAGCGTTGTTGGCCGCAGGGCAGGAGGCGAATTAGTATGTGCGTGGTATGGTTTGGTTCAGCGACGAAGCCCACTTTCATTTGGATGGGTTCGTCAATAAGCAAAATTAGTGCATTTAGGGGACTGAGAATCCACATTTCGCGATCGAGAAGTCTCTTCACCCTCAACGGATGGTTCGCAATTTCCAGACACGCGATAATCGCTACAATATTCCTTGATGGCACGTTGACTACTGAACGGTTTTCGAAGATGATTTCATTCCCATTATCCGAAGCGACCCTGATTTCTACAAGATATGCTTCATGCAAGACGTAGCTCGACCCCATCGATGCAGGAGAGTGTTGTCCTGGAGGAACACTTTGCGGGCATCATTCTGGCTCTGGGGCACCCAGAGGCCACTGGCATGGGCCTCAATTGGCCGCCATTTTCTCCGGATCTTCTTTTTGTGGGGCTACATTAAAGACAATCTGCATATCAATAACTCCAAAACCACTGCTGAGCTGAAAACAGCGATTCAGGAGGTCACTGACAGCATCGATGTTCGACACTTTAGCGGGTTCAAATGGTTCAAATGGCTCTGAGCACAATGGGACTCAAACATCTTAGGTCATAAGTCCCCTAGAACTTAGAACTACTTAAACCTAACTAAACTAAGGACATCACACACACCCATGCCCGAGGCAGGATTCGAACCTGCGACCGTAGCAGTCCCGCGGTTCCGGACTGCAGCGCCAGAACCGCACGGCCACCGCGGCCGGCCTTTAGCGGGTCATGTAGAATTTCGCTATTCGTCTGCGGCACATCATCGCCAACGATGGCAGGCATATCGAACATGTCATAACCTAAATCCGAATGTCTGTCGTGACGTTTACCTGTTGAATAACTGTGTGCACGTGGTAGTTCGCAATTAATTTACGTTTTTTTCATATAGTCCAATAACTGTCACCCTGTATATCCTCTTTGCTTCTTCCGGTATGATTTATCTTCCATCCGAGGTAGCCTTTCATTACATGTACTGCGACATTTATCACTAATCTGAACTCTGATATTCGTCATTAGTTTCTTCTTTCTTAACTGTAAACTAAGTCCATATTGTGTTCATTAGACTGTTCATTGAATTCAACAAGTCTCGTAATTCTTTCCAATTTTCACTTAAGATATCAATGTCTTCAGTGAATCTTATTATTTATATCCTTTCAACCCGAATTTTAATTTCCCCGATGAACCATTCTACAAGTACAAGTAGTACAAGTTGAATAAGACAGGAAAAAAAGGACACCCCTGTATGACGCCCTCTCCAACACCCAAGGTGTTCTCTCTTAGTCTTTCACTCTAAATATTTCCTCTTGGTTCTTATTATGTTATGTTACCCTCGTTTCCGTAGAGCTAACACCTATTTTTATGAGAACATTTTACATATGGTGAAACTATATCACAGGCCAACAAAAGCTATGAAACTGACGATCACAGTTAAGAATTAATAAATAAATAGAACAGCCAGTGTGCAATAATAATCTCCTTCCAAAATTCATTGTCTGCTATTAAGTCCAAAAACAATTTTCTAGAACAATTAGTGTAGATTAAATTCCTCCAAGAAACATGGAAAATCGGCTTAATAAGATAAAATAATCCAATCATAAATAAATACTTCATAGCTTATTATCTCCAACAATGCCCTTAATTTTTTTTTTTTTTTTTTTTTTAAATCAGGCACAGCAGCGAGTGGTGGACAGGGCTGTTTCGACCATACACACTTTACGCAGCATACACAGCTAACGCAGAACTGTCTAAATCTGCATCTACATACATACTCCGCAAGCCACAATATGTGTGTGGACGGCACCCTAGTCGTTTCCTTTCCTGTTACACCTCTTTCCTGTTACACCTGCAGATAGAGCGAGGACAAACCGACTGTATATATGCCTCCGAAGAGCACTAATTTTCCCTATCTCATATCCGTGGTCCTTACTCGAAATGTACAGTATGTTGGTAGCAGTAGGATAGTTCTGCAGTCAGTTTCAAATGTCGTTTCTCTAAATTCTGTCAACAGTGTTCCTCGAAAAGAACGTCGCCTTCCCTTGAGTGATTCCCGTTTGAGTTCCCAAAACATCTCCGCAACACTTGCGTGTTGTTCGAACCTGTCGCTAACAAATCTAGCATCCCGCTTCTGAATTTCTTCGGTCTCTTTATTCAATCCAACCTGCACCAGATTCCAAAAAATCCGAGCGGGACTCAAGAATATGTCGCACTAGTATCCTAAATGCAGTTTCCTTTGCAGATAAACCACAGTTTCCTAAAATTCTCCTAATAAACCGAAGTCGACCATTCGCCTCCCCTACCAAAAACTTAACTTGCTCGTTCCATTTCATATCGCTTTGCAACGCTATTATTTAAACGACGTGACTGTGACAAGCGAAACACTGATAATGTTGTATCCGAACATTACGGACATTTTTCTTATCCTATTCAATCGCATTAACTTAATTTTTCTACATTTAGAATCAGCCGCCATTCATCACAGCAACTATAAATGTTATCTAAGCCATCTTGTATCCTCCTACAGCCACTCATCTTCGACACCTTCCCGTACACCACAGTGTCATCAGCAAATAGCAGCAGATTCCTGCTCACCCTACCCGCTAGACCGTTCGGGAATATAAAAAATAACTGAGTTCCTCTCACACTTATCCGGGACACTCCCGACGATACCCTTGTCTCTAATGAAGACTCGCAATCGAGGACAACGTATTTATTTATTTATTTAATCTTATGGCTAGGGCCCCCGTCGGGCAAACCGTTCGCCGGGTGCCGGTCTTTCAATTTGACGCCACTTCGGCGACCTGCAGTCGATGAGGATGATAGGATGATGAGGACAGCACAACACCCAGTCCCTGGGCGGAGAAAATTCCCCGACCCAGCCGGGAATCGAACCTGGGCCCAGCGGACTGACAATCCGTCACGCTAACCATTCAGCTACCGGGGGCGGACGGTCAACATATTGGTTTCTGTTACTTAAGAAATCGTCGAGTGACCCACACACACACTATGTGATCCGAAGTATCCGAACACCTTGCTGAAAATGTCTTACAAGTTCGTGGTGCCCTCCATCGGTAATTCAGGAATTCAGTATGGTGTTGGCCCACCATTGGCTTTGGTGACAGCTTCCACTCTCGCAGGCATATGTTCAATCAGGTGCTGGGAGGTTTGCTGGGCAGCCCATTCTTCCCGGAGTGCTGCACTGAGGAGAGGTATTGATGCCGGTCGGTGAGGCGTGGTACGAAGTTAGCGTTCAAAACATCCCAGAGGTGTACTCTACGGTTCAGGTCAGGACTCTGTGCAGGCCAGTCCATTACAGGCCGTGCATTATGAACAGGTGCTCCACTGTGTTGAAAGAAGTAATCGCCATCGTCGAATTAGTCTTCAACAGTGGCATGCAAGACGATGCTTACAACATCAATGTAGGCCTGTGCTGTGATAGTGCCACGCAAAACAACAAGGGGTGCAAGCCCCCTTCATGACCACACTGTAACACTACTGCCTCCGCATTTTACTATTTCGCCACTCTACACAACTGTTTTTCCACTATTCAGTCGTTCCTTACACCAAGTGAGGCGTCGTTTTGCATTTACCCGAGTGATGTGTTACTTATGAGCAGCCGCTCGACCATGAAATCCAAGTTTTCTCACCACCCGCCTAACTGTCATAATACTTTCAGTGGATCCTGATGCAGTTTGGAATTCCTGTGTGATGGTCTGGATAAATGTCTGCCTATTACACATTACGACCCTCTTCAACTGTCGGCGGTCTCTGTCAGTCAATAGACAAGGTCGGCCTGTAAGGTTTTGTGGTGTACGTGTCCCTTCACGTTTCACTTCACCATCACATCGGAAACAGTGGACCTAGGGATGTTTAGGAGTGTGGAAATCTCGCGTACAGATGTATGATACAAGTGACACACAATCGCCTAACCACGTTCGAATTCCGTGAGGTCCGCAGAGCTCCCCACTCTGCTCTCTCACGGTGTCTAATGACTACTGAGGCCGCTGATAGGGAGTATCTGGCAGTAGAAGGCAGCAAAATGCACATAATATGAAAAACGTATGTTTTCGGGGGTGTCCGGATACTTTTGATCACATAGTATATCTGGGAAACTGTCCCGTATGCTAGTACCTTCGTTGTCCAACAAGAGCTCAGTCAAGGGGAAATGGATGAGAAGAAAATCTAGTCTCGCTCTGCAGCAAGGCAGAGCCGCCCGACGTAAACGAAACAGCGCCTCAGCTTCTCGGCGTTATTGATGCGCGGCAGTTAGCGGGGCAGCGGCGATTGCCAGCGCCGAGGGCGCCGATGTACGCAGCTCCCGTAATAGAAAAGTCGTCAGGCAGACAGAGAGCGAGGAAAAGCGAAGCAGCTGGCGGGCCGAGGTAACGGGCGCAGAGGAGAGAGGGAGAGAGAGAGAGAAAGACAGCCGCGGCGCGTTGTCGGAGGGTAGTGAGTTCCCGGCATTGTGACCCCGTCACCGCCGGGAACATCTGCGCTCGAAACTGATTGATGTGTCACTCGGGTGTCGGCACCTCCCCCAAACGCGACTCTTCGCACGATGCGGCGCCTGTATTAACAAATGGACAGAGAAAGGCATTCGCGAGGGGAGGATGAGCAAGGGGTGGGACAGTCGACGAGGGAGACTGAGCGAGAGAGAGAAAAAAACGATTTACGAGGACTTAATCGCGCCGACACGGCCAGCGTTCTTGCGGGCGTAAGTGGAGGACGCGGTGGCGCGTGCGCGGCCGCCTCATTGGCTGAATAAGCGGCGGGCAGTGGGGCGGGCGCGCGCTCAGCTGCGCAGCATCTGCCGCCGCCGGCCGTCTGTCTCTCCCTCTGTCTGCCTTTGTCTGCGGCCTCGCCGCTTTCAATGGGACTCGCCGCCGGACGAGCGTCAAACCGTGTAGCTGACGCGCTGCTGCCAACTGACGACATTCCGCCGTGCCATTCCGACCGGTTTGCAAGCAGTGTATCTAACTAGGGAGTCGGGCTAACACCTGTTTATTGTCTTCAGTCACCACGGAGTCGCTAAAGAACGACTGCTTAAGCGGTCCACGTGATCCGAGCCAAACGCGACGTACGACGGTTCGCTACGTGACGTGATCACGCCTACATCGGAAAAAGAAGCGTTTTATTTGTTGTTCTGTATCAACCCCTACACTCCGATACATGTCAAGTTGTGAAACTTCCTGGCAGATTAAAACTGTGTGCCGGACCGAGACTCGAACTCGGGACCTTTGCCTTTCGCGGGCAAGTGCTCTACCAACTGAGCTACCCAAACACGACTTCATTGAGACGAGATACCTGCAGAAGTGAAGCTGTGAGGACAGGGCGTGAGTCGTGCTTGGGTAGCTCAGTTGGTGGAACACTTGTCCGCGAAAGGCAAAGGTCCCGAGTTCGAGTCTCCGTCCAGCACACAGTTTTTATCTGCCAGGAAGTTTCATATCAGCGCACACTCCGCTGCAGAGTGAAAATCTCACTCTGGATGTCAAGTTGTCTTTCTCTGACTCATGACGCGTTGGTAATTAGTCACGATCCGCACACATTGACCGGTACCCTCTACATACGCGTTTGCAAGGCGGGTACCAGGGTCGGGGTCGTGAGAGGAAGAAGGGGGGGAAGGGGGGCAAATGTGGGTCCTTGCCAGTTCCTGGAATACAGGTACAACAGGATTTCATTAGTTATAGTCTATCTGACCAAAAGCATTTGGAGACTTATTAGCGACCATTAATATCGCCTTCAAGTCGACTTTAACTCTGCTGTGTACACTTTCAATGAAGTGTCTGAATCACCAACATAGTCGCGTATACAAGCAGTGATCGAACACTGTTGCCCGCATCTCGTGGTCGTGCGGTAGCGTTCTTGCTTCCCACGCCCGGGTTCCCGGGTTCGATTCCCGGCGGGGTCAGGGATTTTCTCTGCCTCGTGATGGCTGGGTGTTGTGTGCTGTCCTTAGGTTAGTTGGGTTTAAGTAGTTCTAAGTTCTAGGGGACTGATGACCATAGATGTTAAGTCCCATAGTGCTCAGAGCCATTTGAACCATTTTTTTTTTTGATCGAACACTGTCAAATGTTGTTTATTTCAGTCTTTGATCACAATATCAATTCTTTAGACGATGACCGGTTTCAGTCCGTAATGACCATCCTCAGCACCTCCACTTCACAATCTCATCTTCAACAGTCAATATGTTGAGCTTTAGCAGGGTTGAAATTTCCTTGATGGATTTGTAACTGAGGTAATATCAAAATTGTTAAGGCTTTCGTGGCCACTTGTTGACAAACTGCCAATTGGCTTCTGTCTCGGGTTCTTCGGCCGACTTTCATCTAATGATTTTTCTGACGTTTCGCCAGCACGAGTGGCTGGCATTGTCAAAGCTTCACCCTCCATTCACCACCGGCAATGGAGGGTGAAGCTTTGACAATGCCAGCCACTCGTGCTGGCGAAACGTCAGAAAAATCATTAGATGAACGTCGGCCGAAGAACCCGAGACAGAAGCCAATTGGCAGTTTGAGGTGATATCCATAGACTAGTCCATGTTCGAAGTCACTGAGGTGTCCTGATTAATACATTCGGCTGTGACTGCTTATGTGCTGAGAACACAGAATAATGGCGGGTCCGTCTCTAGTGACATCTTGTGGCTAATTTCGCATTACGAAGAGGTGTTCTGATAATTTTGATGAGATAGTGAAAATGTTTCATCTCTAACGACGACTGTCTATGTCTCTACCTAAACTGCAGATTTATCATCGGCGAGGACGACAGGAAAGACTGATCAGTATAAACCTGTTCACAAAGAAGTTTCGTTATTGCTTGGTAATCCTACTTAAGAGTTTTACACGGCAGAACTATAACAATAAACGGTAAAGAACATGGCTATGTAGGTTTGTACATCTTTACTTTATCTCTGGGTCCAAATGCATCGGTCGGAGAAAAACACATTTTCTCTACTAGAAGAGAGCAAAAAAGGATGTGAAATTCCAGGTACAAAATATGTCTCCTACAGGCACTAAGACCTTGTCTATGGGCTGTAACTCGATTCCACATGTAGTCATAAAGCTGTGAATTCTGCAGTCCGGCTGGCGTGGCTATGTAAGTATGTCATAAACGGAGGGAACGAAAACGATTTGCGATTTGGTTCAGTCTTAAGCTGTTAAAAATCGATTCTGATGGGCAGTTTGAGCATGGTTGTGGAAGATATCCCAATTTCACCTAATCATATACTGACCCAGCGCTACACTTCACTTAACCAACTCAGAAAATGTATGTTTCAGAATAGGTTTTGCTCGACTTTAATTAACATGTAATATGAAAATCGGATAGGACGATGTCGGGACTGTAAGGAGGACGATCAACGACAGTGAACCCAATGCATCGCATTGTTGTACATGGTGCAGCGTTCGTGTGTGTTCTGACATTGCCGTTCTGAACGAGCGTGAGCTCCTTGTGTGGATGAACTCTTCGATTTCGAAACTCGATTACAGCACGCTGTTTCTCAGGCACCGACATAATTACCCTACAGTTAGGAGCCCTATACTGACAGGGGGCTGCAAATATGCTGAATAAAGATGTGGAATGTTAATAACGTCTATTTCACTGAAAAATATTAAAGAGATTTCACACCAAAAAATCGAAGGTATTACTTTTAAGCATTATCTCGAATAAGGGAGAGAGGCGTAATACGCGATAACATCTAGTTTACAAGATTTGACGATCACTAGAGGTGAGTCATCCGAGTGAAGTGAATAATGGATATCACCATAAATTTAATTTGGGATTGTGCGGAGGGATTTTATACACAGAGTTTACGAGTCCTTATAACTTATCACTGCTATTCTTCGAACGGTGTAGCGGAAACACAATTTTTTTTGGTGTTTGCAATAATACTCTTGGTGAACAACTATCCAAGCTTGTAAGTGCGAATGGCATCTTTAAATACGCGCCACCCACTAGTAACAGAAGCTGTTAAGCAACTGATGTTGCTTTCAACAAATGATGCAACACACAACATTGTGTGTATGTGTGCGTGTGGGGGCCGGCCAGTGTGGCAGAGCGGTTCTAGGCGCTACAGTCTGGAACCGCGGGACTGCTACGGTCGCAGGTTCGAATCCTGCCTCGGGCATGGATGCGTGTCATGTCCTTAGGTTAGTTAGGTTTAATTAGTTCTACGTTCTAGGGGATATATGACCTCAGCAGTTAAGTCCCAAAGTGCTCATGCCATTTGAACCTATTTCCACTACTACCTGGGAACATCGGCCCGGTAGCGTGGAAGAGCACAGTTCATTGGTCGCCAGAAGGTGAGGTTGTCAGTTCTGGTTGTCTCTTATGATGTGAGTTTAGGTAGTTGGGATACGTACTGATTTTTCTGAGACTGAAATGCTAATACGTTTCTTAGAAGCATAATATAGATAAATCACACCGAAGAACCTATTCAATTGGGAAGTGCGACGACGCTTCTTGATATTTCAGTTGATTAACGCGATTCTTTGTCCTACTATTATACAATGAGGGGAGAGTGCTTCTTTCAACCCATGTCTTGTTACAGTTGAAAGATTGTAACTCTAATTTGCTTTGCTGAATAGCGTAAGATTGTGACTTGAATTTGGTATGCTGAAATCGAGTGCTAATTAGACCATGAAAGCGGTTACAAGCCGTTGAGCTGTCTGGGGAGAAGTTAACCGTGCGTTTACTGGGCCACTGTTTCACGACTGGGTAACTAGTCTAGGTTTACCACCTTACCAATCAGACTAACATTGATTATAATCTTTTACAGTCATACAACAACCGGTAATATATCTATATAAAAGGAGAATTTAAATAAAAAGAAAGAAATCAGTTTATATTTGCAAATTTATTTTAAAGATTGTTCATTGAAATTTCAGCATATTATACGTGAGTTATAACTGAGCTGGTGCCTTATTTACGATTGTGAGACTATGAGATTGGAATATTACGGAACACATAAAATATGGAGCGAAGATTGGGAGACTGGGTACAACACTGCATTCATAAAACAACACACAAAGAACATTGAAACACATGCAACAGAAAGTTAACCACAACCAATAGATTCAAATTTTCAGTTAAAGAAATTACTTTCGTAGCACAATCCTGTCCGTCTTGTAATTACCCTTCACGTGGTCAACTTGGTTTACAGAAAGCGTATAACTCCGCAATAATTTAGATAATAAAAATAAATTAGATCAAAAAGCAAATTACAAAACAAAAACCTCGAACTGGTTACTAACGTCTTACTATTAACCTGATGGGTCAAACAGTTATATAAGCACGTGGTACTGGTCTCACAAAGTACACGCCACGTGGGTTGAACATAAAGAAAAGTTGGTATATTCAAAATCTTTTCAAGACGATACGTTATAATCACACAAGCATTTGCTTTTAAGATTGATCTTACTTAGAGTTACTGACCAACACGTGGTTCCACTTTACTCACAAAGTAGTAACAAAGCAACTACCGCAAATTAATCTGAACTGGACACGAGAATCACACTCCGCTGCAATTAAAGATAACCTTAGCTATTTTAAAGCTAACCCGAAATAAAATGATTAAATTCTCAGTTAAGCTGAACTTAACAAATCCATTGTCCTATGGACTTAACAGACACGCGCTTAGCCGGAGATCTTACCATTTCAGACGCTCGAACCGCCAGACTGCAACTGCTGGACTGCCCTGCGCTACCACTGGACTCCAACTGCCGACTCTCCAGCTGCCAGACTCCCACTGAACTACCCAGCGTGCTCCTGAGAGTCGCTCACAAAGACAAACGGAAGGCGCCAGAGGGGCAGCTTCCTATACCAACATGACAGGGGACGGACCGGACCATACTAAGAATGGAAACCTCTCTGCTTTTAGGAACCGTAGCTACCTGTTTCAACGTTGGTCCTACTGTTCTCTAGCAGACAGCCTTGTCTGCTACCCTCAAGCATGCAGCTACAAACACATTTGATCATTCATCCTCTCACACAGAAGGGAAGGGGGATGACAGTATCTTATCATATACAGTATATAACAGAAAGCGGATGTAGGTTCCGTATGAGACTGTGTGACATGAATTACATATAAGAATTACATATAAACTGTGCTTTAAAGTGTAGTAGTGTGACGGATCGTTCTTGTTTACGTGTAAAAGTAACACGTTCCACTACTCAGTCTCCTCCCAGATAGTCAGAAACGCCACAGTAAATTTAGAAGAGGAATTTATTCCATAAAAGACAACAAATTTGAGAAATTAAACATGAAAGGAATCCAACAGAGACCTTTCATAACCCCAACGCTCCGGGAAAAGACTGTGCAGGGAATTTTCTGGCCATGCTAGGACATTCCCAAGCAGGCTTCTCACACCCTACTTAAACCAAAAGTGTAAAGAAAAAAAGGCAAAAGGTCACCAGCTACTTGCTAAAACACAATAATTTCAAACATCTTTACAATCTACCAATTTCAAAGAGAGAAAAATAAAAACACACAATCTGTGACACCTATTTAAAAGATCATGTAGACCTAAATCGGTCAGCAAGTAAAAACAATGGTTCCTGTGTCATTAATATGAAAACAATTTCTGGTTGTTACCCTTATGGAGTTCACCAGTATTTGCTCATTGCAAGAGCCAACTGATCACAGGCAAATTTATGACTGTTTATTAACAGGCAAAATTTATGAAAATAGCAAAGGTGCCACAGCAATTAAAAAAAAGAACATCAAATAACATCAGTATCATAAAGTAGAACATTACAATGCACAATTCGCAAAAGGCAAAAAATCGACAAAAAAAAAACATGTTTTACTAAGTGGTTATCGCAAAAAAATTCTATATCTTATAAAACTAATAATCTGTAGGATTAACCTAACTATGTGGCACTAATTTAATCACTCTACAATATTTCAGTTAGTTAGCAAACAATGAGCACTGTGTCATTATACTGAAAGTACAATAATTGTGTGATTGTTACCCTTAAGGGGTTCCTCACAATAAATATGCCCCATGCAAAGGCTAATCGATCACAGTCCAATGAGAATGAAAAGCAATCTGACTGATAAAGGAAGCAGTGCCACAGCAATGAATTTACCAAACAAAATAACACAAATCTAATAGCTAACACAAGAACAAACATTGATCAATAAAACAGTACAATAGTCAACATCTAAAACAAAACACCAATAAATAAAACACCTGCAAAATGCAAGAGTCAAAGTTTCAAAACAAAACAAAAATATAGAACACCTGCAAAATACAAGAGTCAGAGTTTAATAAACATCAATAAATCGAGTCCCTGCAAAACACACGAGTCAAAGTTTCTGTGACAGAAACACACGTATATGCATTGAACTAAGAACCGTATAATCACTGTTCACTGATACACTCACTAGTTCCACTGTTCCGTGGCACAATATAAGGGGAGGGGGAGGGGGTTCGTCGCCGCAGCTGTCAGTAGGGATTTTTTTGTCCATCTGTTGCGTGCGATCCCGCCGTCTCTGCCCTCTCATGAAGTTTCTCTTGTGTCTCGTACATCTCGATTTTGTTCCATGTTTGTATTGTCAAATTCGTGCAGTATCCTCGATTGACATGCCAGGTTGATATTCTTGGGCAAGGATGACACTTAATGGCTCTTCTTTGTGTCACCCTTAGCGACCAGAGAACATCTAACCATGAATTACTGTCGCTTGACAGTAGGCATCCGTCAGGAAATGTCGATAGGCGTCGTTGACGTCTGCAAGTTTCTTTGGACAGTACCTGTCAAAAGGCTCCACGCCCCTTGTGTTGTTTCTCCGCGGCCGTCTCGTCACGGTCGCGTGCGTTGCCAGGAGATGGATTTCCGCGCGGTGGACCGCTCGCCCATCTCAGGTCATTCCCTTCAGCTAGGGTCGCGCGGGGCGGCCGCCCATTAGCTGCAGGTATACGGGAAAGTGTTTGCGGCGTCCCATCCTTCTTTTGTTGTCGGCCGCGCTCCCAAAGTGGCCTGGCTGACAGCGTGTCCCGCTGGGAAACCCGCCGGTTTACAACTACCTGGCTGCTCCCGCTGTCTCTTAAGAGTTTTGTCGGTTCGCTTTCACGTTCTCAACTGCATTCACAGAAATTTTTCATCATTCTTATGTGATTACACAATGTCATACATAATACCACTTAGTATTGTCTTTCACAATTTTTAAGAACAAAGTTAGATGAATCGACAATATAAAATTAAAAGTTAAATGACTTGACAATATAAAAAAATAAAAGTGAAATGACTTTACAATGTAAAAATAAAAATTAAATGAATTGACAATACAATATTTAAATCCACATCACTAATGTGGTTCACTTGTGTTTTAATAAATCAAATGCCACTTATTAATCCACTAAAATGAATAGGGTTATGCCTTGCGCAAGTATAGGTTAGGAGAGCATGGGGTTCACATGTTATTTACACACACACATGCACACCTGTTGTCTATTCTACAAACTAACTACCCATAAACATGCATTACTCAAAATTCTACTTCTATCCCCTACTAATTAATCCCACAAGCCACTTCAATGCTACTTCAACAAAGTGTTTATACCACTACAACTTTTTTTATACTTCGTACTCTTCTTGACGCTCGCCGCATATGTCTTGTCATATAATGAATATGGAGACTTTCCTTAAACATACACATTAAAAAGAACATTGGTTATTTACACGCAAAAACATTTATACCAGTTCACACACCTGAAAAGAGACTCGCAATTATACATTTATCATACTCATAGATTCACACATAAAACAGTAAGAAAATTTCATCTAAAATTATGTTATTACAAGAATTAATCACACAGATGGCTCTGAGAAGGTTAAATTATTTGCATTATACAGGTTATATTACATTCTCTTACCCATTTTGCTTCGATTTCGTTCCTTCTTTACGTTACCTTTCGCCTTCAAATCAGTTATTTCTCCTGTGGTGGTTATTCTGGATTCATTTCTCATGAATGGCAAAATTGTGGTCACCTCTATTCTGTAAAACAGTATCATCTTAACATATTGAACTTACAACAGACACAAAAGATCCGAATCCTCCTGTAGTATAAATGACAAATGTTTTGCTTCATCCTTATTACCTTAAACCAAGCTTTCCTTCGTTCCCATAATCAAAATTATTTAATCATCCTCTACCTTCAGGAGGGAAATTTCCTCAGTACAAATCCTATAGGCTGCAGTGCATCCCGCACCAGCGAAAACAATAAGCTGCAATGCTCACAGCATCAGCAAAACACATAAACGTCGCTTTTCTAGGACAAGTATTAACGCAGAATAATTTTTCGGGCTTTGGCTCAACATCAATCAAGATTACAAAAAGGATCCATATTTCCGTTCCATTCTCCATTTGCTGAAAAACTGCTCGTATTTGACTACCACAATAATATTTCAGGACCACGTAAATTACACAAACCACAATTCTTCTTTCACCTTGAAGGGAATCAATATACTACTTACGAAATCCACAGACATCACTTTACGTACTCAGCTGTAAAGAACAAAAAAGACATATATCATCAATATTAACATATCATCTCATATTGGGAAGCCAATGGTTAAACAATCGTATTATCGCATCCTGTTTTCAAGATTCCAGATTTACTCATTCCTTTCTCAGAGTTCTCCTATCGTAAAATATTCATACAGCACGCATACTATAGTAAGAGATCCTCATTTATACTGACAGATATAGAATAGTAATAGAAAGATAGTAGCACTGAAAGCAGAAAATCGGAAACACGGCTACTAACAGCTGGGGACCTGGGTTTGCCAGACCCATAATACCCACAGATCGGATATTCCCCTGAGTTTTTGCAATTTCAGCAACGATCTTGCTTCTCTCAGGAGCAACTCTTTTCAATTGACACAAAAAAAAGCATTTCACTTGTTCACAAGGAAACCTTTTATCTTTACGTTTGAATCAAACTAAATCCTAATTGCACAAGGAAAGAAAACAAATTAACAACATCACTTCAATCAATCACATAAAAATATCTTTATCACTATATTTACCATCATATTATTCAAAATGCATCCGTCACAAATTTAAACTAATCAATTCATTCTCCTCTCTATAAATCCTATGTACTCATTTGCCATGTCGCTCATTTGTTCCGATTGGCGCCTTCTGGGCTGATCATTTGTCATTGCCGGTTTCGTTCATTCCCATTTGTTGGATTATGTCTGGGGTTGGCCGGCCGAATTTCGACATCATGTGGGGCTCCGCCTACAATTCTACTCCCACCGTGTTCATCGTAGTAACGATGCTGGTTGCCGTACCTGTTGCGCTCACGATCTTGTCCCCATCCTCTATCATTTCTGTTGCTCCATCTGTGTTCGCGACTGTTACCCCAGTTTCTATACGGCCTGTCCCGATTATTGTTTCGTTCGCGTCGCGACGACCAGTCACGCCGTTGATTAGTAATACGGCCACGACTGCGATCGCGCTGCTGAGCCCCGTAATAACTTTGTGCCTGATTAGGCGGGCATTCTGGTGTATTGTATTCCAACTCTTGGAGAAGCGTTTTAAACGTTTCCACGTCCTCTTTGCATCGTCCCGCAAGAATGACGTGCCGCAAGTGCATCGGCAATTTGGTGATGCATATCCTAATTAGTTCCGCAGGTCCGTATGGGTCGTACAAAAATTGATTTGCCTGCAGCATGTGGTCGAATAGGCGTGCAGGGCTGCCGAAACCAGACTGGTTCAAATTTGGCAGCATAATTATGCCATGTTTGACCCTATCTTGTGCCGCTTCCGACCAATAGGCGGAGAGAAAGGCTTGTCGAAACTCCCGAGTGGAGTTGCAGTGACGCGCTGCCGACCTCATACGACTCGCCGGTTCGCCTTCCAAATAGCCACACATATACTCTATTTTATGTGAACTTGCCCAGTCGGGAGGAAGACAGAACTCAAATTGCTCGAGCCATGCTCGTGGATGTATGCCTTTTTGAGAATTACGGAATATCTCAAATTTTCTTACCGTAAGGAAATGTTTGAAATCAAATCCCCGCATTTCCTTCTGGCGAGGCCCTTGAATGTTTCTATTTGTTTCATGTCTACCCCTTAAATTACATTCTTCCCTGTCGTCACAATCTCCCTCGTGGCCGGAGTCCCTCTCTGCACTGTTCGTACGGCTATTTTTATTGCTATTGGCGAGTTCGGAATCACACGCCATGCGGTTTTCCAGATGCGCCACGCGTTCTTGTAAATCGCCTGTTACAGCTTTGTGTTGTCTGTTCACTTCAAACTGTCCCTTCTGGAATTTAAGAAGCGAACGCACTTCTTCGGTCTCTGCGGCCGCTACCTGTGTGATATTGTTCTCGCTTTCCGTCAGCTTCATTGTGCCTACAATGTCCGCTAATGCCGCGATCTTCTCATCTATTTGTCTCTTGTCCTCCGCCCCAGTCTGCTTCAATTGTTCGACCTGCAGTTCCAACGCGTGGATCGCTAAACTGTTGTCCGCTATTGTGTTGCTAACGGCCGTGGGACAATGCGTTTCAGCATCTTGGACCCTCGAGAGTACCTGCTGACGATCTCTTTGGCATTGTTCTCTCAGCTCTTGGAAATTCCTAAGTAGCCGTTCTTCGCTTTCTTTAGATTCCGCCTCGCCACACTGCTTGCTCTGTTCTAGGGCTTGCAGACGGTCATCGATTTGTTCAAATGTACGGCCTAATTCTTTCATAATATCGCTTTTTATTTCACTTGCCAGATTGTTTATTCTTTGTGAGATATCATCGGACACTCTCTGCATCGACTTGTCGACTTTATTTGTCTGCTGGATTAGTTTTTCGTCTATTTGTTCGCCTAGCTCTCGGATCGATTTCTCAGATTTTTGCGTCATTTGTTCGCCTAGCTCGCGGATCGATTTCTCAGATTTTTGCGTCATTTGTTCGCCTAGCTCGCGAATCGATTTCTCAGATTTTTCTGATTTCTGCGTCATTTGTTCGCCTAGCTCGCGGATCGATTTCTCAGATTTTTCTGATTTCTGCGTCATTTGTTCGCCTAGCTCGCGGATCGATTTTTCGGATGATTCTTTTTGTTCTCGGAACAATTCTTTATTTTGTTGCAATAAGGCTTTCATGAGTTCCGCCAAATCAATTTGGTTAGTTGGAGGCGAATTAATTTCTGGCTCTGATGTGAGCCCGTTCGTGCTGTTTTGCATTCCGTCTGAAGTATTCCTCATTGAATTTTCGGAACCGCCCGACGCGTTAATATTGGAAATCAAATTATCCCCTTGGTCCATGTTGCTTAAGTTGTCGGAGCGCTTACTTTTAGCTTGGTTACGTGTCAGCATTAGTGCAATTTACACCCAGTACGCAACACACTAATCACAATAAATGTGTCCCCCAAAAATTACGACAGTCACAAGAAAGATACCCAACCTAGTACGCAATTTTTCATACGCAAAACAAATTTTTATCTTTGTTCGAAACCGTGGAATTTACAAGCGAAGAGAAAAAAAAACACACATATATAGAACAAACAAATATAGAAAACAAAACAAGACAAACAACACAACGCCGCTCAACAACGCCGTGAATCTTTTGAACGTCTGCTCGGAAACAACGCAAAAGTTGTTTGAGCGCTGTAGGGAAAAAAAATTAAGATTATACAACGCTTGCAATCTAACGTCTCAGAGATTCCAGAGTCTAGCGGAATCACAGAACAGGGTCGCCATGTGAAAGATTGTAACTCTAATTTGCTTTGCTGAATAGCGTAAGATTGTGACTTGAATTTGGTATGCTGAAATCGAGTGCTAATTAGACCATGAAAGCGGTTACAAGCCGTTGAGCTGTCTGGGGAGAAGTTAACCGTGCGTTTACTGGGCCACTGTTTCACGACTGGGTAACTAGTCTAGGTTTACCACCTTACCAATCAGACTAACATTGATTATAATCTTTTACAGTCATACAACAACCGGTAATATATCTATATAAAAGGAGAATTTAAATAAAAAGAAAGAAATCAGTTTATATTTGCAAATTTATTTTAAAGATTGTTCATTGAAATTTCAGCATATTATACGTGAGTTATAACTGAGCTGGTGCCTTATTTACGATTGTGAGACTATGAGATTGGAATATTACGGAACACATAAAATATGGAGCGAAGATTGGGAGACTGGGTACAACACTGCATTCATAAAACAACACACAAAGAACATTGAAACACATGCAACAGAAAGTTAACCACAACCAATAGATTCAAATTTTCAGTTAAAGAAATTACTTTCGTAGCACAATCCTGTCCGTCTTGTAATTACCCTTCACGTGGTCAACTTGGTTTACAGAAAGCGTATAACTCCGCAATAATTTAGATAATAAAAATAAATTAGATCAAAAAGCAAATTACAAAACAAAAACCTCGAACTGGTTACTAACGTCTTACTATTAACCTGATGGGTCAAACAGTTATATAAGCACGTGGTACTGGTCTCACAAAGTACACGCCACGTGGGTTGAACATAAAGAAAAGTTGGTATATTCAAAATCTTTTCAAGACGATACGTTATAATCACACAAGCATTTGCTTTTAAGATTGATCTTACTTAGAGTTACTGACCAACACGTGGTTCCACTTTACTCACAAAGTAGTAACAAAGCAACTACCGCAAATTAATCTGAACTGGACACGAGAATCACACTCCGCTGCAATTAAAGATAACCTTAGCTATTTTAAAGCTAACCCGAAATAAAATGATTAAATTCTCAGTTAAGCTGAACTTAACAAATCCATTGTCCTATGGACTTAACAGACACGCGCTTAGCCGGAGATCTTACCATTTCAGACGCTCGAACCGCCAGACTGCAACTGCTGGACTGCCCTGCGCTACCACTGGACTCCAACTGCCGACTCTCCAGCTGCCAGACTCCCACTGAACTACCCAGCGTGCTCCTGAGAGTCGCTCACAAAGACAAACGGAAGGCGCCAGAGGGGCAGCTTCCTATACCAACATGACAGGGGACGGACCGGACCATACTAAGAATGGAAACCTCTCTGCTTTTAGGAACCGTAGCTACCTGTTTCAACGTTGGTCCTACTGTTCTCTAGCAGACAGCCTTGTCTGCTACCCTCAAGCATGCAGCTACAAACACATTTGATCATTCATCCTCTCACACAGAAGGGAAGGGGGATGACAGTATCTTATCATATACAGTATATAACAGAAAGCGGATGTAGGTTCCGTATGAGACTGTGTGACATGAATTACATATAAGAATTACATATAAACTGTGCTTTAAAGTGTAGTAGTGTGACGGATCGTTCTTGTTTACGTGTAAAAGTAACACGTTCCACTACTCAGTCTCCTCCCAGATAGTCAGAAACGCCACAGTAAATTTAGAAGAGGAATTTATTCCATAAAAGACAACAAATTTGAGAAATTAAACATGAAAGGAATCCAACAGAGACCTTTCACAGTTACTGTGAATCTCTTTGTGAATGCGTTGTGTGTGTGTTATCTGTTTATCGTGTTAGTATCCCTTTCCCCTGCTTAAATTTTAAATTCAATTTGTGTGTTCGGCGTTTTCTTTTTTGTTGCTAGCCAAACTAGACCATGTGCCCTTGCCCCACGTGGGGAGCCTTCAGCTAAACTTTCCTATTCATTCAAGCACGCTGTTCAAATTGAATTTTGAATCGAATGAAGATTTGCTTCCAGCTTCTTATCGTGTCGGACATCTTTTTGCCCTTCGTAGTGCAGCAGTTCGACGTGGGATGGACTCAACAACTTGCCGGAAGTCCCCTGCAGAAATATTAAGCCATGCTGCCACTACAGTTCATAACTAGAATAGTGTTGCCGGTGCAGGATTTTGTGCACGAACTGTCCTCCCGATTATGTGTCATCAGTGTTCGATGCGGTTTATGTCAGGCGATCTGGGTGGTCAAACCATTCGCTCGAATTGTCCAAGACATTCTTCAAAGAAATCGCGAACAGTTGTGGCCCAGTGACATGGCTCATTTTCATCCATAAAAATTCCATCGTTATTCAGGAACATGAACTCCATGAATGAGTAAAAACAGTCTCCAGGTATCCGAACATGAAACATTTCCAGTCCACCATGGGTTCAGTTTGACCAGAGGAGCCAGTCCATATCACATAAACATAGCCCACACCATTATGGAGCCACCACAAGCTTGCGCAGTGCCTTGTTGACAACTTGGGTCGATGGCTTCGTGAAGTCTGCGTCACACTCGAACCTTACCAACAGCTGTTACCAACCGAAATTGGGGCTCATCTGACAAGGCCACTGGTTTTCAGTCGTCTAGGGTCAAACCGATGTGGTCCTGAGCACAGGACCAGCGCTGTAGGCGGTGTCGTGCTGCTAGCAAGGGCAGTCGCGTCGGTCGTCTCCTGCCGTAGCCCATCAACGCCAAGTTCTGCCGCACTGTCCTAACCGAAACGTTCGTCGTACGTCCCACATTATTTCAGCAGTGTTGCTTGTCTGTTAGCACTGACAAATCTACGCAAATGCCGCTGCTCTCAGTCGTTAGGTGAAGGCCATGGGCTACTGCGTAATCCGTCGTAGGAGGCAATACCTGAAATTTGATATACTCAGCACACTCTTGTCGCTGTGAAGCACGGAGCACTGAATCCCCTAACGAATTCAGAAATGGAATGTCCCATGCGCGTATCTCCAACTAGCATTCCGCGTTCTAAGTCTGTTAATTCCCGTCGTGGAGCCATAATGACGTCGGAACCGACATCACACGACGAATCACCTGAGTACAATTACCAAGCCGAGACTTTTCCCACGTGATAAGAAATAGTTATTGAAACAGTTACTGCGTCGTACGTATAGTATTAATCATTCCTGTACGTGCTCGCAACATTACTTATGCGACCCTTCCAACTTTTAGTCTGGCTCCCTCAGAGTCATCTGATTTAAATAAAAACTATATTGACGTTGATTATGTTCATTTTTTTGTGTCATCGGTCTTTTAACTGGTTTGATGCGGCTCGCCACGAATTCCTCTCTTGTGCCAACCTCATCATCTTAGAGTAGCACTTGCAACCTACCTCCTCAATTATTTGCTGGATCTATTCCAATCTCTGTCTTTCTCTACAGTTTTTGCCCCCTAGTGCCATGGAAGTCATTCCCTGATGTCTTAGTAGACGTTTTATCAGTCCACCTAATTTTCAACACTCATCTGTAGCACCACATCTCAAATGCTTCGATTTCTGTTTCGATTTTGATCTTTCCCGAGACTGTCTAACCTAAAAAACCGCCCAGTCCACGACACACAGCTCCTGCTACCCGTGTAGCCGCCTCCTGTGTGTAGTGATTGGATTGGATTGGATTGAAGAGTTCCTGGATAACAGAACGCAGCATGTCATTCTCAATGGAGAGAAATCTTCCGAAGTAAGAGTGATTTCAGGTGTGCCGCAGGGGAGTGTCGTAGGACCGTTGCTATTCACAATATATATAAATGACCTTGTGGATAACATCGGAAGTTCACTGAGGCTTTTTGCGGATGATGCTGTAGTATATCGAGAGGTTGCAACAATGGAAAATTGTACTGAAATGCAGGAGGATCTGCAACGAATTCATGCATGGTGAAGGGAATGACAATTGAATCTCAATGTGGACAAGTGTAATGTGCTGCGAATACATAGCAAGAAAGATCCTTTATCATTTAACTACAATGTAGCAGGTCAGCAACTGGAAGCAGTTAATTCCATAAATTATCTGGGAGTAGGCGTTAGGAGTGATTCAAAATGGGATGACCATATAAAATTAATCGTCGGTAAAGCAGATGCCAGACTGAAATTCATTGGAAGACTCCTAAGGAAATGCAACCCGAAAACAAAGGAAGTAGGCTGCAGTACACTTGTTCGCCCACTGCTTGAATACTGCTCACCGGTGTGGGATCCGTACCAGAGAGGGTTGATAGAAGAGATAGAGAAGATCCAACGGAGAGCAGCGCGCTTCGTTACAGGATCATTTAGTAATCGCGAAAGCGTTACGAAGAAGATAGATAAACTCCAGTGGAAGGCTCTGCAAGAGAGACGCTCAGTAGCTCGGTACATACCTTCACCGAGGAGTAAAGCAGTATATTGCTCCCTCCTACGTATAAGTCGCGAAGAGGCCAAGAGGATATAATGAGAGAGATTAGAGCCCACACAGAGGCATATCGACAATCTTTCTTTCCACGAACAATACGAGACTGGAATAGAAGGGAGAACCGATAGAGGTACTCAAAGTACCCTCCGCCACACACCGTCAGGTGGCTTGTGGAGTATGGATGTAGATGTAGATGTAGTGGACACCTAACCTATTTAGCGGAACCCGAAACCCCACCACCCTATGGCGCAAGTCGAGGAATCTGCAGCCTACACGGTCGCAGAACCCTCTGAACCTCTGATTCAGACCCTCCACTCGGCTCTGTACCAAAGGTCCGCAATCGGTCCTGTCGACGATGCTGCAGATGGTGAGCTCTGCCTTCATCTCGCTAGCATGACTGGTAGTCTTCACCAACTCAGATAGCCGCCGGAAATCAGAGAGAATCTCTTCCGATCTATAGCGACACACGTCATTAGTGCGGACATGAACCACCACCTGTAGTTGGCTGCACCCTGTACCCTTCATGGCATCCGGAAGGACTCTTTCCACATCTTGGATGACTGCCCCCGGTATACACACGGAGCGCAGATTGGCTTTCTTCCCGTCCGTAGCTGCCATAGGGCTCCATCACCCGCCTAACATGGGAGCTCCCAGTGACAAGCCATCCCACCCTTTGCGTTTGTCCGGACCTCTCAGGAAGACCGGCCACTGCTGCAACAGGCGAGGCCGCCCTTGCTGGCTCAGAAGTACTTTCAGCAGTGGGCAGTACCTCAAACCTGTTACGGAGGCGTAAGGGTGCAGCCTTGCGGCCAGCACCAACTTCCACCTTCCGCCCAGGGATTCGCGACCTCACCACGGTTCGCCAATCACCGTCAGGCAAGTGTCGACCGGCACGGACGTCCGAATCCGAGGGAGCAGTGGTATCAGAGATCCCAGGCGATGCTACAGGTTCCAGAGGCGCCAAAGCGCTCGCCTCGGGTGTTCCAATGACACCGCGGCCCAGGGCAACAGCCTGCAGCCTGTCGACCACGGCCAACACTTTCCAGCTGTTTACGGACAGTGGTCTGATATCGATCGTATGGTCAGGCCGATCGGATTGTCCCGTTTCGATGATCATATACGCCATCGAACTAGAACCGCTTCCCTGCGGCCTGCAACATCGTTTATCAGGGATCACCCTGCGAGGATACACATTCAAATGCCGCGCCTATGCAGATGACCTGGTCTTCACCGTACTTACCAACGAGGAGGTTCAAGAACAATCTGGGAGCAGTGTTGGCAGCCACATGAACGTCCCCAAATTCTGCGTCATGGCTACTAGAAGGGGACTCCGTGATGAAAGTGTGGCTCTGTTCAGGATAATGAAGAATCTCTTTTCACTCGAGACATCCATCGCACCATGGCGATCAACTTCTGACGTCTTCTTCAGAACATTGGCATGGGCGTTCGAAGTCAGTTGTTGTGAGCAAGGGACATGTCGAAAAAGATGCAATTTATTAACATTTATATAGCAACCCGCATAAAACGTATCGTACAAATTTTACCTGTTTATGAAGTGATGGCGCGTCGGAACAAGCGGCAATCGGTTATTCTGTTAGTACTGGTCACATATTCAAGATCAGGTACGATGCCGCGTGGGGTAGCCGTGCGGTCTAGGGGGCCTTGCCACGTTCGCGCGGCTGCCCCCGTCGGAGGTTCGAGTCCTCCCTCGGGCATGGGTGTGTGTGTTGTCCTTAGCGTAAGTTACTTTAACTTAGGGTAAGTAGTGTGTAAGCCTAGGGACCGATGACCCCATCAGTTTGGTCCCATAGGTTCAAATGGCTCTGAGCACTATGGGACTTAACGTCTGTGGTCATCAGTCCCCTAGAACTTAGAACTACTTAAACCTAGCTAACCTAAGGACTTCACACACATCCATGCCCGAGGCAGGATTCGAACCTGCGACCGTAGCAGTCGCGCGGTTCCGGACTGAGCGCCTAGAACCGCTAGACCACCGCGGCCGGCGGTCCCATAGGAACTTACCACAAAACTCCAAAGTTTTTCAGGTACGACACCCCCACATTCCCCAGAGAGCATCTGAACCTGGTCAGTGTCCACGCGCGTGCTACAGCTCTTTACGTACGTACGCTCGTGATGTTGTGGGATCACAGCTTCAACAGTATCACTGGAATTCCGGTCGACGAACTAGCACCTAATCCATGTCAATTGCCGATCGCCATGGCCCACACTGCACCAGCGCTATCAAGTACGAAACTTTTTCTTCTGGAATAGAGTTTTGTCAATGAAGACTTTCCTCGCACTAGGGCTCTCACTACGCGAGATATTTATCGCCTCTTAATGTGGACTGACCCCAGGAATGCGGTCGAAGGGCATCACCCAGAGATTAGATGCACGGTGGTGTGGAGCGTAGTTCATCAAGCATACTTAATCACGAAAAAGAGCGCCACCTGATACATCGTCATTACCGGTAAATAATCGAAGCGACTCTAACTGCATACCATCGTCCTGGGATGTAGCCCCCTCTGCCTGCAATCTAATGCGGACGACACGAAGGAACAACGTCTGCTCTGCGGTGCGGTGGCGGACGTATGGTTCCATCTCCAGCAGATACTGGCTCTTTATTTCCGGACGCCAAAGGACATGATCGTCCCCAGTATGCTCCCCTGTCTGGACGAGACGCATTTTCCATCTTCAAAGATGCATGCTGTCACCTGGATAAGGGGTTAAGGCCGAAATGGGCTCAATAACACGATCGAGTTTTGGACATGTTTGCTAACACCACACCACATAATGGGACGACACGTTAAATACCAGTCCACTTCTGCTATCTATATTGTGAGCAAGTTCTCGAACCCGCCCCGCAGTTGGAACCTCCCCGGTAATAGTAATAACGAGCGTATGGCATTGGTGGCCACGAGACCGCTCGCAGGGCGTTTCGGCCGCCGCTCCACAAGTTCTTTACCGCCACTACGGTGACTTGCGAGTGAATGAGGATGAAAAGATGATGAAAGACACACAACACCCAGTCATCTCGAGGCAGAGAAAATCCCTAACCCCGCCGGGAATCGAACCCGGAAACCCGTGCGCGGGAAGCGAAAACTCTATCGCAAGACCACGAGCCGCCGACACCTCCCCGGTGAGCGGCGTTGACAGGTAAAGCTTTATTCTCATAACCATCAAAGACTCGGCTTTCGCTCTCTGAAGGCACGTCTGCCAACCGGCGTCTTCAAAAACTGGCGGTCGCTGTTTCGCTTTCGCACACCAGGAGGCTCTTTTGAGGTTTTTTTTCCTGTTTTTCTTTTTACACTGAAGAACTAAAAAGAACAGTGTTGGTACAAATTTACAATGTCGCTTCAATCTGCTTCTATACATCATATCCAAAGATTCCTAGACAAGAATCTTCGTTCCGTTTTTGACCTACTATCGCATTAAAACCCCCGACTATCATCTTGTTTCGCAGAAATATACCGCTGAAGCGCGATCGTATGAAACACCAAAACGCTTATACGATCGCGACGAATAACAGTGTCCGAAGATCGCTTTCCTGCGAGCTGCTTTCCTTTTCCCTTCGACTAAGCTGTGAAGCAGAGGGAGAGGAGATTGGGGAGACGCGCGGGCAAGTGACGGCGGGCACGAGTGGCTGGCTTATCTGTTTGATAAATTCGCTGGAGGGCCCTCCTACAAGTGTCTGCCCGCCCCAGCCCCCCCCCCCCCCCCCAGCTGCGCATCCCACGGCCCTCCGCGCTTCCCCGGGGGCTCGCGTGAAAACAACGCCAATAGACAGCGGGGGATCTCCGCCGCCGACTGACTACCCTCGCGCCACGCCGCCGTAATTGGATTCTCCGCTTCCCGACCATTACACGGCCCACTAACGCCGCTGTAGCGCTGAATAAGCAGAACAAGTTCCAGCAGCGTCTTACGATACGCGTCTGTGGCATCGGCATATACATACTCGTATTCATCATCTGGTTCTCTCTTCTTCAGAACACAAATAATATGGCGAAGGTTTTAACTGTTTTTTAAACAACAATTAATGTTAAATCACTGTACTTCGAGCACTTGTTCATCTTCGATATTGTAAAACACATCTCTTCTACTGAACAAGTGCTCATAGCCTTAGGAGCGGTAGGACGTCGAACGGACCGACTTGGAGCAGGTGAGGCACCACAGAACATTTTAATTTCCACTGTCTATACTTTTACAAAAAAATTCATAAAACTTTGTCAGCATGACCAGGAAGGATTCAGAATTCACACTGATAGCAGTGGAAGTTCGAAAACATAACGAAATAATTTTTTTACATGTGAAATTTCATCTTTTTTTCACTTACTTATGACAGTATTTGTTGCTATAGGTACACTTTTCTTCATAAGTAAGAGAGATTCTTCGATGGATTGTGCCCAGCATACAAACCATACTTAAAGGTGTATGACACTCTAGAATTTTCGAAATCTATTAAAAACTGTGGTAAAAATTGAGGTAATTAACTGTAATATTTGTGTTTTTTCTAAACATGAAGTTTAAAATATAACAGTTCATTCGTTTTTTCATAAATTAAATAAATTCTAGAGTTTCATACGCCTGTGAGCTTGAGATGTATGATGTGCAAAATTCATCGAAGAATCTCTCTAACTGATAAAGAAAAGTGTACCTATAGCAACAAATGCAGCCATTAGTAAGTGAAATAATGATGAAACTTCACACGTAAAATATTTTGTTATGTTTTCGAGCTTCCACTGCAATGAGTGTGAATACTGAATCCATCCTGGTGATGCTGACAAAGTTTTATGAATTTATTTGTAAAAGTATAGACACTGGAAATTAAATCATCCTGTGATGCCACTCCTGCTCCAAGTCGGCACGTTTGACTTCCTACCCCCTTAAAGGTATCCGTTTTAGAGCCTATGTTCAGTAGACTTTTTTTTCCTTGTTTTGGTCCGTACCAGCATTCTCAAAATATGGAAGTGGAAGAGACTTGTTTCACAACATTTAAGAGAAAGAAGTGCTCACAGCTCTTGAGGTATGCATGTTTATTAGACTTTTTTGCTTCGAATGATGGTTCCTGTCATATCCCTGAATATTGACCACTCCTTCTGTGGCACCCTGTGTAAATGATAATTTTCTATTAACAAGTGCAGTCACAAAATGGTTCGAGGACTGGGCTTACAGGACAAAATGGGACAAGTATCAATTTCTCTCCTTCAGCAAAGAGTTCAGGAGTAGTAACAGTAGATGAAAATCTAAATTGGACTGAGCACGTAACTACAATGTGCAATATGCATCAGCATCTCTACATGGTTTAGAAATATATAAAAAGATCTTTCTCTTTATCAGAGAAAGAAACTTTCACGAACACTCGTACGTCCAACACGTGACTCCGATGTTACCCTGCAAGGCCTTTCTCAGATAAGCTTAAGGCGCCTGGAACTGGTTAAGAAAGCCTGTGTTCGTTATCTCTGTGATGTTCGACTCTTTGATCATATTTCATCATCACATACACAGCTACCCTGGCTGCGTAGACGACCGCAGAGATTTTCATACCGTGTTCTCTACTGTCTTATCAACGAACACTGTCCTATCTCTCCTCGACCACTGGAGCGAGGTGGCGCAGTGGATAGCACACTGGACTCGGATTCGGGAGGACGACGATTCAAACCCGCGTCCGGTTATCCTGATTTACGTTTTTCGTGATTTACCTAAATCGCTTCAGGCAAATGCCGGGATGGTTCCTTCGAAAGGGCACGGCCGACTCCCTTCCCCAATCCGATGGGACCGATGACCTCGCTACTTGGTCCCCTTACACCAAATCAACCAGCCAACCATCTCTTCGACCTTAACGCTTTTATCTGAACAACATGGCAGCAACACCCGTCCGCGCGGGACTAGCCGAGCGGTCTAGGGCGCTGCAGTCATGGATTGTGCGGCTGGTCCCGGCGGAGGTTCGAGTCCTCCCTCTGGCATGGGTGTGTGTCTGTCCTTAGGATAATTTAGGTTAAGTAGTGTGTAAGCTTAGGGATTGATAACCTTAGCTGTTAAGTCCCAAAAGATTTCACACACATTTGAACATTTTTTGAGCAACACCCGTTCCCATAGAGCAAAATCATTTCCGTTCCACTCCATCGTTCAGCCACTTTCTCGGAGTCAATCTCACAAGGGAAATTCCCCATCGCCCTACGACCCCCCCCCCCCCCAGATTTATTGGTAACATGATCCAGAGGATAGCCCGTCAAAAGCTGACAGATCAAGCATGAAAACAAGAAGAAGGTGTATTGACTGTCAAAAATGAAGCAAAACATAAACAGTGAACTCTCCGAGCAACATCGAGCTAATTTGTAGAGCCTTGGCGTCTTGGTTATGTGGCCATGGTCTTCGACCGCAGAGAGTCTAGTACCCCTTGTTTCTCATAGAATTATGAACTGTCCGTACCGTCATTGACTTGTCTGTTCGCTCTATTCAAATTTGTGTCTGTGTCGCGGTGTAAGGTCCGTTTGCAACAGCGCCGTGTAAAAAAGGGACCTCCAGACGTACGTACCTCCTTTTTATTCTACAGAAGTAGCACATGTTATGACTCCTGCGTTCCGTTTTGGAAATTTTGACTCTTGCATTCCTTCGTTGTAATATGGTTCACAGCCGTTTATTTGTTGTTTTCATTTCTGTGAGCGGTCTATGCGGTATCTCACCTTGCTCTCACTACGGATCACATTTAATTGCGACGGTAGTATGTTCATATCACATGAGTCATATTCTATAACCAATGTATAGTATGACACCTGCCAAGACGACAGAAAGGGAACGGACACGTCAATGACCGGACGGACAGTTCATAATTTAGTGAAAAGAAATTGGGCCCGAAGTAGATTTGAACACGTATCTTCCGTTTTGTTGTCTAATACCACGACCACTCACCCACGTAGCTGCCGTTCTCGTAATTCCGTCGATGTAGCACATCTACAGCTTGGACTGTTCACTTTCTATTTTGCCTCTTTTTTTACGGTTCAGAACACCTAATTCCTTTCCCTAAAACCCGCTCTATAAATATATCAGAAAACTTCTGTCATGTATGCCTATAAACTCTTTCTATATCTCCCACTATCATTATTGTTATAATTGTCATTACTATTATTATTACCACTATTATCACTATTAGTAGCAGCAACTACAGTAGTACAAGTACTGCCAGTATTAAATTTTTCAGTTCATACTCGATACTCTTTACTCACGTTGCCACTTCAGCCATTCAAATCATTTTAAAATTGTAACATTAAAATTGTTAATTCTTAGGAAAGTATGAAATAAATGTGGTACTGTACGTGTGAAATTCTAGTCCAATGTAAGACAGGGCCTGAAGGAGTTATTTGCACTGAAAACGAGGACGTTTCAAGTGACTGAGAAGTTGCATCTCCTATGATCATGGATCACGAGTTGAAGTAAAGCTCGATGAATGTGCAGTCAGCAAGCAGACAGTCAGTAGTTTCAACATGAAAATGAATGGGTTGTGAAACGGCATACTATGAGGCACAAGTGTTGTTTCCAGTAACCTGGCAGAGCTTACTATCGAAGTAGAAGATGTTTTATAAAGCAAATGACCCGGGTTACCCTTTGATGCTTAGTATTATGTTTGGAATGGAGGGAAGATCACCGGTGTGACGTTTCCCACGTATATCTTCATCTGACTGTCCTCTACGTTCGTTTCTGGTTACAGTTAACAGTCTTTGGTTATCAAAAGTCTCACCAATTAGTCTCCACATCCTAATGCGGTGATAAACTATGCAACACTGTAATTGTTGCTGGAAATGACGGGAAACTCAGTGTCCGTTACCATCTTAAACAGCTACTGAGTGCGTAAATTATGGATTTATCGTTTATGCGCTCAAAGCAATAGACTTACAGCTTTATCGTAATTGGCATTTACTTTTGCTACCGGCTGTGTAATATCATCTTATTACTGAACGTAAACGGCCTCAAGATGCCGCGACCGGTCACGTGTATGTCGCTAACCACTCGTCTGTGGAATGTTCGCAGCGGACTTATAAACACATCTTCAGAGATGAGTTGCAAGTAGGCGTTCGACGTGACATGGGAGATTCTTTTGATTCGGCGAGGATTTTAAGTTATTGTCTTTAATAAAAATGTAACGTACGAAATTACGAAACGCCAAGTCTACTTCATTGGCTCCTCAGTACGCATGCACTCCGATATCTCAAGTACCTATGATCTCATCATAATCGCAACATATTGTCTCACTGTCTAGTATTCAACACGTGGCTGTCAATAAAACAAAAGCGTTCGCAAATTCCTTCTCTGCTGCTCATCACTGGAAAAAGCTACTGACGTTTATTAAAAAGTTGAAGCACTTCCGTTTGACAACGAAATAACTTTTCTGTAAAATATTAACATATTTGGCCAGTTTTCTCTCCCTTGAACAGTAAAGTAAATGTCACCATCATCGCTCAGTTATATTTCATTCAATTTCAGTTTTGCAGTCAGCCATGCCAGTTTTTATCTTTCTACACCGCAGAGCCAAAGAAACTGGAACATATTCCTAATATCGTAGAAGCGCCGCAGCATGACGTGGCATGGACTTGACTAATGTCTCAAGTAGTGCTGGGGGAAGCTGACACCATCAGTCCTGCAGAGCTGTCCATAAATCCGTAAGACTACGACGGGGTGTAGATCTCTTCTGAACAGCACGTTGCAAGGCATCCCAAATATGCTCAATAATGTTCATGTCTGGGGAGTTTCGTGGCCAGCGGAAGTGTTTAAACTCAGAAGAGTGTTCCTGGAGCCACTCTGTAGCAATTCTGGACGTGCAATTGTCGCATTATCCTGCTGGAATTGCTTATGTCCGTCGGAATGCACAATGGACGTGAATGGTTTCAGGTGATCAGACAGGATGCTTACGTACGTGTCATTTGTCAGAGTCGTATCTAGACGTATCAGGGGCCCATATCACTCCAACTGCACACGCCCCACACTATTACAGAGCCTCCACCAGTTTGAACAGTCCCCTACTGAGATGCAGGGTCCATGGATTCATGAGTTTGTATCCAAACACGCACACGTCCATCGGCTCATTACGATTTGAAACGAGACTCGTCCGACTAGGTCACATGTTTCCAGTTATCAACAGTCCAATGTCCATGCTGACGGGACCAGACAAAGCGTAAAACTTTGTGTCGTGCAGTCATCAAGGGTACGCGAGAAGGCCTTCGGCTCCGAAAGCCCATATCGATGATATTTCGTTGAATGGTTCGCACGCTGACTCTTGCTGATGGCCCAGCATTGTAATCTGTAGCAATTTGCGGAAGGGCTGCGCTTTTGTCACGCTGAACGATCATCTTGAATCGTCTTTGGTTCCGTTCTTGCAGGATCTTTTTCCGGTCGTAGCGATTTCGGAGATTTGATGTTTTACTGGATTTCTGATATTCACGGTACACTCGTGAAACAGTCGTACGGGAAAATTCCCACTTCATAGATACCTCGGAGATGCAGTGTTCCATCGCTCGAATCTTGATAACTTGTCTTGTAGCAGCAGTAACCGATCTAACTGCGCCAAAAACTTGTTGTCTTCTATTGGCGTTGCCGACCGCAGGCCGCGTTCTGCCTGTTTACATATCTCTGCATTTGAATACGCATGCCTGTACCAGTTTCTTACCGAGCGAGGTGGCGCAGTGGTTAGACACTGGACTCGCATTCGGGAGGACGACGGTTCAATCCCGCGTCCGGCCATCCTGATTTAGGTTTTCCGTGATTTCCCTAAATCGCTCCAGGCAAATGCCGGGATGGTTCCTTTGAAAGGGCACGGCCGACTTCCTTCCCCATCCTTCCCTAATCCGATGAGACCGATGACCTCGCTGTCTGGTCTCCTTCCCCAAACAACCCAACAACCCCAGTTTCTTAGGCGCTTCAGTGCATTTCTTCTTCATTGTTGGCAGTGTCCTCAATTTAAATCTACGCTATTATAATGTGCCTTTGCTGTTCTACTTTTCGTGAAATAACAGAAACTCTTTTTTTTTTTACTACCGTTTCTGTTGTTTCCACTCTTTATGTTATAACTAAGTGTCGTATTTTTTACTAAATGTAATTCTTTTTATGTCATTATTCTATAGGTAACCGTTTGGGGACATTGTCGCAGCGTATGTGCAATGTACTGCGACTGCAATGCGAGCAATGCGAAGTGGTCCATTGATCGTGACCGGGCCAAATATCTCACGAAATAAGCGTCAAACGAAAGAACTACAAAGAACGAAACCTGTCAATCTTGAAGTGGGAAACCAGATGGCGCTATGGTTGGCCCGCTAGATGGCCCTGCCGTAGGTCAAACGGATATCAACTGCGTTTTTTTAAATAGGAACCCCCATTTTTATTACATATTCGTGTAGTACGTACTGAAATATGAATGTTTTAGTTGGACCACTTTTTTCGCTTTGTGATAGATGGCGCTATAATAGTTAGAAACAGATGGCTCACAATTAGACGAACAGTTGGTATCATTTCTGAGAATGCATGCCGTTACAGCGTCATTACCTGCAAATACCACATTAATGCAATAAATGCTCAAAATGATGTCCATCAACCTCAATGCATTTGGCAATAATGTAACGACATTCATCTCAACAGCGAGTAATTCGCCTTCCATAATGTTCGCACACGCATTGACAATGCGCTAACGCAAATTGTCAGGCGTTGTCGGTGGATCACGATAACAAATATCCTTCAACTTTCCCCACAGAAAGAAATCCGGGGACGTCAGATCCGGTGAACGTGCGGGCCATGGTATGGTGCTTCGACGAATAATCCACTTATCATGAAATATGCTGTTCAATACCGCTTCAACCGCACGCGAGCTATGTGCCGGACATCCGTCATGTTGGAAGTACATCGCCATTCCGTCATATAGTGAAACATCTTGTAGTAACATCGGTAGAACATTACGTACGAAATCAGCATACATTGCACCATTTAGATTGCCATCGATAAAATGGGGGCCAATTATCTATCCTCCCACAATGCCGCACCATACATTAACCCGCCAAGGTCGCTAATGTTCCACTTGTCGCAGCCATCGTGCATTTTCCGTTGCCGAATAGTGCATATTATGCCGGTTTACGTTACCGCTGTTGGTGAATGACCCTTCGTCCCTGAATAGAACGCGTGCAAAAAATCTGTCATCGGCCCGTAACTTCTCTTGTTCCCAGTGGCAGAGCTCTACTCGACGTTCAAAGTCGTCGCCATGCAATTCCTGGTGCATAGAAATATGGTACGGGTGCAATCGAAGTTGATGTAGCATTCTCAACACCGACGTTTTTGAGATTCCCAATTCTCGCGCAATTTGTCTGCTTCTGATGTGCGGATTAGTCGCGAGAGCAGCTAAAACACCTACTTGGGCATCATCATTTGTTACAGGTCGTGGTGGACGTTTCACATGTGGCTGAACACTTCCGGTTTCCTTAATTAACGTAACTATCCGGCGAGCGGTCCGCACACTTGGATGATGTCGTCTAGGATACCGAGCAGCATACATACCACACGCCCGTTGGGCATTTTGATCACAATAGCCATACATCAACTCGATATAGAACTTTTCCGCAATTGCTAAACGGTCCATTTCAGCACGGGTAATGTATCACGAAGCAAATATCGTCCGCACTGGCGGAAAGTTACGTGATACCACGTACTTAAACGTTTGTGACTATTACAGCGCCATCTATCACAAAGCGAAAAAAGTGGTCCAACTAAAACATTCATATTTCTTTATGCACTACACGAATATGTAATAAAATTGGGGTTCCTATTTAAAAAAACGCAGTTGATATTCGTTTGAACTATGGCAGCTCCATCTAGCGGGCCAACCATAGCGCCGTCTGGTATCCCCCTTCAAGCTAGACGAGTTTCGTTGTTTGTAGTTTTTTCGTTTGATGCTTATTTCGCGAGATAATTGGCCCGGTCACTATCAGTGGACCACCCTGTATAAGGATCAGCATAAGCCAGGGGATTAGACTGGTGTTCGTGTCTTTCCCACGTGCGTGTGGTAAATGGGGAAATGTGAGCTACAGAGACGTTATTACCAAATGCGCCCAAACAGGACGAAAGTGCTGTTATTCTCTTCTTGGCTGACGAAGGACAAACACAGGTAGACATCCATCGGTAAATGAAGAATGTGTGTAGGGCGGTGGTGACATCCACCGTTTCCTCGTTCCAAGAAGTTCAAGAACCAGCCGTCTGCTGAAAGATGATGCTCACACTGTTCTTTGATTACTGGGGTCACTGCTTACTGATTTCAAAGAATCGGGTGTCTCTATCACCGGGGAACGATACCCATGCGATTATAATGCCTTCGGTCCTTTAATAAAGGCACGAAGGGTCGACGATTCCTCTGGGGCGGAGATGTGAGGCAGTTGTAGCTACGGGCTTCTTCGCGCAGCAGACACGGTGTTTTACGAAACGGTATCTTCAACACTGTGCGTCGTTGGGACGATTGCCTCAATACTCATGGCGATTTTGTCTGAACGGCTAGTTTGACTGATTGACATAACGATACTGCACTGTGCGGTCTTCGAAAAGGTACTTTATGATCGCTCCTGATACAAACGTAAATATATAGAAAGCTTGGTTAAATGCAAGACAGCATCTCATAGGCCTAATCTTGCCATTTAATGCGTCCTGTCGAGGTAGTGTGTGTATATGAGGAAAAATTTGTTGGACCAAGCACCTTACTATCGCAGTGCATGGTCACAATTCGTCAAGGAAAACCGCATATTTCTATATAATGCATGGACAGACACACGTCAGTATTGAACGTTCCGAAGATATTAGGAGTTCAAACAATTCTTTTCCTGTAGATGTCTTCCCACGATTTACTTTGGCAGAGCTACGACTACGTTTAGAATTTCGTAATCCTTTGCGAGGGGCGTGAGGAACGGTGAGAAGTATGCGCTTGAGAGGGGCGCATTGCAGCGGAGTTGCTTCTAAATGTTTTCGGGCGAGCTGATTAGCGCTCAGACTTAATGAATCCCTCGTGGATGGACGGGCAGATACCGCAGGCTGGCTGTGTGGGCGGGCGCGGCCGTTACCGCCCAGACTCACGCACTGCTTGCCGCTCCAAACTCTCCAGCCTGTCAGACGGCCTCCCTTGTTAACAGAGCTGTACTTCTGTCTTATACGGGGCAAGCCACTGTATTACACCGCTGTCTTAAGCATAATCAAGAAATGAAAGTTGATGTTCCTGTTGTGGAATTGGAAGGGGTACAGAACGAGATGAAGCTTATTCAGGATCCCAGTATGCAGCAACAATTTATCAGAGTTGTTTAGAAGAAAATTCTGTTCACTGATAACGCTGTTGTTCACAGGAAAGTGTCATCGCTGGAAGATTATAAGAAAATGTAGAAAAAACGTGGCTAAAATTTCCGCTATGTGTAACGAATGTGGATGCACGAAAGATGTCTAGTCACATCAATGTGGCCGTGCGGTCCAACGCACGGCTTTCCGGGCGGGAAGGAGCGCCTGGTCCCCGGCAGGAATCTGTCCGGCAGACTTGTGTCGAGGACCGGGTAGCCGGCCAGTCTGTGGATGGTTTTTAGGCGGTTTTCCATCTGCTACGGCAAATGCAGGCTGGTTCCCCTTACTCCGCCTCAGCTACATTATGTCGGTGATTGCTGCGCAAACAAGTTCTCCACGTACGCGTACACCACCATTACTCTACCACGCAAACATAGGGGTTACACTCGTCTGATGTGAGACGTTCCCTGGGGGGGGGGGGGGGGGTCCACCGGAAGTCGAACCGCACAATAACCCTGGCTTCGGTGTGGGGCGGCGGAGGGGTGAAGTGGACTGCGGTAGTCGTCGTGGCTGCGGCCGGGACAGAGTCGTTTCTAGGCCCCTTGTTAACATACAACATACACATCAATGTGGCCACCTGTCACAAGCCTTTTGCAGCACAGACCGCTGAGAGACGTGCAGGAAGAGAGCCCATGGGCTCTGCAAGGTATCGTCAGGGCAAATGAGCCATGCCGACTCCTGTGCCGTGACCAGCTGCGGTTGGTTCCGAGATTGAGAATCTACGGCACGAACAGCCCTATCGAGGTGGTCCCACAGATTCTCATTCGGTTTGAATCCAGGAAAATTGGTGGTCAGGAAAGTACGGTAAATTCATCCTGGTGCTCTTCGACCACGCACGTACACTGCGAGTTGTGTGACACGTTGCGTTGTCCTGCTAGTACACTCCTGGAAATGGAAAAAAGAACACATTGACACCGGTGTGTCAGACCCACCATACTTGCTCCGGACACTGCGAGAGGGCTGTACAAGCAATGATCACACGCACGGCACAGCGGACACACCAGGAACCGCGGTGTTGGCCGTCGAATGGCGCTAGCTGCGCAGCATTTGTGCACCGCCGCCGTCAGTGTCAGCCAGTTTGCCGTGGCATACGGAGCTCCATCGCAGTCTTTAACACTGGTAGCATGCCGCGACAGCGTGGACGTGAACCGTATGTGCAGTTGACGGAATTTCAGCGAGGGCGTATAGTGGGCATGCGGGAGGCCGGGTGGACGTACCGCCGAATTGCTCAACACGTGGGGCGTGAGGTCTCCACAGTACATCGATGTTGTCGCCAGTGGTCGGCGGAAGGTGCACGTGCCCGTCGACCTGGGACCGGACCGCAGCGACGCACGGATGCACGCCAAGACCGTAGGATCCTACGCAGTGCCGTAGGGGACCGCACCGCCACTTCCCAGCAAATTAGGGACACTGTTGCTCCTGGGGTATCGGCGAGGACCATTCGCAACCGTCTCCATGAAGCTGGGCTACGGTCCCGCACACCGTTAGGCCGTCTTCCGCTCACGTCCCAACATCATGCAGCCCGCCTCCAGTGGTGTCGCGACAGGCGTGAATGGAGGGACGAATGGAGACGTGTCGTCTTCAGAGATGAGAGTCGCTTCTGCCTTGGTGCCAATGATGGTCGTATGCGTGTTTGGCGCCGTGCAGGTGAGCGCCACAATCAGGACTACATACGACCGAGGCACACAGGGCCAACACCCGGCATCATGGTGTGGGGAGCGATCTCCTACACTGGCCGTACACCACTGGTGATCGTCGAGGGGACACTGAATAGTGCACGGTACATCCAAACCGTCATCGAACCCATCGTTCTACCATTCCTAGACCGGCAAGGGAACTTGCTGTTCCAACAGGACAATGCACGTCCGCATATATCCCGTGCCACCCAACGTGCTCTAGAAGGTGTAAGTCAACTATCCTGGCCAGCAAGATCTCCGGATCTGTCCCCCATTGAGCATGTTTGGGACTGGATGAAGCGTCGTCTCACGCGGTCTGCACGTCCAGCACGAACGCTGGTCCAACTGAGGCGCCAGGTGGAAATGGCATGGCAAGCCGTTCCACAGGACTACATCCAGCATCTCTACGATCGTCTCCATGGGAGAATAGCAGCCTGCATTTCTGCGAAAGGTGGATATACACTGTACTAGTGCCGACATTGTGCATGCTCTGTTGCCTGTGTCTATGTGCCTGTGGTTCTGTCAGTGTGATCATGTGATGTATCTGACCCCAGGAATGTGTCAATAAAGTTTCCCCTTCCTGGGACAATGAATTCACTGTGTTCTTATTTCAATTTCCAGGAGTGTAGATGCCATCGTGCGGAGGAAAACCAAGCTGCATGTAGGCGTGCACATGGTCCCCAAGGATAGATGCGCACTTGTGTTGATCCATTGTGCCTTCCAGAATGATACCCAGGGAATGCCTCGAAAACGCTCCCCAGACCCTAACACTTCCTCCTCCGGCGTAGCTCCCTGGGACGATTGTTGCAGGGTGTTGCTGTCAGACGTTTAACGACGTTCACGCCAACGGCCGTCTATCCGGTGGATCATAAAACGTGATTTATCTGAAATGGCCACCTGACGCCAATTAGTGGACACCCAATTGCGGTACTGACGTGCAAATTCCAGCCTTCGTCGCCGATGAACAGCGGTCAGCATGGAGGCAATGACCAGGCGCGTGCTGCAGAGTCCCATACGCAGCAACGATCGTTGAACGCTCGTTGAGTAAATATCGTCGACAGCCACATGATTCCTCCGGAGGTCAGTTGCTCAACAGTTGACATCAGTTCGGCCGTACATATTTCAACAACCGTCTTTCACTCCTGTCATTTAATGCCCGCGGTGCACAAAAGTTGTCCCGCCGCTGGTTCTGGATACCACCATTTCGCACGCACGTATAGTTTAACCAGGACAGACGAGAACAGTTGAGAAACTTAGACGTTTCGGAAATGTTTCCAGCCTTGTTAGAAGCCATTCAACAGCTAAGATTGCACGAAATATTTTTTATTCAAGACAACCAGTTTCAACAGTCTTAGCTGTCATCTTCAGGCCTTAAATATTTTTTTGTAGTACATGTTCATTTTACGCTGACCTCATGCACGAGGTACCAGGTGGATACAGCTCAGCACATTAACGATGTAAAACGTTTATAATGTGCTGAGTTTTATGCACTTCACACCTTGTGCATTAGGTCAGCGTAAAATGAACATGGTTTATTACAAAAAAATATTTAAGACCTGAAGGTGAAGGCTAAGACTGATGCAACCGGTTGCCGTCAATAACAAATATTTTGTGCGATATTGCCTTTTAAACGATTTGTAACATTTGAAACAGACCCTTCAATATTCTCACTATGATAAAATTCAGTCAAGCTTCCAGCCTTGCCCGAAAGCCAATGACATTACCCCTTCGGAAGTCAGATAAATCGCTCCGTTTCCGTATTAAGAACACCGCTGCACTATTTCTGCGTGACTGGGCCATGTATCAGGCATCCTCTTAACAGAGTACACTGGTCGCTTTTTAGTGCTGTGGATGGTATTGGTAGACAACAGCGTTATCAGTTAACAAATTGTCCTTCTGAACAGCTTTGACAGCTCGTTGATGCATGCTTAGATCATGTTGTTCTGTACCCCATCCAATACCATAATAGGAAAAAAATTAATTTTAGGAGAAAAGTATAATACAAAGGCTTTGCACTTGTAAAACAGGGATACAGCTGTGTTACCAGGGGAAGCAATCTGACACATTGGAGGGCAAGCGGTGCTTGAGTCTGGGTAGTCGAACTGGTAGCAGGCGGCACGAAACCCTCCCTCATGACGTAAACCCGTGGAAGTGAGTGGTGTGTAAGTGTCATTCGGTTATATGGAATTTGCACCATAGGCGCGTCGACGAGAAGATATGAGAGAATGGCAATAAGGATGTTAAGGTGTTTTTGCACATGTCCATTACCACACCGCGAATGAAGTTCCCGATTCGATCCTGTATCAACGTCTCTACAAGTAATGGTCAACCACTCGCAGCCGTGTAACACAGTGTAAGAATAGTAGTCGTAAAAATAAAGAGCAGTGGTCGTAAAAATATATTAACCTATAGCGGTGGCAGACGAGTGTTGGGTCCAGTTAATAACAATCGGTTTCAAACCCGACAGTGGTTGTTGCTGCCAGTGAAGGAACGTCCATCTCAATCAGTTTCCGGGCCAAAAGTGCGTAGGGAACTGCATACAATGGACATGTGTAGTATGGTGCCTCACATGAGGCCATTGCTCACAGCCCATAAGACAACACGACTTTAATAGGCAAAAAAACAGAGAGACCGAATCAGTAACTGACTGAATCATGTAGTGGTGTCCGATAAATAGCGATTTTGCCTGTTTTCAGTGACCATAGGCGTCGGCTGAAATTACTGCCGTATCAGGCGTTGAACTCGCAATCTGTGGGCATTGTAGTTTAGGTCAGAGGTGGTTCAGTGACGTTCTGGTAGTGTTTTTCGTAGCACGACTTGTGCCCACTCTTTCATGTTACCATTAAAACAAACCAGAACGTTTATTTCGGAATTCTCAGCCACTAAGTGTTGCACTTTCTCCTTCGTCCTCAAGATATGCATAGCTGTAAGTCTACTTTCCTGGTTTGATGAACACTCAGGCACTCTATTACACCTCGACTGGCGCACTAAACCACCCCTTACGGACGAGCGACGGTTCAAATCACTGATCGGCTACCCATGATTTCTCTAAATCGCTTATACCGAATGCCGGGATGGTTCATCTGAAAGATTACAGCCACTTTCCTTGGGTTTGTGCTCCGTTTGTCATGACCTCATTGTTGAAGGAACGTTGAACACAAAGCTTCAAACTTCTTCCTTCACTTGCCTTTTCGAAGAAGACTACAGCCATATTCACAGGGGCTGCATGCGAACTTTCCTGGTTTACTGACCTACTGAATCACCCCATCGTAATTACACAGAAAATGCTTGGGATTATTTGGAATAGCCGGAGTAACGTAGGGATGAAGTTGAATGCAATTTGGTAGCTCTATGGCATCTCCGAATGACTTCAGCTGCATATGGCGTACGTTGAAAAACTTCTGGATCTTGTTTCTCGCCGGATTGAAGCATTATCGAGGCAAGAGGAAGTGTTACACTGCATTAGCGAGATATATACAGGGGCTGACTGATTATGCCTATATATAGACCACTTTAGGTTGTCACGCGACGACCTAAGCCATTTTTCTGAACGACATTGGACAGTTCAAACTCCAGATATCTGTGGAAGGTTTGCCGTACGGAAAGCTATTGCCTGTGCTACTATAGCAGGTAATTGCTAAGCAACAAACAGCCAACAACTCCTAAAGATCCGCATACACTAATATAAAGAAGCGGTCACAACAGACCTGCCGCCGGCCGAAGTGGCCGTGCGGTTAAAGGCGCTGCAGTCTGGAACCGCAAGACCGCTACGGTCGCAGGTTCGAATCCTGCCTTGGGCATGGATGTTTGTGATGTCCTTAGGTTAGATAGGTTTAACTAGTTCTAAGTTCTAGGGGACTAATGACCTCAGCAGTTGAGTCCCATAGTGCTCAGAGCCATTTGAACCAGACCTGCCAGTGGACATCGACGCTTTGTTGCAGAAAAACACTACCCCTGGACACAAGCTGCCAATTCGCTGCAGCTTTCCAACCACCTGCTACATTATCAGAGGCAATAATCATCTGTACAGCCGCCCGTCCACAAGCATCTTGACTTTCAGCTGTCCAGTGTCGTTCAGGAAAGTGTCGTAGGTCGTTGCATGAGAACCGAACACCGACGGAAAAAAAACTCAGGACAAGAAGGAATTGTGCGACACTAACGAACGTTGGTACGCGTGTTTCTACGTGTTAAAAATGGTATCTACTCACCAGTCACATAAGAGTGACGCTAGTGAGGGTGCAACTCAGGTTTGTTTTAAATACGTGCTGTAACGGTCGTGAGAGTTAGTTACATTGAAGATTGGACATGGTGGATTGATGTTAGAATGGCTTTAAGGCGACAAAGACGCCATTATTAACACCTCACTGGGTTTCAATGAGGGTGTATAATAAGGCTACGAGAAGCTGGACGTTCCTTCTGCCATACTGTAGGAAGACTTGGCTGGAATATTACCACTATATATGACTGCTGACAACGGTAGTTACGAGGACGTACGGTAGCAAGATGGCTGAGTCCTGACGGCCACTTGGCATTACCGAGAGGGAAGACCATAGTGTTCGACGTGAGGCTATGGCGAGTCGTACTGTATCTCCAGCAGCAATTTGGGCAGTAGTTGGCACCGCAATGACACAAATAACTGTTACAAATCAGTTACTTCAAGGACAACTCCGTGTCAGACGCCCAGTAGAGCGCATTCCACTGATCCCAAACCACCGTCATTTGCGACTTCAGTGGTGTCAAGCGACACTTCACTGGTGGGCAGGATGGAGGTCTACACGTGTTTTCTAATTCAAGCTGACTTTGCTTCGGTGCCAGTGATGGCTGTGTGTTGGTTAAAAGGTGGTCTGCAACCAACCCGTCTGCGTACTGGACACGCTGGACCTACGCCTGGAGTAATTGTTTGGGGTTCAATTTCTGATGACAGCAGGAGCATCTCGTGGTTATCCCACGCACCCTGACAGCAAATTTGTACGTCAGACTGGTGAATGGACCGCTGTGCTGCCATTCATGAGCAACATTCCAGGGGGTGCTTTCCAATAGGATAACGCCCGCTCACACGCCGCCGTTATAACCCAACATGCTCTTCAGTCTCGACACGTTGCCTTGGGCTGCACGATCACCAAATCTGTCTGCAAGAGAGCACATATTGGACATCATTGGAAGACAACTCCAGTGTCATCCACAAAAAGCATTAACCGTCCCTGTATCGGCGGACGCGGTGCAGCAGGCGTGGAACTCAATCTGGCGCCTGTACAACACAACGCTTGCACTCCTGCATGCTTGCATTCAACATTCTGAAGGTTACACTGCTTGTTAATGTAGTAGCATTTCACATTTTCAATGGCTTATCTCGCGCTTACATTAACTTGTTATCTTGCAGTGTTAATCACTTAAACATGTTACCTAGACAAATGTATTCCCGAAATTTCATTACTCTACTTATTTTAGCCGAGCGGTCTCAGGCGCTGCAATCATTGGCTGTGCGGCTGGTCCCGGCAGAGGTTCGAGTCCTCCCTCGGGCATGGGTGTGTGTGTTTGTCCTTAGGATAATTTGAGTAGTGTGTAAGCTTAGGGACTGATGACCTTAGCAGTTAAGTCCGATAGGATTGCACACACATTTGAACATTTTTGAACAGTACCGCTGCACTGGTAGTCGAAACGTCGGTATTAACTGAGGTTTTAGTTTCAAAATGAGACAGACTGATTTCGAAGAGCATTTTATTCGTGCTGAGATTGAAAGCATCAACGCTTGAGTAAAAAAAATTAATTACGTACTTTCATATTTCAGGGTGATAAAACTTTATGAAAACCCCTCGTACATTGCACGAAAACGATGTGTTACGTTTAAATTTCTGTCGTAACAGCGATGAAGCCTCTTTCTCCAGATCGCGACGATGTACGGTAGACGGTCGGTGGGCGATGGTGGTGTCGACGGGCACAGCGCAGCTACCGCCAGTGCTCACGCTTACCCTGTAATTAAACGCGTGCAGAGCGGCCCTAATCAATGACAGAGCCGCTGGCCCGTCCCTCAGGTTGGGTTCGCCGCGGCGGCTTCTCCGAGGCGCGGGCTGGGCGAAACCCGACTGGGGAGAGGAGGGCGAACCAGGCAGCCGCCTGCCCCGCCGTCGCCGCCTCCGCTTGTAATCAAGATCGCAGATAGCGTAATTACTCTCCGCGCCCGAGAAAAACTAATTTCATGACTGCTGTTCCTTGAAGAGCCCATAATGTGTCTGCGGCGGGGATGGCGCGCCGCTATTTCGAGGCCCCCTGCCCCCTGCACGCCTCTCCGCGGAAATCGCCCTCCTGGTCTGTACCTAGCGACCGGAAATTAGACCGTCGCCTAACTGCGGGGCCGGCCGCGCCGAATCCTTTTTGTCCTCCCGAGACGAGGTGCTGCCTAGGAAGCTCGTTTCTTGCGTGTGCCTTATTTGAATATGTGTCCGGTGGAAGATTACAAGGCAGTCCGCCACCACGTTCCCTGCTGTCCAGCGTAACTGCCGCGTATTTTCTTCTTGCATATGTATGCTCTCTGGCCTCACAAGAAAGTTGAGCAAAACGGCCAAGACGTAAATGTGGACTCATCCACTGCGTACTATTATTTGCTGATCGCCTATTACTTTTGAATCGCCATGAGCGTTACCGAGATGCTCGTATCAAATCAAAAAACACCTCACATTTGTAAAATACTTGATTCAGGATTACGACGGATAGGCGTACTGAAACACGCAACTATATCACACTTTACTGATGATCGTGACCTTGGCTAGCTTACTTTCGAACATGCTAATATACACTTACTCGGTGTACATTTAAAATAAATACCTGCTGTCACTGCCAGTCCATCTGCATCTACATACATAGTATGGTGCACAGTGAAGGGTACCGTGTACCATTACTACTCAATTACTCCCTTGTTGCTGTGCGAGGTAGCCGTGCGGTCTTAAGCGCCTTGTCACGGTTCGTGCGGCTTCCCCCGTCGGAGGTTAAGAGTCCTCACTCGGGCATGGGTATGTGTGTTGTCCTTAGCGTAAGTTAGTTTCAGTTAAATTAAGTAGTGTGTAAGCCTAGGGACCGATGACCTCAGCAGTTTGGTCCCATAGGCACTTACCACAAATTTCCAATTTCCTTTCGTGTTCCATTGGCAACGGCCTTGCTGCAGTGGATACACCGGTTCCCGTCAAATCACCGAAGTTAAGCGCTGTCGGACGTGGCCGGCACTTGGATGGGTGACCATCCGGGCCGCCATGCGCTGTTGCCATTTTTCGGGGTGCACTCAGCCTCATGATGCCAATTGGGGAGCTACTCGACTGAATAGTAGCGGATCCGGTCAAAGAAAACGACCGGGAGAGCGGTGTGCTGACCACACGCCCCTCCTATCCGCATCCTCAACTAAGGATGACACGGCGGTCGGATGCTCCCGGCTGACCACATGTGGCCTGATGACGGAGTGCTTTTTTCTTGTTCCATTCGCAAACAGGAAAAAACGATTGTCAGTACGATTTCTCTCATTGTACTGAAGTGTTCCTTACGCGAAATGTAGGTCGACGGCAGTAGAATGAGATGGCAGTCGAAAGAGTGGGCAGTCAGCTTCAAATACCATTTCTCTAAATTTCCTGAACAGTGTTTCGCGAAAAGAACGTTGTCTTCCCTCCAAGGATCCGCATTTGATTTCACGAAGCATATTCGTATTGCTAGGGTGCCGATCAAACCTACTGGTAACGCATGTCGTAGCACGCCTCTAAATTGCTTCGATGTCTTCCTTTAATCCGAGCACGTGGGGGTCCTAAACACTCAAACATTACTCAAGAATTGATCTCACTAGCGTTCTACGCACAGTTTCCTTCATAGATGAGGTACACTTCCCAAAAATCCTCCCGTAAGTCTAAATCGACCTTTCGCCTTCCCTGCTACCGTCCTTACATGCTCTTTCCATTTCATATCGCTTTGCAGCGTTACGCCCAGATATTTAATGGAATTGACTATGTCAAGCAGTACACTACTAATTGCGTGTATGAAAATTACGGGACTGTTTTTCCTACTCATCTCCATTAACTTAACTTATTCTACTTTTAGAACAAGCTGCCACTGATCTCACCAAATGGACATTTTATCTAAGGCATCTGTATCCTCACAGTCATTCGACTACGACACCTCTCCGTACACCACGGCGTCGTCAGCAAACATCCTTTCTTTCAGATCATAGTGAATACGGGCGCTCCTATCACTCTTCCCTGGGGTACTTCTGAAGATAGGTTTGTCTATGATGAACAGTCGCTCTAGAAAACAACGTACTAGGTTCTGTTACTTAAGTACTCTTTGAGCTACGCACATATCGGCTGTTTCGCCTACACACTATTGAACGACGGTGCTAGCGCTTTACAAAGACGATGCTGGCTCACATCCATTATTAAGTTAAAACATATATGTTTCTTGCGTAGCGATACTGGCTCCTAAATTACGATCTTGCACAGTATACACGTGGATTGTTCAATATGATTCATAAAAATAAACACCTGAATGAATCCTCGATTTTATTCTACTATTAACATTATTTTGTTTTCTTTCTATTTTAGGTCTAAGGTACCATTGGCTGAGAGTAACCAAGAACATGAAAGCTGCACTACGCCCAGCAAAAGAGGTCCAACACGCTATTACGAGGTATCCCGTGATTTTTGTCACTACAGTGTACTTCCTCGAGAAGAGGCCCTTTTTTTTCCAAAGAGACTGCAAAACATTAACTGCAGTAATGGCAAAATATCTGTTACGTTTTCCTTAGTTCCTGAAAACTTTGGATTTTGGAGAAAAGTATTTCAATAGTGAGTGCATCAATTGTAATTTTTGGCGTATTATCTCTGTTAGACAGTATTTGGTGCACGCTCTCGTTTAGCCAACCCAGTAGCATCGTCAGGTTTCGCTGCCATTCTTCTGTGTCCATGGACGCCAATATTCCCAGAGGCGAGTTCCGAGAACATGAGTGACGGTTTTGATCCGTAAGTGCTCCCTGGCACACTGCACATTACGCAATGCAGACAAGAGTTTTCATGAAATTACTGTCAAATGTCCTGACGGCTTTTTGCCATTTAGACTTTAAAAAACAATGGCTGTAGCGTATACAACGTCTCTAGGCAGAAATTGGAAGGTACTCTTTTGCCTGTAAGCCAAGGTAGTGTTTTGAAGTGGAAACTACGATTTGTGCCTGTGCAAAAAAACATATCCGGCAGTCGCAGCATGGCTGTTTGCGGGGTAAGTACGAATGGAAAACATGTCGGATTACACTACTGCAGAGACGTCATAAATTATTGATTAACTCACAGTTTAGATCAAGTGATGTGATAATAATTGTACGTACGTCGGTGCTGTATAATCACAGGGCTTTCAGCACACACGGTTGCTGCTTTAAATGCGTTTCTGTGACATTCCCCCACCAGCCTCCCAACCCTCTTCTACATGCAGTCGTCATGGCTTCGTGCGTCTAGATATGACACAGCCTGTCACCCTTCGTGTCAGAGAGTCCTTTACTTTTATGTCCTGGGCATTACGGGCACTTGGGAACCAATTACGCCCCATCCGCATGAGGTGGTCGCCATCATATGCAAATGCAGGTGTAATGCCCGGTAACCACAGAGGCGCGGCCGGAGATAGCCTGCTGTGCCACTGGCCCGTCTTCGTCGCTCCCTGGCGCCGGCTGACCGGCACGCACTGCCCGCCAACTGCCTCGTTATTCAGATTCGACCGTAAAGCCAGAAACCGTCTTGCTTTATATGGCGTGCGGTACCGCACCTAGAATCGGTCTCCAGAAAACTCTACAGATCTGGAAACATCTCTACTAATAATGTTTATAAAATATCTCTCGCGTGTTAAGTGTCAATTAAATTACACTTATTACCTAAACATTCTTTACCTTCGGTGAAGCCAAGTGAACTATTGAAACTTCCTAAATAACGAAAGAGCTATGAAACAAATTCAGCTTTTACGGAGAAATGTTTTCCTTAATGAGCCGAAGTATACACTTTGACGACAAATTGATATTCATACAGGTAGCGATGGAAAATGCAAAACTGTAAATATTGGCATGTGTGGCGCTGCAGCGCAGTTTCACCGCACAGCTGGCAAGACTAGTTAAGAAAAAGTACATGTCCTTACCAAGGCATAAATTCTTTGAGAATTTAATTCCGGGTACTCAGCTGGACATTAACAATGCATCGCAGACAGGTGAGCGAACAATATACGCAGACGTCAGCATTTGAGAGAGAAGGTGTACTTAAGCTCAAAGAAGCCGGTTCGAGTAATCAGTGAGTCGCTTGATGTTTGAATAGGAGCGATGCCTCTATTCGACGATTTTGGCAGGAATAGGTGAATCATTGCCGAACACAGCATCGAGAACGAAGCGGTCGACCTAGAGGGGCGACAGAACGTGAGGATCGAGCAATCGTCAAAGTTCGCGATTCATCATTATCATCTACCCGACGTGCAACTGGTGCTCCAGTGACCACAAGGACTATTAATAAGCGGTTCACAGAAGGGGGGGGGGGTGCTGATGGCGCCCGTGCACCGACTACCAATGGTCTCTGTACACCAGGAAGCCCTTTTTCTGTGTTCTCGGGTACATTCGGCCTAAAATCTCATAACTGGAGTCGAATTGTCTTCAGTGACGTGTCCCGCTTCGATCTGATCCCCGATGACCAGCGATGACGTATTTGCAGATACAGATTACAGTGGGATATCAACAGTTGGTCGCCCGCTATACTGCATGAAAACAAGAATTACTGGTCGGGGGTGCTATTTTATCTCATACCAGGGCCTCTTTGATTGTCATCCACGGCACCTTTTCGTAACAGCAGTACGATGATATTCTACGCCCCGTTTTGTTACCCTTCATGGTAAGCCATCCTGGGATTACATTTCAGCTAGATAATTACCGCCCCCACAAGGCGAGAGTTTCTACTGTTTGTCTTCGTGTCTATAAAACCCTATTTTGAACACCAAGGTCGCCGGATCTCTCTCCAGTTGAGAACGTTTGGAGCATTATGGGCATGGGTCTTCAGCCAGGTCGGGATTTTCACCATCTAACGAACCAGTTGGACAGGATTTGGCACGATATCCCTCAGGAGAACACACAACACCTCTAGCAATCAGTGCCAAACCGAATAACTGCTTGCATAAGGGTCAGAGGTGAACCATCGCGTTACTGACTTGCTCAATTAGTGAACCTCTTACTCTTGACTAAATCATACATTTCTCGTGAAACGGTAATCATTTGCTTGTTTGTAATGCGCACATCAGATTGCCGACGCATCTGGATAAATCCTTCAGAGTGTATTTCAACGACAACCTGCTGCCACTGTTCAACGACAATCTGCTGCCACTGCAGAAAAACTGAGGGCTGTTTATCACGATGTTGCGGTATCAAAGTCTGATTAGAATATAGGTCTGAAACTAACATAAATATGCAGTAATTATCACTCTATGCTTTACACGGTAGGGGATAAAGTTTTGATCCCCAACTGTTAACGTGATTTAAATATGTTAAGACGGACTGAAATGTGACAGTTATATGCTATTTGGGCCAATACTTTTCAGAAGACATTTTCAAGATGGAAGAAGCCTGGAATTCGATCAGGTGCTGGTCGTTTTCCTGCGCAGTCTGGTGAAAGCCATCCACTTTCATATCACTCCGGTGGACTAAATATCACTTTAACTGGTTAATCAGCTTCTTATATATGATGTAGTAGAAATGAGAACTGCGAGAAACTTAACATCAAAATTCGTGATCGCGAAGCAGACGAAGTTAAGGAACTCTACTATGCAGGCAGCAAGATAACCCATGACGGTCGGTGCAAGAAGGACATAAAAAGCTGACCAGCACTGGCAAAAAGGACATTCCTTGCCAAGAGAAGTCTACTAGTATCAAATAAAGGCCTTAATTTGCGGAAGAAATTTCTGAGAATGTACCTTTGGAGAACAGCGTTGTATGGTAGCAAAACATGGACTGTGGGAGCACCGGAAAAGAAGAGAAGCGAAGAATTTGGGATGTGGTACTACAGAAGAATGTTGAATATTAGGTGGACTGGTAAGGTAAGTTATGAGGGGTTCTCTGGAGAACCGGCGAGGAAAGGAATACATGGAAAACATTGACAAGAAGATGGGACAGGGTGGTAGGACATATGTTAAGACACCATGGAATAACACTTCCATGGTACTTGAGGGAGCTGTAGAGGATAAAAACTGTTGAGGAAAACTGAGACTGGAGTATATCGAGTAAATAACTGAGGACGTAGTGCTACCCTGAGATGAAGAGTTTTTCACAGGAGAGGAATTCGTGGCGGACCGCATCAAAAAAGATTGGTTGTGGTCCCCGGGAAACGAATCTGCTACCGTCCCGTCAGTATGCAGCAATGCAGACAATTAGACAAAGGAATTCTCTATCAAGTACGACCTGTGTGTACAGTACGTGCGGTGTTTGACTTCAGTACGAGCATCTTTTATGTCTGGGCGTCCAGTTCACCAACTGTTAAACATCACTCTGCAGATGAAGGCACCGAATCCTGCAACGATTGCCGAATAGCGAATTGTCGAACATTCTCAAATGTTAACATTCGTGTCACACACGTAAAAAAGATGCCACCTATGACGAATTTTATATGGTTGGTTTCCCATACACGTCACACTTCTCCGAATGTGCGAGCTGCTTAGGCTTCTTCGCTATGTTTGGTCCGTCTAGAAACAAAACAATGTGAAAGTCATCGGCTGTCGCAGAAAGGAACACTGGTCAGCCATCGAAGAATAAGTCGTTGTTAAGAACATGACCGTCATCAAAATGAAAAGACACAGAAGATTAGCACAGATCTTCATCTGTGCAGAACGGTGCACCAGTTCACACCTCGACAGTTGGTCAGACTGACTTTCCTGTCTGATTTGCACCTCTTTGCAGTTTTAAACTAAAAGCAGTCACGTCCAAGTCGATGAAGGAACTTATAAACTGATGGCAGCTCCACTGGTGCATGAAGCTGGTTGTGGTACTTTTCAATATATCGGAACTTCCATGAGATGAATAACATTAACACTATACCAAGTTCCGTACTGGACAGATCACTTCAGGAAAGTGATGGCCACAATTTTAGCAACAGTCTTCAAACCGTGAATCCTTGAAATGTTCAGCCTTTATTACTAAGATATGAATCATTTGCTCTTCATTAGAATTCTTCCTAATAAAGTGGATGCTTAAGTTCATGTTGATTGAAACGGCAACTAGACGTTCCCTAAAGCAAGGGGGGGACTAGCTGGGGGGGGGGGGGGGGAACTAGATGCGGGGGAAATTAGTTGAAGCTTGATCCATGACCTCTACCAGAATATCATCACTGTCATTATTTTAAAGGTTGTTGCTCTTCATCATAGTATGTTTTTACATTATACTATTGGGACCGACAACCTTAGCAATTTGGTCCCTTAGGAATTCACATACACACACATTACATTATACTATGAATCGTGTTTACTTGTTTTTTTAATATGGTATTTCTCTATCAGAAGGAATAGTGGGAAAGATAACTTGGAGGATCAGGGTGAACATTACATCACAGACTTAAAACAACTACTATATGTTGTACACGGCAAATTTCCCTGACATGTCAATTACGTAACGTGAGTGGCTTTTGTTATTATACGTTAACACTAACATAAAAAAATTTGCTTATTCAGGGTGTATACACTCCGGGACAACCGGGAAATCCGGGAAAAAAACGGGAACTTTTTGGCCGGAGAAAAACCCGGGAATTTTTTAGAATTTCGGGAATTTTTCATTGTTTTAGTCTTGAGTTAAATTTTTCTAAATTTGACTGGTAAGAACTGACAGTCTAACAAAGAATTTTACTGTATTCCGCTACTGCAGAATAATACTGCAGCAACAAAACCTAAACGAGAGAATAAATCCAAAATAAAATTAAAGTTGCAAAGGAAATGCTCCATTTACAACAACACTCAATACACACACAAGGGCCTGCCTAAATCAAAATATACCAAAGGCTTTAGGACGCAGACAATAGAATATTTCATAATATCAAACTACTTCCGATGAGGGTGACGTCATAACTGTTTACATTAAGTCTATTTTGAGCAGTTGCCAGCGGGCTCCTGCGCATGCGCAGTTGAGTTGCGTACGAGCAGTACCTTCCGCTTCTAGCTACTTGAAGGGCGGCTGCAGCAGTAGCAAGAAGCAGTCATGCTAACCAGAAAAATTTTTCTGGCGCGTCTAAGTTATCAGTTTCGCGCATGCGCAGAGTAGTGTGGGTTTTAGTGGGGAGGGGGATAGTGACCCGTGTTTACGTTTAGTGATTCTGCTGCCTTCTCCTCGTTTACAGTTCACACATCAAACGAAAACAAAACGGATTTCTGTGGCCGGAAGCTATCAAGTGAATTAAAATACATTCACATAATTGTGAGAGGCTAAAATATGTTATTGGTTTCAGTTTTCTGACTTTATTTCATTTCCACATTTCTGGCAAGCAAGAACTAATCACTTTACACAACAATCAAGTTATTTTTGGCGGTTTGCTAAATAAATGTGTCTTTTATTAACTTTCCCGCAGATATGGTTCCGTACACTTTCATCTTCTGGCACGTACGGCATTATGGAATAATAAAGAACCAAACATGAGACACTACAGTACTAGTACTCCAAGAAAATTCGCATCCCGAAAAGTGCACTGAAAAGCCTAATAGCACGTTGGGACATATTGCATTGTAAATTTGGACATATGAATGTGTCCTTTATGCCAAATCATGCATTTTAGTGTGGTTTACGAAACTCCTATGATCTTGGAGTATCCTCTGATGTCCTGTTTATTTTATGGCGTCAAGTAAGAACTCTTAATGGGATATGTGTAGGAACATACTGGATTCCAACGTCATCACAGCTGCGCACGCGCCGTAACGCCTATTTTCTCTGGAAACTACTGAAACTAACCTATTTTTAATAGGTCGGTTTGGTACTTCCAGTTCTCATGATGCTCCATGAATCATCCGACGAATGTGTTCTGTAAAGCAGCTTAGATCTTGTCAGTAGCTTAGTGGGAGCTTGGTTGTTCATATTTGAAACCCACTTGTCTTTCTCAATCTAATGAAGTCGCTAGAAGTACTTGGAGAATGTCGTTCATTTCATCCATGTTAAATGAAAGTTTACTTGTTGTAGCCATCAAGCACAGCAGCTTATTTTGTGGCCAGTAACTGCAAACCGCCTACAGAATAACATTCTGAGAGCCATCGCACCAACGGATTCAGTTATCTGGTTAATTAAAGAAAGGACATTTTGGAAGCTCCTGTTCGCCCAGTTCCAAAAAGAATATAGTGAAGATACAACCTGTTAGCTATCTGTGTGGATAAAGCCAGTAGTTGTAGCAGCATACAAGTAAATCTAACTCGGAGCGAATGAATAAGCTTTCAAGCACAATTACAACGACCTTGTATTTTCTATGCACCAGATATGATACCTTCGCAGACAAGGAACACGTCAGCCATCAGCTTATCACACAGAGATAAAGATAGAGATATGGTTATGATATCGTCAGCTATCAAGTACTCCTAAACGACCATGATTTTTCGTAAAATGCGTTAACGAGTGTTCTTGATTATTGAATTACACAACAAATGCGTTTCTTCGTCGTGTTTCAGGAAGATTCCTTGAAACGACGCTATTAGAATGAGGTGTACTATCATTAAACCTTGTGATTACGATCTGTAATGAATCGGCCATCAAAAGTTCGAGTATGATAACCTCCCGTTTTGCAAGGTAAAATACACATTTCTGCATCAATATTATCTACTTGCTGCAAATAACAAGGTGGAACGTTTATTAACCTTCTTGTTCTCTCGCCAGAGAGATTGAAGTGAATGTATTGTCGCGGTTTCGGTGTGTTTGGTTTTAAATTAGCTGTGAAGCAAAAACATGGTGAGTCCATGACTGTGACGCAAACGTCTCAATATGTTTACAGCCGCCAACAGTCATTCAATATTAATAATTAACCTTTTTTATTGATATTGTAGGAATTCCACTAAGAGTTTCAGGATTTCACCTTTCATCTGGTGCTTTAAATACACTACGAAATAAAATATAAGCTGCCTTAAAGCAGCCTATTGTGGTAGTGTATTTGCTGTTGTCTTTTTGTTTATAAGCAGCTGCGTAGCTTCCACGGCTTTTTGTCTCTAAACAGCTGTGTATCTTCCACAGATGCTGTGAATCCTATATACGAACCTATGGTCATAATTTATAGCCATCTCTGTTATCGTCTTCAGTTTAAGTGCAACTACTCACCATAGCTCGTGAGAAAAACTGAAGTGACTGCAAAGAAGCTGTGTCGCGTTATCTCATCACGCCACAAGAAGATGAACAACGCTGCCACACAAAGCCAGGTGCTGCTCCCTCACGAGCTTTTACTGAAGGCGGGAACACACATTGCCATACAATATATATACTTTGGCCATTATAGTTAATTTGAGTCATCACTTGAAGCTGCCTAGCTGTTGATAAACAAATGATAGCGACTGCAAAAAGTCTGCTGCTGTAAGTCATGAGAGGATACGTTTTACTTTTTTTTTTTTTTTTGCTGTGTATCGATGGGTTTTGTATTAAAATGAATCATAATAAAGCACTATATGAAGGGCGAAGGGCTGTAATACTTAGTGTAAACTCTTATAACCAATAAAAACAAACGATTTCGTAAGACTGTACAACTGGTTGTAACCATAAACTTGTAGCTACGAAGCATATCAGGGCCCGTAGTGGCTTCTCTGAGGGGGGAGAGTTATCATACATAGTGAAGTCTACGTCGCCTACTTTCGTAAATGCCCAGTGCGAAGCACTGTGCACTAACAGCATTGCGTGAGGAGAGCGGAACTCGTTACACCTGCGCCTCTGTCTTACCCACGGTAATTTGGTAGTTGATTCGAGACAGCCCTTCCTTCCCCGCACTCCATTCTGTTGACAATCGGGAAAAGTTCAGCAATTAGTATGTACTCTGTGCAGTGGCGTAGTACCATAGGAACAACTGAACATAACGCGGCTATCGGCGTCGGCATTACTATACAGGGAGCTTCAATAGAATTTACTTTGATAACAATCTACGTTCTACTCGACAAAGCATGATGTGGGTCTGGTCGCAGCAGGCTCTCGTTTACTCACGTAACTAGGTGGAGCCACGTTCAGCACGACGTATATTGTCTTCGTGGACAAACAAGACGGATTACTGTCAACGTTACTAAATTTATCAATGATGAAGCTGAGAAAGGAGCGGTGGAGCGGACGGAGTGTTTGCGAATTAAGGGGAGGTCGCGGAACTGTGAAGAGCAGCACTGGTTTTTTCCAAAGGAAGCACCATATTCATAATGAATATACCGCTGACGTTAAGTGCAAAGGCGCTTTTAGCCAGAATTATTTACAGTACTACGAAGAATGCACGAAAATACGAACCATGAAAATGGCATTGTTGACGCAAATTTTTTAGTAAGAAATTATTCTCACTAGGAGATTTGATTTTAAGAAGCTGTAGATCAGACGACTGACTTTATATGAAGGGTGAAATGTGTTTGACTCCAGATTTTTAAGAAAACACTCGGATGGCAAATGGCTGATTTAAATGAACCGCCATATCACGCATATAATACTGTGCACGAATATAGACAAAGTGACTCTGTACGACGAGTAATGTCGAACACATGTGTCAATCAAAGTTTAATTGTAGCTAGACATTACAATGCTCAAGTTATTAAGAATACCAGAGACGGTGTGGATAATACGTCCATTCCCTCTACATTGGCATAAACATACCGCTACGTCTACAGTGACCCATAGGATAGTATGCTAAGAGTTGGCACTGTACTGCAATCACGGAATTATGCAAACAGCTAAGCTGTCAGTTTTACATTACCACTGTTCTACGCTTCACGTCTCACGTAACTGTGGAGTTTCGCGAGATGCAGTGGTTACGAGTCGTTAATATGAGAAAATATTACCATTTGCATAGTATACAGATCGGATTCCTTGCAAGAGTTTACAAAAATAGTTCATGACTAAGAATAAGAAGAGTCGCGAAGGTACGTGTAGATCTCATCATACCTAAAAATCTGTACACATTGGGTAGAGATAGGACAAGTGTGCAAAAAAAAAATTATTGTAACATCTTTCTCTCAGGTCGAATATACATGAATGTATGAGTTCCTTAGAGCGGCAAATTTAAGACTAACTAAAATCAATAAGTTCCTGGACAATGTTAACATGAGTAGAAACTTTTTTAGTGATTACAACAACATTGTAATCACAGATAAAGTACTAGATGTCAAAGCGGGAAAACGAAATAAAACCCTCAAACGTATTTACGGCTGGTCAGCAAAGGTGAACTCAACAAAAATAGTATCAAGAATTTCACCTTAAAGACGGAAATTAAACTGGAATTAAATGCAAGTAACGACTCGATAAAGTGTGAAACACACAATTTTTCTGAATTAATATTAACTATTGGCTGAAACGAAATATAATGATACAAATAAAGGAAATGCTATTGTCATAGTATTTGTTTATAGAACCCTGTCGAGTTGTGTTGTGCCGGTCGCCATACATAATGGCATCCGCGTGATTTCACCATGTCGGGAGCAGAGACTGGGATGGGACGTCACAAACGTGGCCATTCTTCGACCTCATTTCGTGGCGCTTCACACAAAAGTGACGGAAGTCATAGCACAGCGATATGCAAATGTACAAATGACGGCACTATCATGCACACAAGCTATTGAAGGTCAGTGCATTGGCGGAGCTGTGATTTGCTCTGAGGAGATTCATGTGAAAAGGTTTCCGACACGATAATTATTTCCGAGTATTAGTTGGAGCTAGACGCATGGAACATTTCATTTCGGAAATCGTTAGGCAGTTCACTGTTCCGAGATTCACAGTGTCAAGAGCGTGCTGAGAATACAAAATGTCAGGCATTACCTCTCACCATGGACAACGCAGTGGCTGCCGGCCTTCCCTTAACGACCGAGAGGAGAGGCGTTTGCGTAGTCGCCGGTGTTAACAGACAAGCAACATTGCGTGAAACAACAGCAGAAATCAATGTGGGACGTACGACGAACATATCCGTTAGGACGTTGTGGCAAAATTTGGCGTTAATGGGATATGGCAGCAGACGACCGAATCCAGTGTCTTTGGTAACGGCACGACATCGCCTGCAGCTCCTCTCTTGGGCTCGTGACTATATCAGTTGGACTCTAGACGACTGGAAAACAGTGGCCTGGCTCAAATGGTTCAAATGGCTCTGATCACTATGGGACTTAACATCTATGGTCATCAGTCCCCTAGAACTTAGAACTACTTAAACCTAACTAACCTAAGGACATCACAAACATCCATGCCCGAGGCAGGATTCGAACCTGCGACCGTAGCGGTCACGCGGTTCCAGACTGAAGCGCCTAGAACCGCACGGCCACACTGGCCGGCTCAGTGGCCTGGTCAGAAGAGTCCCGACCTCAGTTGGTAAGAGCTTATGGTAGCAGAACCCAAGGTGTCAACAAGCCACTGTGCAAGCTGGTGGTGGTTCCATAATGGTGTGGGGTGTGTTTCCTTGGAATGGACTGGGTTCTCTGGTGCGTCTGAACCGATCATTGATTAGAAATGTTTTTGTTCGGCCACTTGGAGGCCATTTGCAGCCGTTCATGGACTTCGTGTTCCCAAAGAACGATGGAATTTTGATGCATGACAGTGCGCCATGTCACCAGGCCACAGTTGTTCGCGACTGGTTTGAGGAACAATCTGGACAATTCGAGTGAATGATTTGGCCATCCACCGAAAAATTATGACACATTATGTGCACAAAATCCTGCACTGGCAACACTTTCGCGATTGTGATCGTCTATACAGACAGCATGGCTCAATATTTCTGCAGGGGACCTACAACGAGTCAATGCCAGGTACTACGCCAGGGAGAAGGAGATCCGACACGATATTAGGATGTATTGTATGACATTTGTCACCTCAGTGTAATACTCCTGTCAAGGTCGTCATTACTATTCAACCCACTCAAACATTAATGGATGTTTATCATAGTTTATTTTTCTGAAATCAATAATTCAATTACAGCACGTTGCTTGTATTGGCAATTTTGCGTTAACGCCATTGTGATGGTTCTCTACAGCTCTGTAATCTGTGGAATTCCTCGTAACTTCGCACACGTGCAGAAGACAATCTGAAGGACCTAAAAGGCCGCGTTCCGATTTAAGGGTTGAAAGAAATAAAGAAAAAAAAGGGAGAGTGTGGTATTATTTATTGAACGCTCCTGTAAATATTTTTTGGTGGATTGGGTTACTTCCAAAACGTGATAAGCGTAATCACGTGACTGCAGTCGACAGGGAGTTAAGTTTCCGCGGGAAGGAGAATCCAGTGAGGCATCAACAAATGCAGAGGATGTCGAGAAATACATAGAGCATTCTTTGCTTCGTGTTACGAACATAGTCCACACCGTGCTGCTTCCCCTGCGCTTGCGGCCTGTGCTTTCGGCCAGTTCAAAAATTGTTCAAATGGCTCTGAGCACTATGGGACTTAACATCTATGGTCATCAGTCCCCTAGAACTTAGAACTACTTAAACCTAACTAACCTAAGGACAGCACACAACACCCAGCCATCACGAGGCAGAGAAAATCCCTGACCCCGCCGGGAATCGAACCCGGGAACCCCGGCGTGGGAAGCGAGAACGCTATCGCGAGACCACGGGCTGCGGACTTCGGCCAGTTATCTCCCCTGTTCTGCAGCTCGTTGTCTGTGGAAATATTTTGTCTTCATAGCCAGCGGTTCTAGTGAGCAGAGATGAGACTCAGGGGGAGCCAATTACGGACTGTATTGTGGGTGCTCAAACACTTCTCATCGTAAATGCTGCAGGAGAGTCTTCATTGCCTTTGCAGTGCGCGGCCGAGAGTTGGCATGAAGAAGGAACTGCTCGACAGTTGTGATATGTGGGCTGCATGACACAGGCGAAATCTCTAACCAGGCGCTCATACTTGGCGGAAGACGCTATTCCCTACGCATCTTTACGTGCTCACTGTTCACTCAAAACTGAAAAGAGCGACGCGACACGATCGACAGGAATACTAGAGACACTGTCCAACACATCTATGCAAAGTTTTACCGGGTTTTCCCAGTGGTTTCAATTTCGCGACCGATCGGAACTTTCTATCTGGATAACCCATGTATTATGATTATCGTGGCATCAAGGAATCACAAATTTAGCATTGGGGGGCAGCGTGGAGGGTAAAAATCGTAGAGGGAGACCAAGAGATGAATACACTAAGCGAGGCCACTGAACGAGAGTATCGGTGGTGAGAGAGCAGAGAGGTAATTAGGCTTCATACGAGACCCGCGGGGTCCGGACGTGGACGTACGGAGCAGGCGGACGCGGCCGCTATCTGGCAGATCGCCGCGCTGCGCTGCACTGAGTTGGACCCGGCTGTGGTTCCCACAGGCGGGACACATCCCACTGGAATGCATCCCGGCGCGCTGCAATTAGCGGCCGAGGAATGCCGTGAATGAGCGCGCGGCGCGTTTATCTGCCATCGCGGCCGGGCCTCGCCTGGCTTCCCATTCATCGCCGCGCATTGTGGACGCGCTGAATGTGTGACGCGGGCCGCGGGCCGTTTCCGTCCAGCTGGGCTGCCCTCGTCTGGGCCGGCTTCGGCAGACGCGCGGGCGCCGCGCCACCTGTCGCTGCGCTGCCTAGCAACCGGTCGCCGGGGGATCGCGTTACGCCCCCAGATTCCAGCAGCCAGACCCTCAGGAAACGCCTGCGGCTGCTGGCATCTGACGGCTCCAAAGGGTTGACACCGCATACCACGGACGTTCAGACAGTTTTCAGAGCATATCCTCTCTGATGCGTTGAGAGATCGAGCATTCCAACACACAGAAGTAGACGTCCGCCCAAAGCAATGCAGGGTCTACTTTCGCAACTAGAACAACCTGAAACCTCCTATTCATCGATGTATGTAAATACTATGTGGTGGTAATGGTACATGATGCCATTCCTCAAAATTGTAGCTATTATACACTACTGCCCATTAAAATTGCTACACCACGAAGATGACGTGCTACAGACGCGAAATTTAACCGACAGGAAGAAGATGCTGTGATATGCAAATGATTAGCTTTTCAGAGCATTCATACAAGGTTAGCACCGGTGGCGACACCTACAACGTGCTGACATGAGGAAAGTTTCCAACCGATTTCTCATACACAAACAGCAGTTGACCGGCCTTGCTTGGTGAAACGTTGTTGTGATGCCTCGCGTAAGGAGGAGAAATGCGTACCATCACGTTTCCGACTTTGATTAAGGTCGAATTGTAGCCTATCGCGATTGCGGTTTATCGTATCGCGACATTGCTGCTCGCTTTGGTCGAGATCCAATGATTGTTAGCAGAACATGGAATCGGTGGGTTCAGAAGGGTAATACGGAACGCCGTGCTGGATCCCAACGGCCTCGTATCACTAGCAGTCGAGATGACAGGCATCTTATCCGCATGGCTGTTACGGATCGTGCAGCCACGTCACGATCCCTGAGTCAACAGATGGGGACGGGGCTCTGAGCAAAAAAATGGTTCAAATGGCTCTGAGCACTATGAGACTTAACATCTGTGGTCATCAGTCCCCTAGAACTTAGAACTATTTAAACCTAACTAACCTAAGGAAATCACACACATCCATGCCCGAGGCAGGATTCGAACCTGCGACCGCAGCGGTCTCGCGGTTCCAGACTGCAGCGCCTAGAACCGCACGGCCACTACGGCCGGGCCAGATGGGGACGTTTGCAAGACACCAACCGTCTGCACGAACAGTTCGACGGCGTTTGCAGCAGCATGGACTATCAGCTCGGAGACCATGGCTGGGTTTACCCTTGACGCTGCATCACAGACAGGAGCGCCTGCGACGGTGTACTCAACGACGAACCTGGGTGCACGAATGGCAAAACGTCATTTTTTTGGATGAATCCTGGTTCTGTTTACAGCATCATGATGTTCGCATCGCGGTGAACGCACATTGGAAGCGTTTATTCGTCATCGCCATACTGGCGTATCACCCGGCGTCATGGTATGGGGTGCCATTGGTTACACGTCTCGGTCACCTCTTGTTCGCATTGACGGCACTTTGAACAGTGGACGTTACATTTCAGATGTGTTACGACCCGTGGCTCTAACCTTCATTCGATCCCTGCGAAAGCCTACATTTCAGCAGGATAACGCACTACCGCATGGTGCAGGTCCTGTACAGGTCTTTCTGGATACAGAAAATGTTGGACTGCTGCCCAGGCCAGCACATTCTTCAGATCTCTCACCAACTGAAAACGTCTGCTCAATGGTGGCCGAACAAATGGCTCGTCACAATACGCCAGTCACTACTCTTGATGAACTGTGGTATCGTGTTGAAGCTGCAAGGGCGACTGTACCTGTACTCGCCATCCAAGCTCTGTTTGACTCAATGCCCAGGCGTATCAAGGCCGTTATTACGGCCAGAGGTGGTTGTTCTGGGTACTGATTTCTCAGGATCTATGCACCCAAATTGCGTGCAAATGTAATCACACGTCAGTTCTAGTATAATATATTTGTCCAATGAATACCCGTTTATCATCTGCATTTCTTCTTGGTGTAGCAATTTTAATGGCCAGTAGTGTATTCCTCAATATTAAATAGGAAACAGGTTCTGATGTTAAGCAAAATTATGTGTATTTGGTCAGGAATCGGGTCTCGTCTTTTTTTACGCCATCTTGAGGTGACAAATGAATAAAATTGGTAAAGAAAGGACTTAATTGCGTAGTCCTTTATTAAAAATATGACCGATTTCGGTCTCTAGTAGTAGGTCGTCTTCATATAATGCACCATCCAGCTGACAATGATGACTCTTGGAACAGCTTGCTACCGAAGTCGCAAAACCGCTCTCTTCTCAAAGCAGATTTGCGACTGGGATCAGCACAGCTGTTCCAAGCGCCATAATCGTCAGCCGGGTGGTGCATTATCTGATGATGGCGTATTACTTACGGCAAGAAAAAGGAATAAAAGTGAGATAGTGTTAATACTTTCATCCTTCTTTACCTCCTCTGCATTACTGCAGATGACGTGTCACTGAGCACATTTGTACTGTGCATGCAGTACACGTGAGGTGCCCAGTTGTTTCCACTGCCCTGTGTGGAATACTTAAGTTCTTGTACACTTCACTAACCTGCTGTCTTCATGATGATGATGTCCCCAGCGTAGAAAACAGCACGCAGGTCGTGGATTCTTTTTCTTGACGCTGAAATTAACTTCGCAAGGAACTGCTTCTACGAATAAACTATAACTCATTTGGGATGCCACTCGCGTTTGACACGAGAAACTATTCTTGATCACAACGTATTGAACATATATTTCCACAGTCATTATATCTGGCTAAAATAACATGAAATACATCCTGGCACAGACAACATGTCTGTCTACTGGAACCGTCAGAACTGGAGAATAAAATTACGTACATGAATCAAATACTACTATTACTGGCAACATGTCTGTAACTAGCGACGGTCGGAACTGTAGTAAATAAAATTGTATGAAACAAATACTGCTATAACAGACAACATGTCTGTCTACTGGAACGGTCAGAACTGGAGAGCCGGACTGCCTGAGACACTTCGCGCGCCAAGCCACCAAGGCGTGACCCGAACGCCACCGAAGTGCATCGGCAGTAATATCGTCAGTCTTTTGTTTTAGTAATACTTTTATTTTCATAATTTTGAAATGACTGATTGATAGCTGGCTGTTGAGAGATATTTATTTAAAAAAATGAAGTAATTTGGATGACAGGTTTAATTAATAACAGCAACTAAACCTTAACGTTTTGGCGCCCTACCGCCGAACACAGCAGCCAATCACAGAGCAGCAGCATCATGCAGGCGGTCTTTCTCACGGGAATGGTACCGAATCTAACATCTGTCACAGGTACCTCATCCCACATTGCGTCATCTCTATGCTTCTTGCATCTCCACTGCCCTGGGAATAGCTTCCTGGAGCCTAATATGATGGCTGAATAAGCCAGAAATATTACATACTACAGGCCGAAACGGGTCATATTCTTAATAAATGACTGTGCGATCAAGACAGTATTTCCTTATTAATTTCACTTGTCTGACAGATTGTTGTCAAATCCCAATAATATTATCTAAAATTACGACAACAGAACGTCGCAAAGACGTTTCGACAGATATTATTAACAAAGAAGATAGAAAAGATACAAAGAGGGTGATATATAGGGTGCTTACATAAGAAAGTATTATATTTTTGTCAAGCAGATATAACGAAATTAACTAAAACCAGGGAATTTTTTTTTGTAGAAGTACATTTAAAAAATTATGAAAAATAATTTCGAATTTTCAATTTCAATCTTTTATTTGTAACTAATAATCACTTACGAAGGAGGAAAAGTGAAATCTAAGTTTGAACAACTAATAGTAAGGTAGCTTTGTGTGTAATATTTTTGTTCATTTCCAGTATTTCCAGAAGGGTCATTTTCTACATTTCTTTACAGAACGTAAAAAAACTTCATATTCTACGTCTTATGAGCGGTCTTTTGTTATAAGATGACTGGCAGACGTTGAGATTAGGAAAGAAAGCGTCAACCTTTTTTTACTTAATGCAATTTTTCTGCTTGACAAAAAATACAATATTTTCCTATGTAAACACTATACATGGCATTGTTTTTGTATCTTTTTAACTTCCTGTATAAATAATAAGCGTGTAAGCCGCAAATCACTGTTTCTGTGTTTGCGACGTTCAGTTGTCACGTGAAAAGGTCCTAAGAAGCCGAAAGGCGGTTCGTTACTAAATAAATACAGTGTTTCAAAACATCAGGACGTGTGTCCTAATTAATATTATAATTATGTTCTGTCAAGCACGGGCGGTAAAGGCTATTAGTGTTATTACATAAAACGCAGTTAGTCTTATTACATTTGCATTATATATGCTTATCTTCGAAAGAATGCGGCTGATAGACCCTACCCTGTTTCACTTCGAATATGAATTGCCCAGGATAAATGAAAGGTTGCCACTAACCTCATTACCTAAACAGCTATTTTTTTTTACTTACGAAACTACTGCGCTTTTTATATAGCTATATTTACGCCAAGAAGCGTTTTGGGGTTTCAACCACCATCAACAGGCGTAATACTTTTGCAACTTCATCAAAACTACGTTTTTGTCGCCTGCATTTTGATTACTGCAATTTCCTTGCACAAAATAACATTTCATACAGCTACCACGTTTCCTGTCTTGTGTAATTAACTAATAGGTACACTTACTATAAAGCTATAAAAAAGTGACTGGTTGCTGTATTTCCTAAAGTAATTTAATCCACAGCTTCGGATCTCTAGCATCATTATCATGGATAAATTAATAGCTTTTTTTAATGTCGACCTCTTTCTCGACACTCTTTTGAGCGCAGGAAATTGCCGCGTACAGCTACCTATTTAGAGAAGTAAGAGGTAAAGATAACTCTGTATTCATTGCGCAGTTCAGTGGAATGCTGTATCTAGTGAATGGCACCATGTGGCTTATGTAGTGTGCAAGGTAATACCTGGAGGAGTTCAGATATTGTTTGACGGCTAAGATTGTTGTAGAAGTGTGTGTAGGCGACCAGCCAACAATGAACTTATCAGGCATGCAGTATGAAGGTAACAGGCATGCAGTCCCAGAGTTCAGCTCGGACGTGGCTCAGTCACGTTTTGGGCGCGTAATATGGCGTATGGATTTCAGGCGCCTCTCGTCGCTATTGAGGAAACGGCAGGTCCTTGAAGTAGGTGGCATGTTCCTCAATCTAATGCCCAGTTAATGTAGCGATGAGTTCATATGTTAAGAAGATGCAGCCATTATCATCTCTTATGATATTCTTCGTCCTGATGAAGTGTAATTCCAGCTGCACTGGATAACTACGATCAGTTAAACTGGTTTATGACACGCCTTTTCTTTTATTACAATCAAAAAGAAAGAAAGAAAGAAAAGCAACGATACGACCACACCAACCGTTATAGAGCTTCTACTACGATTCAAATTGTAAAAGAGATGCTAGGGACTGTACACTCACCCCTGAGGTTACGCTTAAACGGTTCTCACAATACATTGGTACGACCACATTACATGTTTTCATTTGGAGGCAGTCCAGGTTGTATGCTCCGTACAGCGTCTTCTTTGCAATAAGCTCTCTGCCAATAGAAACTGTCCCATCATTGTTTTTTAATGAACTTCCCATCGCAAACTTTCCTTAACTCTACTTTCTATAGATTAACACAATGTTCAGTAGTCTCTATCGTATACTTATTACATGTGAAAATCCTCTGTATTGTCCTAGTCTTTATTATCCAGTTTAGTGGATATTCTGTTACTGCATTTAGTAAAAGTAATTTTCTATACGAACACCGTATACCATCGACTCAAATCGGTCCGATACAATGACAGACTAACACAACACTGCACAGATCATCGACGTTGTGGCACCCCAGCGCGCTTCCACAAATGTTCGTCATCGGACAGAGAACCTGTGACACACATGTGGCAGCCTGCGAAACAAAGTATTAAGGAGAGACACACAAGACAACGTTAGTTCGTTACGGGTAAGTCAAATGTAACGCTTTGGAAATGATAACGTTTTGTACAATGTCTATGGAGTAGCCTTGCTCGATAAGATTATTTGCACGTTTTAATTCCATCTTCGCCCTGCTGACGAGCTGGGCTTCGCAGTACTTAGTTAGACTTTGGATCTGATGATGATCTGTAACGAAGGTTGGAACAAGGATTCCAAAGAAACGTATTAAGTGACCTAGACGGTGTCTGTTTTTTTTTTTTTTTTCATTATGGAAAAAAATGGCTGTGAGCACTATGGGCCTTAACTTCTGAGGTCATCAGTCCCCTAGAACTTAGAACTACTTAAACCTAACGAACTTAAGGACATCACACACATCCATGCCCGAGGCAGGATTCAAACCTGCGACCTTAGCGGTCGCGCGGGTTCCAGACTGTAGCGCCTAGAACCGCTGGGTCACCCCGGCCGGCTCTTCATTATACAGTATTAAAACTTAGGTCCAAGGACTGAGCCGTGTTCACAGCCTATGGTCATTATATTCGTCAGTTTCTTATGTGGTCTCGAAACTGACAAAGACGCTAGATACGGCCGTCGTTATAATGAAAACACATTGAATTCCTGTACTGGCCATAGCTAAGAGCGTTCGAAAAGGATGTTGCTTTTCTGGGCCTATACCGCTCGTTATTCATATTAGCGACGAAGAAGTGGCATGTTCAAGAGATATGACTGTTATGAATACGTTTGTTAGCGTTGCGCATCCGAGTAGGGTCCGTAACTGAAATTTATACAATTTTTTCATACAATATTTTTGCCTATCGTGTTAGGTAATACACTGGTGTGCAAAATTTAACGAAGAAATTAGCCTCTGAAGGCCCGACGGTATTGACCGACCGCTGTGTCATCATGGGCGTACAGGAATCACTGGATGCAGATATGGAGGGGCATGTGGTCAGCACACCGTTCTCCCGGCCGCTATCGGTTTTCGTGACCGGAGACGCAACTGCTCAGTCAAGTAGCTACTCAATTTGCCTCACAAAGGCTGAGTGCACCCAGCCCGCCAACGCCACTCGACAGCCCCGACCAAGCGCTAGCCCGCCCCAGCAACGCTTTACGTCAGTGATCTGACGGGTACCGTCGTTACCACTGCAGCAACGCCGTTGGCACCTCAGTATGTCACAGACCGTAAATCAGAGAAATACGCAATGAGACTAACAGAATGACACTTTTATTGAAAGACTATAATAGCACTGAACTCACCGCGATTCGTGACGGTCTCCGGAACACTGCAAAACGTGGGTAATGGTTCTTAATATGATGTGGGATCACCACGAACGGCTCTGCAATGTGCTTCCATGCTGGCCACATTCATAAAGAGTTCTTCTGGTAGAGCGTTTCATTGCTCCATTTCATTTCTCCACCAGCGCGGTTGATAATTGCTAGATGGCCGTTGATGCATGTGGACGTGCTGAATTACGACTCCTCAATGCATCCCACACGTGCTCGATGGTATTTTAGCCGGCGGAACTGGCAGACCAGTCCCTTCTCGAGTTTCCTTTCGTTCCACGAGCTCCTCCCGCCGCGATGCAGTTGCGCTTTGTCATCCATAAAAATGAAGTCAGGGGCCGAATGCATCCCTGAAAAGACTCTCCTGGAGAAGGACTAGAGTGTCGCAATAATGTTAACCGGTGAGTGTGCCGTGATTAAATGTTTGGAGATCACTACGCCCATGAAACATTATTCCTCTCAATATCATAACATCAGGACCACCAAAACGATTATGTTCGATAATGTTCTAGGGTGCATTACGTGTTCCCGCCTTTCAGCATATAGGTGTACACCCATCATTGTTTAACATGTATTGAGTAGGTATACGTATGAAGACCGATGAAAGGTATATGCTCTGTAACAAAGACTGGATTCTGCTTCCCTTCTCGTGTATTTACATCACATCAACTGCTACAATATAGAATGGATTTGAGTCCCTGTCTTGTGATCTGATTTTAAATGAGAGCAGACTGCTAGCTGGAGAAATGAAAGCCTTACGAAATAAATAACAGTGAAGGATATAGCTGAGTTTCTAACAGCAAACGAATCATGAGCATCTAATAAGACAACTGAGGGTCATTAACGATCCTTCTGAATATAGTGAGGGGAAAGCATATGGTTATACGATATTCGCTCAGCATAGTCCATTCTAGCAGAAATTTAAAGCGTGCTATCATTGGCCTATAGGATCAATAAATCTCAACTTTAGTCAGCAGTCATTTCACTTAACACGTGAGCACAACAGTTTAGAGATATATGACGTGAACGACCACATAGGGGAAGGCAAGCGGCGTGCGAAGATTCGCTGATACGATACCGCGAAACTGGAATTTGTATACAGAAGAAATCCCACATAAAATATTTGCACGGCCCACGGTTGAATACTTCTCAAGCATACGGGAGCCCCATTCGGGTTCGACTAACAGGGAATGCTGGAATTTCGGAACTGTAAAAGAAATAATGAAGAATCTTCACTGGAAGAAACTGAGGAAGATACCGCACATCTCGCGAGAACCTACCTAGAAGAAAGTAACCACCATTCAGGGCAGAAACTGCGGACATTCCTTAATTCCCGTCCCCATACGTAAGCTACACTGAGGAGCCAAAGAAACTGGTACACCTGCCTAACATCGTTTAAGGCCCCCGCAAGCATGCAGAAGTGCCGCAACACGACGTGGCATGGACACGACTAATGTTTGAAGTAGTGCTGGAGGGAACTGACACAATGAATCCGTAAGAGCGTTTGGTGGCCAGCTCAAGTCCTTACACTCAGAAGAGTATTCCTGAAGCCACTCTGTAGTAGTTCTGGACGTGTGGGGTGTCGCTTTGTCCTGCTGGAATTGCCCAGGTCCGTCGGAATGCACAGTGGACATGAATGGAAGCAGCTGATCTGACAGGATGCTTACGTACGCGTCACCTGTCAGAGTCTTATCCAGACGAATCAGGGCTCTTACATCACTCCAACTGCACACGCCCCACACAATTGCAGAGCCTCCACCAGCTTGAACAGTCCCTTCCTGACAAGCAGGGTCCACGGATTCATGACGTTGTCTCCAAACCCGGCCACGTCCATCCGCTCTATACAGTTTGAAACGTCCGACCAGGCAAAATGTTTGCACTCGTCAATAGTCCAATTTCGGTGTTGACGGGCCCAAGCGAGGTGTAAAGCTTTGTGTCGTGCAGTCATCAAGGGTATATAAGTGGGCCTTCGGCTCCGAAAGCCCATATCAATAATATTCCGTTGAATGGTTCGCATGCTGACACTAGGTGATGACCCAACACTGAAATCTGTACCAATCTGCGGAAGGCTTGCACTTCTGTCCACCTTGAACAATTCTCTTCAGTTGTCGTTGGTCCCGTTCTTGCAGGAGTTTTTTCCGGCCGCAACGATATCGGAGATTTGATGTTTTACAGGATTCCTGGTATTCACAGTACACTCGTGAAATGGTTGTACAGGTAAACTTTACTTCATCGCTACCTCGGAGATGCTGTGTCTCATCGCTCGTGCGCCGACTATAATACCACGTTCAGACTCAATTAAATCTTGATAACCTTCCATTGCAGCAGCAGTAACCGATCTAACAACTCCTCCAGATACTTGTTTATACACGCGTTGCCAGCCGCATAGTCGTATTCTGCCTGTGTACATATCTGCATTTGAATACGCATACTTGTATCAATTTTTCTGATGCTTTAGTGTATATGTGCAAAGGTACCCGAACTCCCCTACGTAATGCGGAATTGACCACTATATGCCACGAGAGACGTACCCGCTACTATAAAAGGAGGCGGGAGTGTTATGCTGTCAGTAGGGATGCAGTAACATCTGACTGAGTCGGTCAGGAGAGCTCAGTAACTTCGAACATTGACTGGTCACTGGGTGTCACCTGAGTAACAGATCCACCACGGACCCTTCTAAAGTTGCCCGGATCGAGCGTTGGTAATGTAATTGTGAAGTAGAAACGAGAAGAAACTACTGCATATAAACTAACGCCAGACAGACCGGGTGTAGTGGGGACAGGACCGTCGAGTACTGCGGAGGATAGACGTAAAAACGGTTTGAAATCAGCGGAAGGGATCACTCTTGAGATTAAAGCTGCTACCAACAGGCCAGTTAACCACGAGGACTGTCCGTAGGAAGTTAAAAAAAATGGGACACAGTGAATGAGCAGCTCCTCATAAGCCACACGTTTCTGTAGTCAACGTTAAATGTCGCTTGAGGTAATCCAAAGAACGACGCCAATGGACAGTGGACGATGGGAAAAGTATGATGAATCGCGATACATCCTGTACCAACCCTAAGGCTGGGTTGGGTCTGGCGAATGACTGGGAACGTTACCTGCTCTCGGGTGAAGTACGCACTAGTGAAGTACGCAGGAGGTGATGTTATATTATAGGGGTGTATTTCGTGTTTAGGGTGTGGTCCATTTATTGCATTTAAAAAAAAAAAAGAAATCTAAATCAAGGCACTGAATACAGCGGAGGAACAGTACGGAGACAATGATCATTTGCAACAGCGTGACAGCCTGTCATTAAGTAGCATCTGTGTGGCAACGATTGGTGGACAGTAACATTCCTGAACTTGGCTGGCCTCCTCGGAGTCCCAACTTGAACACAATGGAACTCCTTTGAGATGAGTTAGAACGCCGACTACGCTTTACATCCCTACGCCCAACATAACAAGCTTCTCCATTCAGCTCTTGAGGAAGGATGGTCTTCTATTCCTCCACAGATATTCAGGCACCGCAGTGGAAGTGTCCTCAGCAGAATCAAGCCGTCATAAAGGCGAAGGGTGGACATACGCCATATTAATGGCCACTAATAGGTGTTCAGATATTTTTGGTCAGATACTGTGTCTATACCACAGAGATCGTGCTGGAAGGTTAGGAAAATAAACAGATAACAGAGATGCGTACAAGCACGTTCACGGGCTTTATCAGTGACTCGAACGGAAGAACACATTATAAGATTTTGTACAGAGTTTCACCTTCCACGCAACTGACAGCGATTCGAACGATCTGTACATGGATGCAGATTTAAAGTACACTACTGGTCATTAAAATTGCTACACCAAGAACAAATGCAGATGATAAACGGGTATTTGTTGGACAAATATATTATACTAGAACTGACATGTGATTACATTTGCACGCAATTTGGGTGCATAGATCCTCAGAAATCAGTACCCAGAACAACCAACCACCTCTGGCCGTAATAACGGCCTTGATACGCCTGGGCATTGAGTCAAACAGAGCTTGGATGACGTGTACAGGTACAGCTGCCCATACAGTTTCAACACGATACCACAGTTCATCAAGAGTAGTGACTGGCGTATAGTGACGAGCCAGTTGCTCGGCCACCACTGACCAGACGTTTTCAATTTTTGATAGATCTGGAGAATGTGCTGACCAGGGCAGCAGACGAACATTTTCTGTATCAAGAAAGGCCCGTACAGGACCTGCAACATGCGGTCGTGCATTATCCTGTTGAAATGTAGGATTTCGCAGGAATCGAATGAAGGGTACAGCCACGGGACGTAACACATCTAAAATGAAAAGTCCACTGTTCAAAGTGCAGTGAATGCGAACAAGAGGTGACCGAGACGTGTAACCAATGCCACCCCATACCATCACACCAGGTGATACGCCAGTATGGCGATGACGAATACACGCTTCCAATGTGCGTTCACCGCGATGTCGCAAAACACGGATTCGACCATCACGATGCTGTAAACAGAACCTGGATTCATCCGAAAAAATGACGTTTTGCCATCCGTGCACCCAGGTTCGTCGTTCAGTGCACCATCGCAGGGGCTCCTGTCTGCGATGCAGCGTCAAGGGTAACCGCAGCCATAGTCTCCGAGCTGATAGCCCATGCTGCTGCAAACGTCGTCGAGCTGTTCGTACAGATGGTCGTTGTCTTGCAAACGTCCCCATCTGCTGACTCAGAGATCGAGACGTGGCTGCACGATCCGTTACAGCCATGCGGATAAGATGCCTGTCATCTCGACTGCTAGTGATACGAGGCCGTTGGGATCCAGCACGGCGTTCCGTATTACCCTCCTGAACCCACCGATTCCATATTCTGCTAACAGTCATTGGATCTCGACCAACGCGAGCAGCAATGTCGCGATACGATAAACCGCAATCGCGATAGGCTACAATTCGACCTTTATCAAAGTCGGAAACGTGATGGTACGCCTTTCTCCTCCTTACGCGAGGCATCACAACAACGTTTCACCAAGCAAGGCCGTTCAACTGCTGTTTGTGTATGAGAAATCGGTTGGAAACTTTCCTCATGTCAGCACGTTGTAGGTGTCGCCACCGGTGCTAATCTTGTATGAATGCTCTGAAAAGCTAATCATTTGCATATCACAGCATCTTCTTCCTGTCGGTTAAATTTCGCGTCTGTAGCACGCCATCTTCGTGGTGTAGCAATTTTAATGGACAGTAGTGTAGTTCCACTCCGTCGTATACGACTATGTACGATGATTAATTCACACATCGTTACTTGAGAATAAGTCACGAAACGTGGGGAGTAAGTGAGGAACGCTAGGGAAGACCGAGATGAAATACGTCAGGAGGGCAGACTGCAGGCGAAGACGAGGATAGCGTCCAATTAGTTTCTCCTAACAGACGCAGATAAGCTCGTTTTCTGAAAGGCGGCCGGCGAAACACGCGCCAAGCCGCAGGCGCCGCGTCCTGCCAGGAAAAATACGGGACACCAATCAGGTTTTAATTAACGTCAATTTTTAGCAATCTCCAGCATTTAATTACCGATAGCAGACGATAATTAATATTTATTTGTGCAAAGGGAAAACAAAACACGTGGTCTACTGTCGATATGTAAGATAACTGTTTCATTATATAAACGATTGTGGACCAATTGATATGTAATTCATGATTAACAAGACTTGATTTGCTCACGATACGTGCTGACTGTTTCATCATCCAAAGTGCAGTGAAGTGATTGCCACATATTTACAGAACACGTTTCTGTAATAGAGCCTATGGAAATAAGACACCTTTTTTATCTTCTTTGCGAGAGTATACACCTGATATCTGCATCAAACTGGGTAAAATTTATACTTTCGATGTAATAATTTCTTCTGTAGTTTGATTTCTATCTCAAAGACACTGTACACGAATAGTGGTTTTCCTCAACGACTCGATTTGGAAACATGGGAACTTCACATGAAATATCGCATGTAAATCGGCACGTAATCTACTCTGAAAATTTCTTCCTTTCAACAGGTACTTCCATGAAGGGAAGCGTAGCATTTACCACTGCACATTAATCCGAAGGATCGCCTACATTATCTGACAAGCTCAAGAGCATAATCAGCAAAATAAACCCAAACTTGTATATTGAAAAACTGAACCACTGGATGCGCGTAAATGACAAGTCAGTCAAGTCAAGATAATGACAAATAATTCTGAGAATACATTCTGCAGTGGTGAAAGATACTTGACACTTGTGTACGTAGAGAGAGCTTAGGTAGTATGGTGGATGAAACGCAGAGATAAGAAATCCGCGATATCAACAGAAAGTAATTGCGAATAAGAAAAGTGAAGAGTGTAGCTCAACCTGACTTACGTGCGTATTATCAACATCCAGTGTGTATCTTAAATGTCGAGAAGTGACGAATAGAAAGTTCAAAACACTCAACTCTTGAATTATCAGTATTAAGATGCATGAATGATGCTTTTCTGACTGAAAGTGAGACAATTAGTACATTAAATTGGCAGCCATCTTTCACTGGATATCATTTCGTAATATAATCAGCATCGCACCGTCCGTCCGAAAAGTTCTGAGATTGATTTTATTCCAGGCATACAAGCGACGAACTGCCAATTGAGGCAACATATGTGCATTCCACCTGTCGCTTGTGAGCAGGCAGAGTTAAGTAGTGGACCTGAGACTCTGGAATGTTAATACAGATGTCTCACAAACCGAAAAGGAACATAGAACTGAAAACCTATAAACCAGTTTTTCAAGCCATTCTCCAGAATATTTTGAAGAAGACGAAAGTATGTGCAAAGCCTGTGTCCACGCCTTGATGCCCGAACAAAATACAACGACGCGTTGACGTATGCCGTGACTGAATAAATCGCGAAACGCGGACAATTCTTTTTCTAGAAAAAAAGTCATCACTGGTGATGAGACTTTGTGTCATCAGTACGAACCTACCGCAATACGACAAAGTAAAGAATGGGTCTCTGATGATTCGTCAAGACCGAAGAAGGTGCGAATGTGACGAGTATGTTTAACAAAATCACAAAGAAAGACTTTTCTGACAGTTTTACATCGTTGACTGTTTTTTAGTTAATGCAGCTCGGCAACTTTTTTGGACTGGCTGGGTAAGTACCGAAGACTTATACAATTGATTACATTCATCGCTGAAAATCTATTGCGAATGCTGGAATGTGGCAGACCATCTGCGGACCGCAAATATTGCACTTGTTTTGCTTATTTTTTCACATTCTAACGCGAAAGAACTTCGGGGAGAAAAGTTGTGGCAACAGTGATATTCCAGCGTTCTACAAATTAGAGGTGTGAGATCTGGCATACTCCACAGTGCTGAGCAGATTAGGATTCAAGTAATATTGTTATAAAGAATTTGCCGGTTGAGACAGTATTTTCAAATGGCATTCTTACAAATAACCACAAGAAACTGCGGTGAAGATCTACTATTGACGCAAAGAAACGAAGCGCACTCTTGTGATGGTCCACCTGATACAACTCTTCCGGTTCGTTTCATGTACTTCGACTGATTTTTGTCACTTGCACATCATATTCACTCACCACTCTGTCACCATTGTGTGTCTACTAAATGAATGCACGAGAATAAGACCCCACTCCTTTATAACAAACTAATACATCTATCCCTTGGCGATGAGAGCATTTGCTGTTGTTTTAAATTACTGTCTTACTAAAACTAAGGCATGGTGTATTTGGGGCACGCTTGATATTTAGTGTGAATGTTCAGATTTTTAATGTAATGGCTTGTTGAACTGTTTCTCCTTCCTCTAAGAAAGAGAAATAAAAAGGTGAAAATTAGGAGGGATTTCGCCGTCTACGTAAATATATACTGAACATCCCCTAGGTTTCCCCATACTAAAACTCTTCTAACAAGAAAGGAAATTAGGGGCTGCACAGTGATGTCCTTACGGTGCCTCGTGACGTCGAATTAGGTGGAATAATTCCGAATGTTTATGCGCTCTGTTATCCGACTTTCCAACTCCCGTTTGCTTATAAGACGTTATTTCATTGAGCGAAATTACAGTAATATTTTTTTGGACCGTGTTTACTTCTGACTCCATCGTAATCACTAAAGCAACAGTCAAGGAGATCACGTGCGCGAGCACAGCCAAGACAGTTGAGTAAGAGAAGGATAAACGTTCACAATTGGCAGTTATGAGTTTACATGTCCCTTCAGAAATTAAAATCATGACTAAACGATTCACCACTGCGGTTTCTCGTTCTCTCTTACTCAGGGACAATGTAAGAGGCGTGTTTTTTAAGTAAGTGCTGTTTTGAAATTTAAAAAAGTGATAAGGTATCTCAATAATTTTATTTTTACATGAAAGCCTGTACCTTAATCTACTTTTCTACATGATTTCCGTCAATATTGAGACACTTGTCATAACGTTGTACCAGTTTATGAATACCCTCCTCATAGAAGTCTGCCGTCTGACTTTTTACCCACTGCATCACCACTGTTTTGACGTCGTCATCGTCTCGAAGACGCTGACCGCCCAAGTGTTTCTTCAAGTGCAGGAACAGATGGTAGTCACTGGGCGTAAGACCGGGGCTGTACGGAGGATAATCTAGAGTTTCCCATCGAAAAACTGTGATGAGATCTTTGGTCTGGTTCGCTACATGCGGTCGGGCATTGTCTTGCAGCAAAACGATACCCTTGCTCAACTTCCATGCACAGTTGCTTTGATTCTGGTGTAACGTAGGCCGTTCATGTTTCATCGCCCGTAACAATTTGGCTTAAGAAATCATCACCGTCGTTATGGTACCGCTCAAGGAAAGTCAATGCACTGTCTAAACGTTTCGTTTTGTGCACATCCGTCAACATTTTCGGTATCCAACGTGCGCACAATTTTCGGTAACTCAAGTGCTCGGTCACAATGCCGTACGAAACACGACGAGAAACATTAGGCAAGTCATCCCGCAAGGAGGAAATCGTATATCATCTGTTTTCTCTCAGCTAATTGTCTACTTTCTGCACCAAACTTTCATTAACGACCGAAGGACGCCCACTCCATTGTTCATCATGTACATTTGTGCGGCAATCTTTAAATGCTCTCACCCACTTTCTTACCATTTCACCACTCATAATGTTTTCTCCGTAAACTGCACGGATCTCACGATGAATATGGGTCGCTTTTCGGCCTTTAGCAGTAAGAAATCTTATAACAGCCCGGGACTCACGATTAGCGGAGGCGTCTTAAACACTCAGTACACAACATAAACAAGGAAGAATCAAACTGTAATGGCGTCAGTGCGTAGATTAACGTACAGGCTTTCATGTAAAAATAAAATTATTGAGATATCTTAGCACGTCTTTTTTTTTAATTTCAAACGGTACGCCTCGTATTACAATTGTGCTCCTGTATTATTCCAGCTTGTCGTCCAGAATGATGCAAGAGGGTAAGAGGGTGCCAGGTGCCCTGCGCCCCGCACGAGAAGCGACGAGCTGCTCCTCGCCGCAGCTGGAAGCGGGAAGCTGGCGGCGGCAGCTGCGGCCGACGCCCCCGCAGGGACACATCTGCCGACGGGGGCGTGGCCGCGCGGAGGACGAGCCGCCGCTAACGAGGCCCTCCTCCGGTCGGCGCGCTATTAGCGGGTCACCGGGCCACGGCAATTATCTCGTCGCGCCGTCGAGGGAAGCGCGCGTAAATCAGCGCTTCTCTGACCTGAGGCCGAGCTCGGGGCCGCCACACCAGATGGCCCGACACACTCATCTGGCGCGCTCAGTGCCGAGTCCACGAGCAGAGGGAGCACCACAGAGGCAACTATGAGCGCACCGACGCAGACTATTGCGCCTTTGGTAAACTTAAACAGCTGGAAATTTCTTCTCCTCATTGGGAAGTACAAAAATGTTCATTGAAATTCAGTAAAACAGAAATACCAAGTCCTTTAGAAATGAAATAACTAGGTGATGCGGGGAACCTAAGGCGAAATGGTTGAATGGAAAATGAGAAAAAATTGAAAAATAAATGACTGTTGGAAGAACTGACTCAGCAAGTTAAGACAGTCTTCAGTAAAATTAAGAGCAAGGATGTCTGATGACGTGATACAAGAAGAAACGGAAATCGGTATAGAAGAGATAAAAGCACGCTGCCTTCAGGCCACAAGTGGTCCATCTGTCCGCCGTGTCATCCTCAGTTGAGTATGCGGATAGGAGGGGCGTGTGGTCAGCACACCGCTCTCCCAGTCGTTATGATGGTTTTCTTTGACCGGAGCCGCTACTATTCGGTCGAGTAGCTCCTCAATTGGCATCACGAGGCTGAGTGCACTGCGAAAAGTGGCAACAACGCATGGCGGCTGGATGGACACCCATCCAAGTGCCGGCCACGCCCGAGAGCGCTTAACTTCGGTGATCTCACGGGAACCGGTGTATCCACTGCGGCAAGGCCGTTGCCACACAACAGATAGGGGCTCCAGGATTAGAATCAGAATTTAAAAGAGCTTCGAGAGACAAGGTCGAATAAGACAGAAGGGATAGATAACATTCCATCAGAATTTCTAAAATCGTTGGGGGAACTGACAACAAAACGACTATTCACGTAGGTGTGTAGAATGTACAAGACTGGAGATATACTATCAGAATTCCCCCGAAATATATCATACACACGATTCTCAAGATTGCAAGATCCGAAAATTGCGAGATTTATCGCACAATCAGCTTAACAACTCATGCATCGAAGTTGCTGAAAAGAATAATATATAGAAGAATGGAAAAGAAAACTGAGGATTTGTTAGATAACAACCAGTTTGGCTTTAGGACTGGTAAAGGCACCGTAGAGGCAATTCTAACGTTGCGGTCGCGAATGGAAGCAAGAATGAAGAAAAATCAAGACACTTTCATGGGATTTGTCAACCTGGAAAAAGCGTTCGACAATGTAAAATTGTACAACATGTTCGAAAGTCTCCGAAAAAAAGAGGTGACTTATACGGAAAAACGGGTAATATATATTATGTACAAGAGCCGAGAGCGAAAAATAAGAGTGGAAGACCAAGAGCGAAGTGGTCGGATTAAAATGGGGTGTAAGACAGGCATGTAGTGTTTCCCCCCTACTGTCCAATCCGCACAGCAAAGAAGGAATGATGAAAATAAGAGAGAGGTTCAAGAGCGGAATTAAAATTCAAGGTGAAAGAGTATCAATGATAAGATTCGCTGATGACATTGCTATCCTGAGTGAAAGTGAAGAAGAATTACATCATCTGCTGAATGGAATAAACTGTCTGATGGTTACAGAATACAGGTTGAGAGTAAATCGGAGAATGACGGAAGTAATGAGAAGTAGCAAAAATGAGAACAGCGAGAAAATAATGGTTCAGATGGCTCTGAGCACTACGGAACTTAACATTGAGGTCATCAGTCCCCTAGAACTTAGAACTACTTAAACCTAACTAACCTCAGGACATCACACACATCCATGCCCGAGGCAGGATTCGAACCTGCGATCGTAGCAGTCGCGCAGTTCTGAAGTACCTAGAACCGCTCCGCCACCGCGGCCGGCGAGAACAGCGAGATACTTAACATCACGAATTCTGATTCGTGATCACGAAGACGATGAAGTTAACGAATTCTGCCACCTAGGCGACAAAATAACACAATACTGGCGGAGCAAGCACATAAGGAACACAACAGCAATTGCAAAAAGGACATTCTTGGCCGAGAGGAGTATATACTAATATCAAAAGTAGGGCTTAGTTTGAGAAAGAAATTTCTGGGAACATACGTTTAGAGAAGAGCATTGTACGGTAGTGAAACATGGACTGCAGGAAAACCGGAGCAGACGAGAATGGAAGCATTTCGCAAGTGGTGCTACAGAAGAACGTTGAAAATTTGTGGATTGATAAGGTATGCAACGAGGAAGTTCTCCGCCGCAGAAGCGGTGAGGAAGGCAATATGTGGAAAACACTTGCAAGAAGAAGGAATAAGATGGTAGGACATCTCTTCAGACATCACGGAATAACTACAATGGTACTAGAAGGAGGTGTAGAAGGTAAAATCTGTAGAGGAAGACAGAGATCAGAATACATCCAAAAAAAAAAATTGAGGACGTAGGTTGCAATCCCTGCTCTGAGATGAAGAGGTTGGCACCTGAGAGGTATTTGGGGTCAGAAGACTGATTTAAAAAAAAAAAAAGTTACCAGTATCTAATTGAAGAGAGCGGATCTTAACTTAAAAGTATACGCTGAATGAAACTCGATCTGGCAGGGAAATTCTGAGTATTTAGATAGAACATCAACTGACCAAAGTAGCTAAGTTGTTGACCATCCCTTCGCCATTCTCCACGTTTACAAAATCTTGATCCATCTCATCCTTTGCTGCACCAGCGTAGCCTATCTCCTTCTCGAAAGATATGAACGCTAAGAACTCCGCACTGCTTTTTGCATCCTTTTAGCCTACCCTACGCGGATCCTTCACCCGTTCATTAGATTCGTCTCCCTCCTCACACACAATGAACAACTCTGTATGTCTTATTCAGGAGGCAGGGAAATTACCTGATAGTACCGTGTCAGTGCCGGCATTTGCCAGAGGCGATTTAGGGAAATCATGGAGAATTTAAATCTGGAAGACCTGACTCGGATTTGAACCGATGACCTCCCGAACGCTTTTCCAGGGCGCCAACGGATCCTCCACCTGGCTCTGTGGAATAAAATCAGTCTCGCCACTTTTTGGGCAGGTGGTGCATGGTCAAAGTACATTAGTATAGGTCGAACCTAGAAAATCGTTAAGTGCACCACTATGGAGCTACAGGCACGAAACTACAGCTAAAATCTGTCGAATTTGCTGGATAAAGCCAGGCTGTTAAATGAAATACGTTTAAAGTATCATAATGTCACTGATTTGCTAAGACAAAAAAAAACTGTGCTGTAGAAACAGCATTGCAGACGGTCTACATTTTGTAGAGTACAGTACAGTGTCATTAATAATAAAATGTAAAGTACGCATGTCATTATTTTTGTTAACGTACAAAGAGAATGAATGTTAATTAAATCATATTTTTCACAGCAATTTCTTCCAACTTCTCCAAAAGTCGATGTAGTCGTGGGAATCCCTGTTAAAAATTCCTGGAAGTTTGAACGATTGCCCTGGCTTCTCCGCCAGCCCTTCACGGCGATTGACTTACGCGAGATCGCCGCTGTTTGGCTGTCGTTCTGCGGCTGTAGCTCCAGAGCGGATTGCACCCGAACTACAGTGGTGCGTATCGCTATCTTATGACTTTTGTCACCTCAGTGTGCCTAACACATGTACTCATTATATTTTAATAGGCTATAAAGTGGAACACAACCCTACAAAAGTATCGTTACTTACTAGTTTTACTTCGATCCGTGCCACGACATACCGTCGAATATTTCTCAGTACATTCATGTTAACGGAGTCGCCAGCTTGCTGTTCGTACTGTTCATTTCTCACCATTATGTATACTGATTCTTTGTTTGTAGATGCTCGAGAGTCGCGTAACGCGCAATACTGTAATATGAGACTTAAAACTTTTATAACCATAACCGGAGAACGACGCCCTTTAAATTATTGAAAACAATTTGACGTCCTAGACGATGATACTATGGGTGCCTGCTGAGTTTTGTTCATACAAAACAGTTGAAGCCAAAAATTCTCGCCGGCCGGTGTGACCGAGCTGTTCTAGGCGCTTCAGTCTGGAACTGCGCGACCGCTACGGTCGCAGGTTCGAATCCTGCCTCGGGCATGGATGTATGTGAAGTCCTTAGGTTAGCTAGGTTTAAGTAGTTCTAAGTTCTGCGGGACTGATGACCTCTGATGTTAAGTCCCATAGTGCTCAGAGCCATTTGAACCAAAAATTCTCGGCTGATGATACCTCACAGTTGAAGTTAGAGCAAACTCTATAAGATTACAAAGTAGCCCCTAAAATTTACATACTGATGCAGCTTCATCAAAACATAAACAGAATAAAATACACCAACATAGAAAACCAGCAAAAATCTCTGACAGTAACAAGGAAGCATACTGAAACGAGATCAAAATTTTCAGATAATCTGCAGAAGGAAGGTTACGCAGTAACCTATTTTGGAAGTCCTTAAACACGCCAAGAAAAGGCTGTGAGCGAAACGAAAATTAATCTCCGGAAATTAGAGTACTCTAAACAATCCAGGAAATGATACCGTGGAAAAGTCAGACCATGTCACACATGTCACGTGTCCTTGTTTCTCCGAGTTACGCGGAGAGAATGCCTTTCTTAAGGGTGACTGTAATGTAGTGATAACTGTCGAAGATCAGATGACATATTTATGTTTCAAGAGCAAAATTTCACAGCTCATTTTGCATATTTATAAGCAAGAGCACTTACATGGCCTCATCAATAAATGCTACACGTGGCTATAGCAGGCATCCTAAAACAAGTGACATGACTAATAACAACAGTCTCGAAAATGTACCCTAAAACTAACGATTTAGTGAAAAAATTTGTAGCAAATTAACATGAAGTTTGCTTTGAAAAGATCATTATTTAAAATTTGACTCAGAACTTTATATCTTGAGATAAATGTTAAAAACAGAATATTCTATCCAACAAAATTACTTCTAAGTCATTACAAAAGGAACAGAAGTACAATTAAACTGGCACATAATGCTTAAGTATATCTCAACGACATTGTTTACCGAACTGAAAATCAAACTTGTCGGACACGTTTTTAGATATACGAGAACATTTTTCACAGAAAACAGGTGGTTTAAGGTTGGGACATGCGAGGTGATGCTGATCTTACGACGTGTCTAAGAAGATAGGTTAAGGAAGGGCAAACCTACATTTATAGCTTTTGTAGATTTGGAGAAGGTTTTAGACAATGTCAACTGGAACACACTCTTTGAAATTCTGAAAGTAGCAGCGGCAAAATGCAGGGAGCGAAAGATTATACACAGCTTGTAAGAGGCCAGACGTCAGTTGTAAGGGTCGATCGGCATGAGAGAGAAGCATCGGCCGAGAAGAGAGTGAGATAATATTGTAGCCTATTCACGATATTATTCAATATGTACATTGAGCAAACAGTAAAGGAAATCAAGGAAAAAAATTGGAGAAGGAATTAAAGTTCAAGGAGAAGAGATAAAATTTTAAGGTTTGCCGGCGACATTGTACGTAGGTTGGAACTTGTGGCAACACTGCTGTGGAGATACTATGCAATGGAATCTACTCTTGTCCCTGGTAGCACACGTTGTTGAGATACCTACCTTACCTCCGAGCAAATGGACTCGCCCGTCCCACGTCACTGGCGTGCGCACACTCGAGGGAAGCACAGTCACTTGTGAGCGAGCGGTCTACTGTAACGGTGTCACTGTTTTCGGAACAGGAACTACGGAGCTGGACCAAGATTTAATGTGCCAGAGGTTGTATAGCACGTCACTGTCATCAAGGTCTTTAAGAGGCGCGCTGGGAATCGGCATTGCCATGTAGAACAATGGCACGTTGGATAAAAGCCTTCAATGAAGGTCGGCAAACTGTGGCAGATATACATCGGGCAGGTCGTCCTAGCGTCTCTGAAGAAGTAATGCGTGCTGTTGCTGCGTTAGTGGACAGTGATCGACGCCATATCATTCGTGAGCTCGTCCACGAAACCGGATTAGCGCATACGACTGTGCTTCGCATCCTGAAGGAACACCTGGGCATCCGAAAAATTGCATCACAATGACTTCCGTATGACTTGACGGAAATGCAGAAATGGATGCGTTACGACGCTGCTCAGACGCACTTGGAGCGCTATGAGCGCGAAGGGGAGGCTTTCCTACGCCGCCGCGCCGGGTTAGCCGAGCAGTCTAGGGCGCTGCAGTCATGGACTGTGCTGCTGATCCCGGCGAAGGTTCGAGTCCTCCCTCGGGCATGGGTGTGTGTGTTTGTCCTTAGGATAATTTAGGTTAAGTAGTGTATAAGCTTAGGGCCTGATGACCTTAGCAGTTAAGTCACACACATTTGAACATTTTTGTCTTACGCCGTATCGTAACAATGGATGAGACATGGGCCACAGTATACGAGCCAAAACCGAAACGCCAATCCAACAAATGGCGTCATTATGGGTCACCGCGAAAAGTCGAGTGCGTCATAGCCCCAGTATTGTGAAAGCTATGGTGATTCTCGTGTACGACTGTGATGGTGTTATCCTAACGCATTACGTTCCTCCAAGGCAGACCGTCAGTGCACAGTATTACATGTTCGTTTTTGAAGCATCACCTGCGACCAGCTTTGCGCAAGAAGCGGCGACACTTTCTGCTCAACCCACCCATCATTTTGCACGACAATGCGCGGGTGCATTCAGCACAAACTGTGGCTGCTCTGTTCGGTCGATGGGACTGTGTGCTGTACCATCCACCATACTCCCCGGACTTAAGTCCTTGTGACTTTGATTTGATTCTAAAGATGAAGAAACCACGTCGTGGCATTCGCTTTAGAACTGTTCCAGAGATTCGACAGGCAGTAGACCGCTCCATTCGCACCATCAACAGAACAGGCAATGCTAACGGTATACTACGCCTTCCACATCGCTGGCACGGGTGACTACTTTGAAGGACAGTAACATGTGCAAACATGTAACTCTTTTGTATCGGTTCTGAATAAATAGTTGCCACCATTTAAGTTCCAACCCTCGTAATAGTGTCAGAGACAGCAAATGACTTTTAAGAGCAGTTTCACGAGATATACAGGGTCTTGAAAGCACTATATAAAATAAACACCAACAAAAGCAAAACAAGGATAATGAAATGTACTCGTATTAAATCAAGCAGTTCCGAGAGAATTAGATTAGAAAACGAGACACTTAAAGCAGCAGAAAAATTTTATTATTTAGGGAGTAAAATAACTAATGATGGCTGATTTAGAGAAGATGTAAAATGTAAACTGGCAATGGCAAGGAAAGCGCTTATGAAGAAGAGAAATTTTTTAACATATAATATAGATTTAAGTGCTAGGAAGTCTTTTCTGAAAGGATTTGCCTCGAGTGTAACCTTGTATGGAAGTGAAACGTGGACAATAAACAGTTAAACGGTTTTTGAAATGTGGTGCTGCAGAAGAATGCCGAAGATTAGACGGGTAGCTGACCTAACTAATGAGGAAGTACTGAACAGAACTGAGGAAAAAAAGAAATTTATAGCACAACTTTACTAGAAGATGGGATCAGTTAATAACACACATTATGAGATAACAAGTGATCAGCAGTATAGTATTTGGGAGAAGCGTAGGTGGCAACATTGTAGAGGGAGACCAAGAGATGAATACAGGATGTAGTCTGCATTAGTTATTTCGAGATGAAGAGGCTTTACAAGGATATCGTAGCGTGGAGAGCTGTATCAAAGCAAATTACGGACTGAAGACCACAACAATAGCGACAAGGTTGGTTTTAGGAATCGTCAGGACTTGGTGTCCGAAGAGAAGAGTGTTACACATCATACCTAGGATTCATTATATATTATTGTATGTTAGTAAGACCTGATGACTACCATAATTCTGTACCCACGTGTGCCGGTCTTTCTGGATAAGAGGAGTTTAACGACGGATATTGTAGCCACCTCAGAAAAGAGTTTAAGTTTGAAAATTATCTTCCTGCCTTCAAGAAGGTACATTGAACGAGATGATAGAAACCAGGTGCTGGACCATCAATATGGTGGTGTTCGCTTTGACACTAAGACTTCGTTGCTGCAACCTAACACTTCAAACTAAATGCTTGACTGGCATAAAACTAAAGCGAAAATATTTAAATGAGTCTTCGCCTTCTTGTCTTTCATTCTTTATCAGCTTCCAAAGTTTTCTAACGCTACAATTCTGCACATTGGGAGTAGGTCTATACCAAACAGGCTTTTCATTCCTTTTTAATACAGCCTGTAGATATCTTCTGTTTACCCAGAAATTAAAGATCATTTTAAGTACAACTACTTATCGAGTTACATTCTCATGTATTCAGCAATCGCAGCGCATGAAACTCAAAGCAAACGCAGATTATGAGTTCTATTCGTAGTATATTTTTAGCGACGGGACGTTAAAGCCCACATCAATGCCCAAGACTGGATTCGAATATGTAGCAGGTGCCTACGCATGCTTACTGAGTCTCCAAATTTCATCAGTATTGTGAGCCACACAAACTCTGGATAATTCCCCACGGACGCCCTTCATTCCATAGGAAGTTTGAACGTGCGACTAATTCTATTATCTCAAACAACCTGAAGTTCCGCTAGTAGCCACTCCATGTGCCATATTTTACCATCCTTCTTGTTATAAACTGTCAATTTTGTAATGTCAGAGACATGTATAGTATTCTTCGGCTTAAATATATTGTCATATATGTTTGACACTAAAGGAAAATAACAGTTCTCGTTTATTTTTTTTAAGAATACCTGGAAGAATAACATTTTTCTTTAAATTACTATTACTCGCTCGGATGTCTGTATAGTTTACAGCAGAAGTCGCTTTAGAGTACCATTTCTTGCCGTGACTGGAGATAATTGAGCTAATGGGAGTTTTAAGAAAGAAAAAAAAAACAAACAAAACCTAGCTATGCAATGGGTTAATGAACCACATCACTCTTTTACGTCTGTGACATTTGAAAAATGATCTTAGTGCAACAAAATCATTACGAAAGTGTTTCGAAAACGCTCTCATCGACAAATACTTTCCTTTGTCTCTGCCAGCTTCCTTCAACATTTAATCGTTCTTCCACAGCTCTGGATTTTTAGGATAATTGTGGAATAATCAAGACACACATATCAATAAATACAATAAAAAATTGTCGAAGGAGAAGGGCAACTGCATATTAAGAGAAGCTGACAGCGTTTGAGACGAAGTCAACTCCGTAAATCATTCGTCCTCAACTCATGTGTTCAGAACCATTTTGCGCAATAACCTAATACTTTATCCCCTGAAGACCCTACCTGACACTAGTTTAAAGAATATAGTAATACAGATATATTCTTTCGTGTAGCTCTCGTGCAAAAGGGAAGAACAAATAGGAATAGTCCAGTTCAGATAACACACCGCAAGATGATTAGAACTTTCGTGTCTCATGAGACGGTAGATAAGAGCTATCTGATCATCCATTTAACAACGTAATAAGCTTTCGGCTGTGAGAAACTATCTCCTTCGATAAGGGAGGAAGAAACACTGAGATTACAAGCCAGATAGCATAGAATTAAGTGATAAAAATCCATAGGTCTTGATGCGACAGATTAGTGCGTAATTCCAAGTTCCCTCTCTTTGTCCAGCTCCTCCTCTTTCTCTTTTCTGTCCGTTCCCACCTTCCCCATCTCTCTGTCCATTTTCTCTTCCCCCCTCTCTGTCCATCTCTTCCTCCAACTCTTCCTATTAGTCATCCGTTTCCTACTTCCCCTCTCCGTCTGTCCATTTCCTCCCCTCCCCTTCTCGATCCATGTTAACACCCCCTTACCTCCATAATACTTCTTTTCAGATCGTGACCAGTATGTGTACCAAATTTCATTGAAATCGTTCCAAGAGTTTAAGATGAATTTCTCACCCGTGGCTTTGCCTGCATAGGCACATGGCAGAAACAAACGTACACATAATCCATCTGTATCTCTAGCGAATTTTGCCTTGCAGTTTCATTTTCACGCAGCTTAATGTTCATGACGTCGTATCTTCCGAAATATTTGTCGTACAGTGATGTAATTTTATAGGTACATCGTGTTGTATATATAGCTACTGTCTGCGAAACATTTTTTGAATGGAGTTGATAGTAAGGAAGCAATAAATTGAAATGTCATGCATGATCAGCAGTTTTTCACGCATCTCATTGTTTGACGTCATATCTGCTCTACTAAGTGCCGTACAATGCTACACTTCTGGATACGACAGTTTTTTTACGCATATCAGCGTCTATAACGTCATATCTCTTGAACTACGTGCTTGTACATTCAGTGGTATATGTGAATACTTCTGGAAAATGTGTCGTGGATACATTTAGTGATAAATAAGTAATAAGTTAAAATGTCATGCTTCATACTGCAGTTTTACTAGATGAAGAGCGAAAATGTAGTAAGCGATAAACAGTTTTCCTTTTATAATTTTGTGGAGGTTGTTATTACAGTATGCACGGGTACAGTATAACGGACAGTATAACGTCCGCCTACTGCAGGATCTTCGAGTCCTAGGGCATCCCCTAAACCCGGAGTATGCAAGTACCAGCCCGCATGCCACATGTGGTCCACTAAGAGTTTTTGTTTAGCCCGCCAAGACAGGCACAAAAATCAGACTTGAACTGAAATTTCCTTCCGATGTGCGACCGAGGATTTCCACTAGGACGGCGACACCAATACGCATGCGCACTGCACAGTGTAGATACTAAATGCACAAACAAAACTGACACTGTCAACAGTGGCTGATGGGAGCGAACATAAAGGCAAGGCGTTTTCCATGCAGCCAGATCACACTGAGAAAGACATATTACATGCTGTGACAGTTGACCTTTACAAATCTTTGACGGCTGAAACATTTCTTAGTATGAAGAAGTTTGCTGAGAAAATGTTCTCTACATTTGGGCCTGCATGTATTTGTCAGCGAAGTTTTTCTTACTTGAAGAACAGCAAGAGTAAATCAAGGCGCCTTGATGCTCTTTGACAAACATTAAGTTATAGGCTGCGATGAGGATCTCAGTAAGCCATATCCATGTTGGTTTCGAAAAAAAAAATTGATTCTAGAGTTAAATGTAGTTGCTGCTGTAGATGGTACGAAATTAGCACAATAAATGGATTTATTAAAACTGTCATTACTTTATTTTATTTATATTTATGGTAAAATTTATACCTTTTCCGAAATGCACCGTTGACTAACGAAAACAATCGTTTTAAAAGGTGCGGCTCTCCACTTATCTCTGTTTCCACACTGTGGACACTAACCGAAACAATTGCTCACCTCTGCTCTAAGCGAAAAGATTTTGGCGTTGTTGGAGGAAAACAATTGTCTTTCAAAGAAAGAAAAAAAAAATCTTCGCGATTACGTGATTGGCTGGAGGAATATTTAACTAACATGACCGACTACGTCATAATGGATGGCGAATGTTCCACAGAAACGAAAGAAAATCAGGTGTGCCCCAATGAAGGGTAAAAAGGTCTCTAATGAGATCGGATTGCATTAGGAAGTTTGTGCACCATGACTACACAACAAGTATTGCAAACAAGGGAAAAGCCAGTAATTGTCGTTAAATTTTAAACTTTTTTTTAAATTCCATATCGATTTCAATCACAGAGTGATCGTCTTCAGTAAAAAAGCTAAGCCCAGTTGGCTCGTGCACAAAATTTAACTTCAAACATAGGTTTTTGAAGTGAAGAACACACCAACTGCCAGTTGTGCTGAAGCTGATGACGCTGAGATTTAAATCGGTATGCAGTAATAAGAATAATAATAAAAAAACAGTTACAAATTTATACCATCAATGCTGGAATTTTCCCTCTTTGCGAGGTCTCTTTAATGTTCCATATATGAATTGTAAACGATTTTTCAGGTTGGGTTGGCAGAAGTGGAAGCTTATTCCCTCCCGGTACACTTGACTACAGAAAGTATCGTCGTTGAATTATCGTAAGGAATTGCAGAAATATTTGGGTAACATGTCTACGATTTTTATGATTGTGAAAACGAAAAAATGGAGAAGCTAAAACTCAGATACGCCACTACCCATGATTAGCAAGAAGGGGCAGCCCAGTTAGACCTACAAATACGACAGGTAAATCACCAAGAACAGTGTCACATGCTCCCAATGCTACATCCATTCCATGGAAGTTCGAGGTATTACCAAAGCATTGGAGAACAGGATAAAGCCAGGAGCTATGTGCTACTATCTCATCTCTCCTGGCGAGCCAGTCAATGGGAAGTGAAAATTTTCCACTCGCTCGGATCTCGCTACCTGTGGGTTCACTTAAGCTTCATCACGTAACTCGGCTGCAGTGCTGGCTGTTGACTACCTTGCAATATTGCAAACAGTGTCACTTGTATACTGTACTTCTGTGTAATTGTTTTTATGCCTCATATGTAATTGACATGTTAAATGACGTTATAAATGAAAGTTTGTTTAATGCTGAAGCTTATGTGAAGGTATTGTTAAGAAGGGCAATCAAATGAAAAGGAGACAGAGCAAAAAGTAGAAAAACTTTTTTATTTCAAAAGAAACCAACATAACTGTTAATAAATTTATCTACTGTGATACAAGGCGATCAATGCGTTCATGAAAAATGTTTGCAGTTGTCCACGGAACCACGATTGTGCCCAGGCCTGCTCCTCGTCAACCGAAGTAAAGCAACGGACAAGGCTGCCCTTCTTCAAGACTCCAAAAATATGAAAATCTCATAGAGAGAGACGGGGTCTATATGGAGGATGTGAATGGGCTTCCCAGCGAAACTTCTGCAGCTAGTCGAAAAAATCTGCCAACAAAATGCCCGCTCACATGTTGCCAAAGTTGTTCCCCGTACCCTGCAGAAGCTTTGCTGGGAATGGGAAGCTCTTACACACCCTCCAATCAGTCCCGATCTCTCACCAAGCAAGTTCCATATTTTTTGGAGCCCTCAAGACAGACCGCCGTGGCCGATTTGCTTCGGGCGCAGAGGTGCATGCCTAGATAAAACCATGATTCCACGGGCAGCCGCAAACATTTATCATGAAGCCACTGACCATCTAGTCGCACAATGGGATAAATGTGTTAGGAGCTATGGCGATTACTTTTGAAATAATAAGCAGTTAACTTATATTTTTTCCATCTGTCTAGATTTGTTTTGACTGCCCCTTATATATTTTTGTAATAAGAAGAGGAAATGACTGATCCATCTCTAGGGTCAATCTACACAAAATGGGATATAACTATAGGTAGGGAAAAGCAGGTGGAAGTCCTTTTGTGGTAGGAAAGCGCAAACGCGCCAAGAGAAACGTCGGAATGCGTGACTACATTAGCTAACCACATTAATGTAACTCTCCTCAAAAGCCTGAATAAAGGCCTATTGCAGCGCGGGCCGCTGCGATACGTGGAGCACGACAGTCAATGGTGTTCTGGAAGATACCGACGTGGATGTGGAGCCATCCGACTCCAGTTGGCCATCTGCGCTAGATTTTTCATTTGAGGAACCATGGCGCGAACAGTCGAGGTGGTCCCACAGATTCTCGACTGGGTTTAAATATGGGGAGTTTGGTGGCCAGGGGTACAATAAGCTGATCCTGGTGCTCTTGGAATCACGCACGTACACTGTGAGCTGTGTGACACATTAGATTGTCCCTCTGGTAGATGGCTTAGTCCTGACGGAAAAAAAGGACTGTATGTAGGGGTGGACAGGGTTCCCAACGATCGATGCGTATTTGTATTGATCCACTGTACTTTCCAGTAAATACCACGAAAACATTCCCCAGACCATAATGCTCCTCCCCCCTCCCCCACCCACCCTCCGGCCTGAAACCTTTTGACGACTGTTTCAGAGTGTTTTCTTTGAGATTTTGTACTCCGATGGAGCATAAAATATGATTCGTCTAAAAAGGCTACCTGTCACCACTCATTGGACGTCTAGTTGTGGTCCAGACTTCGTCGTCGATGAACAGCAGCCAGCATGGCACTACGAAGCAGTGTTCGCTGAACGCTCTTTGAGCAGACGCTGTTGGTGATCCCTTGTCTCATCTGTGATGACAGTTCCTCAACAGGTGCACGTCTATTCGGCTGCCGATGTCTCCTCTGCCGTCGTTCACCGCTGTAATCTATTGTTCGTGGTGCACAACACTTGCCTCGGTGCCGGTTCGGAAATGCTTTCACCCTTGCCCCGAATCCATAACGTTCTGTGAGTGGGCCATAAACGGGAAATAGCCGTGTGGACGCCGTAAACAACAGCATCCGATTCAGCACCTCATTTTTCCACACTCAGGATGTTACTTAATTTCGTAAATCCAGTATTTTTGGTAACTGACTGAACACTTTGTATGTGTGTAGACAGTGATTAACTTATGTCATATTTCATAGGATACCTTCCATCCCCATATCAAAAAATTTGAACTTTAATGCAACAACAATGAGCAAATAATATATAATGAAAACGTCTGTCAGACCTCTAACTTATTTTTTAGTCAGGTATAATAACAATTTTCAAAGCAAGTTTAAGCAGAGAATTGGGCCACGATTCGTTTTTGCAATGTTAATATGTTCAGACTAAAGGGACAATTTGTATTTCTAGCAAAATCAAGAAAACTGTGGTAGTTTTATGAACGGTTTTGTAATTTTGTTAAATTCAAATTAAAAGAAAAACTTCTGTTCCGAACAGAAGCAAGAAACCTGTGGTCATTATATGAACAATTTACGTAACTTTATAAGATTAAAATTAAAGGAACAACATCTATTCCTAGCAGAGTCAAGAAACTTGTGGCAGTTTTATGAACTATTTTTGTAACTTTATTACATTCAAATTAAAAGGATAACATGTATTCTTAGCAGAATCAAGAAACTTGTGATAATTTTATAAACTGTTTTTGTGACTTTCTTACATTCAAATTAAGAGCAGAATCAGAAACTTGTGTTAATTGTATGAGCTACTCACAGGGTGATTCTCAAAACTTCATTCCATGAAGTGTAACGTGAGTGACTTGACGTGGCGCGTTGTCCTTTTGTGACTTTATCTGCGTTGCTGTTCATTGCTGCGTCACATCCAAATAATGTCAGTACTTCTAAAATACTGATAAGAGTCAGTACTTCTGATATACTGATAAGAGTCAAAGTAATAATACGGGGACGTCGTTTCATGATTGTTCACAACTTCTTTTCAGTTTTCACAGTGAAGTATGACACTTTTCTTTTTACACTACTTACAGTCACTATCTCTAAATTGAGATGTTACAAATTTTACACTTATTTTTAGCAACGCAAATTTTCCACGTGGTTCAAGAAAATGCAAGTTGTCTTTGGTGTGACAACTCTTTCTTGAAACGCAGTGTATGTGTGTTTTTGGTTGTATTACAGTATTAAACTACACTTTTACTCGCTCTATTTTGTATTCGTAACAGTACTGTAAAGTGAAAAAAATAGGGGGCAATGTACTGGTACCTGTTGGTTCTAATGTCTACTAAACGAAGTCAGGTAACTTATGTACGCCGGCCGCGGTGGTCTCGCGGTTCTAGGCGCGCAGTCCGGAACCGTGCGACTGCTACGGTCGCAGGTTCGAATCCTGCCTCGGGCATGGATGTTTGTGATGTCCTTAGGTTAGTTATGTTTAAGCAGTTCTAAGTTCTAGGGGACTAATGACCACAGCAGTTGAGTCCCATAGTGCTCAGAGCCATTTAACTTATGTAAAATTTAGGTAACCGTTCGACGGTCAAATTTATTGTAACGTCAGTGAAATCGGTAGGTTCAGCCGTGACTAACTATAACTGGTTTATTATTACGCTCCTGGCCGTCACGAGCAGATGTTTAAGTAGCTGAAGTATTACAACCTGAATCGGTAACACTACAAACAACCAGAGAGTAAGGTGGAAATTGCAAACACTCTATTATTCTTTTTTACGATTGGGATACTCTAATTACGTTATATAAAATACCTGTCACAGTAGTGGATCCTTAAACTAAACACTGATGACGAGAAATAAAGGAACTTCAGGTTTCAACGGCATTATTAATGGAGTACCAGCTTACGTAGTCACATATGGGGATGGAAACCTTTCTAGAAGTACCCATCTCAGTATTTGCTTGAAACAATTTAAGGTAATCACGGTAAGCTTAATTCGGATGGTTATCTTCGGCCATCTCTGTTCTGATAAGAGTCCAAAGTCAAATCTTCGTTTTGATGCACTCGTTTCCTCCGGGCGAGACGGGTCTTCAGAATAACCACTCTAGATTTACTGGTAGTTATTAGTGTATAATTACGTTAAGTTCTGACACTGTTTCACTTATTCCCGATTACAGGTACCTACAAAGCCACAGTGCGCCTCAGCGTCCATCCTTAAAATGGTCACGATGCTTCGTATTTAACTTAGTTATAGTTCCACCTCTAGTGTTGTATAACTTGGCAAGACGTTAGACAAAAGCTGCTATTTTCCTGCCTATATTTTCACTGCAAATAGCAGGCGAAACGAGAAACTTCTAAAACAAATTATTTTTTTCCTTCCTTGGCTAAGCAAAATATACATAAAGACAAAAATTTATGGTTTTTTTCTGTTAATGTGTACGTCACGAACTGTGTAAAGGAGACGGTGATTGATTCCTATGAGTTTTTATTTTTTATTTTTTACTCAATCACTTTTTTAATAACACAGTCATAACTGTTATTGCATCTCAGTGGTCTCCTTGAGAAGCTAAAATAGAGAAAAGAAAAGCTTGTATTAAGACCTGAAACAAGTACTCCGCAGCTCATCGTCTAATGGCTAGCGTTGCTGCCTTTTGAATCACGGTGTCCCGGGTTCTATTCCCGGCCGGGTTGGGGATTTTCCTCTGCCCGGGGACTGGATGTTTTAGTAGTCTTCATCATCATCATCTCCATCATCATGATCAACATCATCATCACCATCATCATCATCATTCGTGACAGTGGCTAGAATGGATTGTGTAAAACTTGGATTGTGTAAAAATTGGGACTTAGTACGAGGACTGATGACCACGCAGTTGAGCGCCCCACAACCCTATCATCATCATCATCTGAAATAAGTACAAATGTTTTCAATAGATCTACTTGTTAATTTAATAAAACGCTATTAACATGCATATAGTTCATATCTTTGGGCGCCATCTGATGAACAAGTGTTCATGCGTTGTCAGCTAAACATAAAATCGAAAATTAGGGAATTATGTAAGTAAAACTCAACGTACTTTTTCTTCCATACTCCTTGTGTGTGATTCGCCCAGCTTCTGCAAGTGAACCTTGAATTTTAACCTTAATATATGACAAATACTACACTAATATTCCAATCAGTTATTCATAAAATGTGAAATTCGAATACAGGTCGTTGGAACAAAAAAAAATTTTTTTTAAACAGAGTGAGGTGTTTACAATAAGAAGGAGAGAGTAGTGATTCTTACGGTACATTTTTCGGCGCCTGATGGCGCTGCACTTCAGGCCGGTAGATGTTTGCGCCACTGCATATACGCTTAGGAGGGACAACACGGAATGGACGAGCGCGAAAAGTAAGGAAGGAAAATGTACATTTACTTGTGTTTATACAATTACCTAATTTCCGATTTTGTATTTAGTTAACAATGCATGATCAGTTGTTCACCGAAAGCAGCTCGTAGGTATGAATCACATGCATATTAGTAACACTTCATTAAACTCACAAGTGGACCTAGTGAAAAATTTGTATTTATTTTGTGTACTAATTTAAGCTTTTATTTTCTCCATTGTAGCGTCTGTAGATGGCCACTGAGCGCCGGAACCTGTTATGTTACTGTCATAAAAAAGTAACTGTGTCAAAAATAAAACCTTATTATGAATTTTTATTAGCTTATAGCCGAGAGTATTGAAAACATCTACACCAATAAAAGAAGTCTCGGTCCGGCACACAGTTTTAATCTGCGCTGCAGAGTGAAAATCTCATTCTGGAAACATCCCCCCCTCCGTGGCTAAGCCATGTCTCCGAAATATCCTTTCTTTCAGGAGTGCTAGTTCTGCAAGGTTCGCAGGAGAGCTTCTGTAAAGTTTGGAAGGTAGGAGACGAGGTACTGGCAGAAGTTGTAAGGTGTCAGGCAAATCCAACAAATTCCATGAAAACCCTGACGTGATAGGAATTCCGGCAGTATGTCACATAGCTCCGAATAAATCCTGACATTAAATTAACCAAAGTAATACGATCAACGAGTGAGCAAATGGAGTACCACAGACTAACACAAGAACGCCTAAATGCATGTCATACCTTCCCACCGTGAAACAGACGCATTTCCGAGGAAAGAAACGAGAACAGAGCTAGAAGGCCCTACGATAAGGGATGGACACCCACATCTCCGGCTGACCGCCAGGACCACCCCCCAGCCCATGTTAAAAGATAGAGCTCTCCAGAAGAACAGTATAGATCTTACGATAACACTAAAAGGGCCATACCAGCTGCAAGTTTTTGCGTGGGACGTTTTCGCGTCTCTGTTACGTTGCAAACGTTAAAAACATTGCCCCACCACGAAAAGTATAACGTTTCTCATTGGATAGACAGAATTTTTGTAGGCGGAGCTTAAGGTTAACATTGAGACCCTGATTGGTCAGTTGAAAACACAGCCAGATAGCTTTTTTTAAACCAACTACGGTAAATTGTAGTAAGGAGAAGTTAGGAGAGAGTTGCTTCCGAGACGGCGAGCTGTGTGGAGCTGCGTCGCCCGCCGCCCCCTGACGCTGCCTAAACACCGTCAAGGTAATGACGGCACACGATGCCGTATAACAGTGCATAACTCTTCGCTCACAACTGCAGAAGTCTCATCTGTTACACCCCCCCCCCCCCCTTTTGCGTAACACTATGGTCGATCGTCAATTAAAGCTCATGGTATTCACATTTGCTATGTAAGTTAAAATCTGAAACGCGATGATTTTTCTGTTATATAATTATTGAGAAGCCACATCAGCCACTGTAATTTACGACAAGTTAAATAAGTAATTAAAGATAATTGAGGGTCACTGTAGACCATTTTGATAGTTTTCTCTTTTATGAAACTTAACTTAAATCTAGATTATAGATGTGATATGGCATAGGTCATCCTTCGATCCATTGTAGAACTTGGAAACCCATTCAGGGAATATTCGTTCACATTTTATTTGAACGCAGTTGGTTTTTATCATCCTGTATTAAAATATTTCCTTTTATCAATAGTGCAATTTATAAACAATGTTTTGTGAGGAGAATAAAATTTCCAATGGTAAACTTAACTGCTTTTTCGACGTTATTTTACCAGCTAACTAAAAATAGGAAAGCCTTGAACCCCTACGACTAAATTTAGTTAGTATTAAGATTCTTTTACAGGGAGTGCAGTGGAGCTGACGCTGAAATCATTAAGTATTTGGTTATATCAGCGCTAGTCTCACTGAACTCTTCTGAACTCTACATGTCATGTGTGGTCTGGAATCTCCTTACCAGCAACAGGTCCCAGGTTCAAACTAGTCAATTCCCCAAAAAACACGCTCAGAGCGTCGTTGCGCGAAAGTGGTAGGGAGACACGACTTAGAACAAACAGACACCACGCAGCATGTTAGAAAGTAAAGCTGTGAGGACGGGGCGTGAGTCGTGCTTGGGTAGCTCAGACGGTAGAGCACTTGCCTGCGAAAGGCAAAGGTCCGAATCCGAGTCTCGGTCCGGCACACAGTTTTAATCTGCCAGGAAGTTTCAATAAAAGAAATTATTTAACTGATGCTGAAGGAGCAAGGAAGCGGTCAGTGCCACAGCGACAACCATTGTACAACGCGTTGAGACGCCAGAGAGTGCCCCGGATTTTGTGTAGTATTTCCACGCAGGGGCCGCCTGACAGGTGACTGTCCAGTCTAGTGCCCCGCTGCCGCGGAGAGGTCGGCGACCCCGCGCGAGCGCGGCGGCAGTTGGCAGGCGGGCAGGCAGGCGGGCGCGGAGACGCCGCGGGCTCATTTCACGGATTTTCGGCCACCGCGGCCCACCGGCGCGGATCCCGGCTGCGGCCGCCGGGCCTTTTCACGGCAGCCGAAACAAAGGCTCATAAAGCGCCGACCAGGGCCGGGAGACGCGCAGCGGTGGCCGTCCTCGGCATTCGCACTGCTGGCTTTCACAATCCACGGAAACAGCGCTGCCTAGAAAGAGGAAGAGGTAACGGCTCACAGGGACCATTTTTGTTTTCTTTTACGCATTCACTAGAGACTGATACCACAATGGACAGGGAGCGTATTATGTCACCTGCTTGAGTGTCATTCAAGGCACCCGAATATTTTTACCACACTTTCTCAAAAATGGCTCAAATGGCTCGGAACACTATGGGACTTAACATCTGAGGTCATCAGTCCCCTAGAACTTAGAACTACTTATACCTAACTAACCTAAGGACATTCATCATCATCAGTTATCTGCTATATTAGCAGGTCCTTTGCCTCTCCATTTTCTGCGATCCATTGCTTCCTTCTTAAGGCTGCTGTATGTTGTACCATCCATCATATCATCCAGTATCTGGAATCTCTTCCTTCCTCGTTTCCTTTTCCCTTCAAAATAACCTTCTAAAACTGTTTTTATCAGTCCGTCATTCTTTCTTAATATATGCCCAATCCAATTTCTTTTTCTTCTCTTTATTACATCTAGTAACTGTCTTTTCTCTCCCACTCTTCTCAGTACCTCTTCATTTTTTACTCTGTCCATCCAGCTTATTCTTTCCATCTTCCGCCATGTCCAGATCTCAAAAGCCTCCAGCCTTTCTCTGTCGCCGGCCGCCGTGGTCTCGCGGTTCTAGGCGCGCAGTCCGGAACCGTGCGACTGCTACGGTCACAGGTTCGAATCCTGCCTCGGGCATGGATGTGTGTGATGTCCTTAGGTTAGTTAGGTTTAAATAGTTCTAAGTTCTAGGGGACTTATGACCACAGCAGTTGAGTCCCATAGTGCTCAGAGCCATTTGAACCATCTTTCTCTGTCTTTTTTCCTCATAGTCCACGATTCAGCGCCATGTAGAAGAACACTCCATACAAGCCATTTTATGAGTCTCTTTCTGAGTTCTCTGTCCAGACCGCTGCAGAAGGTTCTCCTTTCCTTATAAAACGCCTCTTTTGCCATTGATATCTTTTTTTAATTTCTGTGATGCACTTCCAGTCGGTGTCTATCCTGCTTCCAAGATACTTAAAATTTGGCACCTGTTCTAGTATTTCTCCATTCAGCATAATTTTCATTTCCTTATTTCCTCCTAGTGCCAATACTTTTGTTTTATTTGTGTTAATTTTAATTCCATAATTTGAACTTGAATCACACAAGAGTGTAAGTGATGACGAGAAAGGACCGACCATCATAATGGAAGAAGTAAAGTCTGCCATAGCTGCAATGAAAAATGGCAAAGCGGTAGGTACAGATACAATACCGGGAGAGAAATACTAAAATGCTTGAACCACGATGGAATAAGAGAAATATTGAGGTTACGTAATAAAATATATGACAGTGGTGAATGGCCTGAGGACTGTCTAAGGACATTACACACATCCATACCCGAGGCAGGATTCGAACCTCCGACCGTAGCGGTCGCGCGGTTCCAGACTGAAACGCCTAGAACCGCTCGGCCACATCGGCCGGCTTACCACACTTCCCTGTTCCATTCCGAGTTACTGCCTGTGGGCAACCGTGTAATTTCTCCGATTTTCACATAGTGGTCATGTGCGCGTAAGTGACGTATCGGACACTTCCCGAAACGTACGCTCTCCTAATTTCAACAGTAAGCCTCAATCCGCTGCACAATGTTCCTCTTGTAGTGCCTGCCACAAGAGTTTCCTGAGCATCTCTATCACGCTAAACGACACCGTGTTGTTCTTCGTTGGATCTTCTCTACTAATTCAGCATGATACGTGTCCCTGACGGATGAACAATACTCAAGAATCGTTAGAAGCATTTCATAATCCAAGACTTTATGAATGAGTTACATTTACTAAAGATTTTTTCAATGAATCTGAGACTGGCATCTGATTTTCCTACAAATTGCTTTACGCATTAGTTCACCTTTAGGTCGCTCACGATGGTTTCTTCCAGGTATTTTTCGGTAGTTACTGTTTCCAGTAGCAGTTCAAACAGCGCATTCGAATAGTAAAGAGTCTCTTTTGCCTATTTATGCCCAATGACTCATATTCATTTACGTTCGAAGTCAAGTCTCAGCCCCTGCTCCAATAGCACATTTTCTGTAGATTTTGCTGCATTTCGCTATAGTCTTGCGTTGCTATCTTCGTATAGTCAACTACGCTGACTGCGAGCAGCTTCATCGAGCTTCCAGCATTATCCATCACCTACACTACTAGCCATTAAAATTGCTACACCAAGAACAAATGCAGATGACAAACGGGTATTCATTGGACAAATATACTAGAAGTGACATGTGAGTACATTTTCACGCAATTTGGGTGCATAGATCCTGAGAAATCAGTAACCAGAACAACCACCTCTAGCCGTAATAACGGCCTTGATCCGCCTGGGCATTGGCTCAAACAGAACTTGGATGGCGTGTACAGGTACAGGTGCCCATACAGCTTCAACACGATACCACAGTTCATCAAGAGTAGTGACTGGCGTATAGTGACGAGCCAGTTGCTCGGCCACCACTGACCAGACGTTTTCAATTTTTGATAGATCTGGAGAATGTGCTGACCAGGGCAGCAGACGAACATTTTCTGTATCAAGAAAGGCCCGTACAGGACCTGCAACATGCGGTCGTGCATTACCCTGCTGAAATGTAGGGTTTGGCAGGGATCGAATGAAGGGTAGAGCCACGGGTCCTAACACATCTAAAATGTAACGTCCACTGTTCAAAGTGCCGTCAATGCGAACAAGAGGTGACCGAGACGTGTAACCAATGCCACCCCATACCTTCACGCCGGCTGATACGCCAGTATGGCAATGACGAATACACGCTTCCAATGTGCGTTCACCGCGATGTCGCCAGACACGGATTCGACCATCACGATGCTGTAAACAGAACGTGGATTCATCCGAAAAAATGACGTTTTGCCATCCGTGCACCCAGGTTCGTCGTTGAGTGCACCATCGCAGGCGCTCCTGTCTGCGATGCAGCGTCAAGGGTAACCGCAGCCATGGTCTCCAAGCTGATAGTCCATGCTGCTGCAAACGTCGTCGAACTGTTCGTGCAGATGGTTGTTGTCCTGCAAATGTCCCCATCTGTTGACTCAGGGATCGAGACGTGGCTGCACGATCCGTTACAGCCGTGCGGATAAGATGCCTGGCATCTCGACTGCTAGTGATACGAGGCCTCTGGGATCCAGCACGGCGTTCCGTATTACCCTCCTGAACCCACAGGTTCTATATTCTGCTAACAGTCATTGGATCTCGACCAACGCTAGCAGCAATGTCGCGATACTATAAACCGCAATCGCGATAGGCTACAATCCGACCTTTATCAAAGTCGGGACGTGATGGTACGCATTTCTCCTCCTTACACGAGGCATCACAACAACGTTTCACCAGGCAACGCCGGTCAATTGCTGTTTGTGTATGAGAAATCGGTTGGAAACATTCCTCATGTCAGCAAATCCTGTCGTTTAAATTTCGCGTCTGTAGCACGTCATCTTCGTGGTGTAGCAATTTTAATGGCCAGTAGTGTATAACGTAACGCGTCAGCAGCGGCAGGCAGTGGTGATCGTTGTGGAGGGTGAGAAAGTGAGGGCTCGTCAACGTGGATATCTCGACTTCTTCATTCAGATTTCGCATTTCAAATTTTGTAGTGCTCATGTTGCTACCCTATACATTTATTAGACGTTCTTACAATACAATGACGCTCCAGGTCGTGCTATAGTGGGCAAGCTTGGCGTCGAACACGCGGTACTCGGAATCGATGCGCTGTCCAGATTCTAGCGACAGCTGTGAACAGCGCAGCGTGGCTCATAGCGAAGCGTTCTTGCTGAGCACCAGCTGACCGCAGAGACCCATGCCAGACAGTCGCACAGTGGATGGTTGGAGTCGCTAGCCACACGACAGAGGCTTAACAATGAGGTGGCGCCATACAGAGAGAACCGTTCTCGGACGTCAAGTTGGCGGCATCCGGGGACGGTCAATCGGTACCAGATGAAGGACCGAATGCAATAATGCGAATACTGAAGCTGATATATGCACTAGCGGACACCATGATGATTGCCCA